>NC_057344.1:200631027-200972902 GCF_016509475.1 Prionailurus bengalensis
CCGGTGCCTTATGTGCTAACATAAGGGCTTGGTCTCACTTCATTCTGTGTCACTGGAAAGCTGTTCCCTCATACCAGGCTTCCCCCAACTCGATCATTTGCATCCCACTCGTGGAATTATTTAATTTTTTTAACGTTGATTTATTTTTGAGAGCGAGAGAGAGACAGAGTGCGAGTGGGGGTGGGCAGAGAGAGAGACGCACAGAATCCTGAACAGGCTCCAGGCCCCAAGCTGCTGGCACTGAGCTACCAGCACAGGTGGAGACTCGGGGCTCCAACCCACGGACTGTGAGATCGTGACCGGAGCCGAAGTCCGACGCTTAACCGACGGAGCCACCCGGGCGCCCCAGCTGGGGAATTATTTTTTATCATGGCCGTATCGAGCTGTACCGTCAGTGTGGAGCCCGACACTGTGGGGGCTCGAACCCACGAACCGTGAGATCATGACCCGAGCTGAAACCCAAGAGTCGGATGCCTAACGGCTGAGCCACCGAGGCGCCCCATGCTGTCTTCTATCTTGACTGGTTTTACTTTAACAGAACCTTTTGCGCAGGAACTTTATATTTCTAGCGTACATTGCAAACGGATTAAGACTTCTATAAATAGGAAGCAAGATAGAGTAGTGGATATAAAAGTGATGCTCAGAGTAGCAAGACACGCGTACCTTTTGTAGATCCTTAGCTTGTGACTTGCTCGCTGGAATTTAAAAAAGTTTTTTAAAATTCTTATTTATTTTTGAAGGGGGAGAGAGAGAGAGAGAGAGAGAGAGAGAGAGAGAGACAGAGTGTGAGCGGGGGAGGGGCAGAGAGAGCGGGAGACACAGAATCCGAAGCAGGCTCCATCCAGGCCCCGAGCTGTCAGCACGGAGCCCGACGCGGGGCTCGAACTCGTGGACCGAGAGATCCTGACCTGAGCTGAAGTCGGATGCTTAACCCACTGAGCCACCCAGGCGCCCCTCTGCGGATTTTTCTAATGGATTTTTAGCGGACCGATTTTCAGCGGTGCCGGACGGCAGCTCTGTGGAGGCAGGGCCTGCCCGGCTCAGGTGCTGGCAGGTTCGTGGGAAGGTTACGTCAGGCCCCCGAGGACAGATGAGCACCACAGTCTGGCCGTCAGGCTGAAGCTCCAGCCTGATGCTCTCTCTCTCCGTCCGTTCTCCTCCCCTCTAGAGTCATGCCCCAGCTTCCAGCCCAGCGCAGAGATGGGGCGTGGGCCTCTGGGCTTGTGTGTGCGTTTCTGGGATACACCAGGCCCCCTGCGTGGCTCCATCGTGGAGTCTTCCAGCAGGGACGCCCCTGGCCTAGCATGGTGGTTACGAGCACAGACCCAGGGTCAGCCTCCTTGGAGCCCCGAGCGGCGCTGCTACCTACGGGCTGGGTGACCTTGGGTACGTTTCTTTTCCTCCCGGTCGGTTTCGTCGTCTATCAGATGGGGATTAAATGAGCCTTGCTCCATAAATTGTTTTGAAGGGTAAATGAGTTACTCCGCGTGAAATGCGTACGACGTCGTCTGGCAGATAATAAGTGCCACATAAAATTTACTAAAGAAGGTTACACTCCGTGACCGAGGAAGGTCACTCACTACCCAGAGGTTAAAAAGCAGGGATCGGGGGGCACTCGGGTTGAGACCCCGAGTTTCCTGGGTATCGTCTGTGTGACTGCGGGCCGGCGACTTCACCTCTCTAAGCCTCGGTTTCCTCCTCTCGAGAATGGGGCTGCAACGTGGGGTTGCCATGGGAATGGCGTGAGGTGATGTCAGCACCGGGCAGTGTAAGAGAGGACGAGTCTGCGGAGGGAAGTCAGGTGAGAGCTGCTGCTTCCTGAGCCCGAAGGAGGCGGTGACTTCATCCCTGCTGTCAGGCCCCTGCTTCTCATTTCCATTCTCCTAGGAAACAGCCCATTCCGACAGCCTCTGCCCTCAAAGCTCCCTTGCCCGAGTCCTTATTACGTCTGTCAGGAAGGGCCAGGCCTGTTTTCAGAAGCCCGACTCTGGCAAATCGTGTGGAACAGCGACCGCAGACCAGGCCCCTCTTGCTGGCGGTCAGGGCCACTGACGTGGGTCAGGCCGCCTTTCAAGTCTTCTGTTGGTTCAATCCCTACAGAGGGCTTGGGGGCTGGAGTGGGCTTTTAGGGGGATTAGACCTTGGGCCCCTGCCTGGTAGAAAACGTCCATCCTCTTAGGCGTTTGAGGGGAAAGAAGAAAAGATTTCCGGAGGCCTTAGTGGTGTGGACTGAATGGAGGCCCGCAAAATGAGTAAACTGAAGCCCCCACTACCTCAGAACGTGACCTTATTTGGACGCAGAGATGCGATTGAGTTAAGACGAGGCCTTTAGGGGCGCCTGGGTGGCTCCGTCGGTTGAGCGTCCGACTCTTGGTTTCGGTTCAGGTTATGATCTCGTGGTTTGTGAGTTCGAGCCCCGGGTCGGGCTCTGCGCCGAGAGCGTGGAGCCTGCTTGGGATTCTCTCTCTTTCCCTCTCTGTCTGCCCCTCTCGCACGCTCTCTTTCTCTCTCAAAATAAATAAACTTTAAAAAAAGAGAGAGAGAGAGAGATGAGGCCATTAGTGCGGCCCCTAATACAGCAGCATTGGTGTTCTTATAAAAGGGGGATATTGGGGCACACAGGCAGACACGCACACGAGGTTAGAAAGCCATGTGAACTGAAGGCAGAAGTTGGCATGTTGGGTAACGTACGTACCAGCCCAAGGGGCATGGAAAATTGCAGGCCGTCTCCCGGAAACTAGGAGAGAGGCAGGGATGCGATGCTCCCTCACAGCCCCGGAAGAAATGGCACCTCGATTGTGATCTTGCAGCCTCTGGAACTGGGAGGGAATACACTTCTGTTGTTTCGAGCCCCCTCAGTCTGGGGTGTTTTGTTATGGGGGCCCTGGGAAACAAATACACCTAGTTTTACCATTACATAGTAACTTCAATGTGTCATTTCAGATAAGGCCCCAAACCACGTCTGGGAAGCGTTTCCAGAAAAGCCAATTCTGAGACCAGTCCTGAGGGAGGGACAGGTAACTGTGGGAAGGAAGGAAACCACCGGGACCGCTGTGCTGGGAGAGGCCCTTCCAAGGCAGACAGGCAGCAGGTGCAGAGGCAAAGTGGGCAGAGAGAACTGGGTGTTCGGTACCCCAGAGGTCATGGGGAGCAGTGTGAGGGGTAGGGGGCCGTGGCCTGAGAGATAGAGCTGGAGACTACGGCCCGCGCCAGGCGTTTAAGAGCCTAGAATGTGTCTTAGCTCCAGCTGCAACAACAAACACCCCACACTTGGAACAACAGACATTTGTTTCTTACAGCTCTGGAAGCAGGGAGTCCAAGATCAAGGTGTTGGTGAGAGTTCTCTTCTGGGTTGCAGACAGCTGTCTTCCCCGTGTGTCTTCACTCGGTGGAGAGGGAGGGAGAGCCTGTCCCTTCCTTTTCTAAGGGCCCTGATCCCATCCTCGGGGCCCCATGTTCATGACCTCATCTAATCCTGATTATCTCCCGAAAGCCCCACCTACAAATACCGCCCCATTGAGGGTCAGGATTCCCATATATGAATTTTGGGGGACACAATACGCACAGATCCATAACACTGAGGAATGTGACTTCTGTTCTTAGTCGGGAGGGCCGACTACCTAATTTGTGGGACTCAGTGTGGAAGAAAAGGGTGGGGGGTCCCTTGTACAAGAACCACAACGTCGCCATTGAAGGTACAAAAATCTGAAGCTTTTTCCTTTCTGTCATGGCCTCTCTTTCTCTCAGTTTATTGTGATGTGTTAAAAAAAGATTTTTTTTAATGTTTATTTTTGAGAGAGAGAGAGAGAGAGAGCGCACGCGAGTCGGGGAGGAGCAGAGAGAGAGGGAGTCAGAGAATCCAAAGCAGGCTCCAGGCTCTGAGCTGTCAGCACAGAGCCTCACTCGGGGCTCCAACTTGTGAACCACCAGATCATGACCTGAGCCAAAGCCGGACGCTTAACCGACGGAGCCACCCAGGCGCCCCGTGGTGATGTTTTTAATCTGCTATTTAATAACTTTCTAGGCAAGCAGTATTTACAATTTTAAATGGTCACGGAAAGAATATTGTGCAAGGCGGGTTTTATTTTTATTTATTTTTTTTTTAAATTTTTTTTTTTCAACATTTATTTATTTTTGGGACAGAGAGAGACAGAGCATGAACGGGGGAGGGGCAGAGAGAGAGGGAGACACAGAATCGGAAACAGGCTCCAGGCTCCGAGCCATCAGCCCAGAGCCCGACGCGGGGCTCGAACTCACGGACCGCGAGATCGTGACCTGGCTGAAGTCGGACGCTTAACCGACTGCGCCACCCAGGCGCCCCCAAGGCGGGTTTTAAATGCAAATACGCACTTAGCCCATGGGTGGAACTGTGAACATTGCACAGTTCACGTTTCAAAGCACGTGCGTGCATCTGTGTTTCGTTCTTAGAACGGTGGAAACACTATGCAACATGAGCTCAACAGTTTCGATCTCACTCCTGGCTGTGTCCACGCGTGTTGGCCCTCTCTGCCTTCAGCCTAGGAGCACGGAAGGAGAGAGAGAAGAAGGAACCTTGGTTGTCCCCTCTTCCTTTCCTTTTGGGTCTTCATCTCAGTGTCCGTGGTTGGCTCACGCGTGGACGTAACGCGGGGAAGAGGGTATGAGCGCGTTCCTTAGTGGCTCATGCTCCTCAGAACTGCTTCCTTTCTGCCTGTGAAGCAAGGTAGTTCTGGTTGGAACAGAATGCGTGGTCTCAGGGCCGTGAGTGCCCCTCACTACTCAGGTGTAGACCACACACATCTACCTGGGTCCTGCTGAACCTGCACACATTGTGGTTCCGTCCACGGAATTCTGTGCCCGTGTGGCATTACAGGTGCTTGGTGTGCGTGGGAGCGGGGGCGGAGTGGGGGGGTGGGTCCACATTGGGCGCGTAACCTCTGCTCACGCGCATGAGCGTGAGGGTCATAAATGCTTGCGTGAGTGTCGATGGTGAACTTGAATCACTGCGTATTGATGTACATGCTAACAGAAGTACAGCTAAAGATGCTTTACAGATCTTCTAGCCCCGTCGCCCCGTGGAAAGTGCCAGTGAGCTCCTGCTTCCAGGTGATGTAGCTGATCAAAGTTAACAAAATCGTGGCACAGCTGAATTTCCTGCGGTTCACTTAAGTGGTCTGAGATATTGATGAATTCCATTTAAAATGTAATTATTTTTAAGCACACTTTTTAAACAAAATCGAAAAGTCGCTGCATGCCATGTTTAATAAGTTCCAACACAGTTTCTTAACCCTCCTCTCTAGAGTATAATTACTCCATCAATCTTCCCGGAGAATCAAAGGGAGCTTAACAGGAACACACCTCTCATGCGTTAAACCAGAATTGTGCTTGCTTTGGATTTGCATTTGAAAGTGATTTGCATTGGCATTTATTTCTTCCCGAAAATAACAAATGTTTCTGTTCTTCCCTAGGTATCATGGTCTTAAACTGAGATCGTAAATCTTTCAGAGCTGCTATTTGCCAATCCCTTTAATTTCTGTGGGGTGGTGGGTGGGGAGGGAAAGAAAACTATGATTTAGGATTATTTTTCTTTCTGAGCCAGCGAATAAGATACAAGAGTACAACCCCCTCATCCTCCCCCCCCCCCCCGCCCCCAGGCTCAGGCTCTGTCTTGCAGACTTAAATTTTCAATTGCCAACCCAACCCAAGGGTTTTACGGGGTTGTCTAGTAGGACCCGTACCCTGAGTGCTTCTCAGTTGAGCTCTTGCTTCCTTGCCTGATCCCCAAATCCTCCTCTTCCCGACTTCTCTACTTCAGCAAATGGTACTTCCATTCTTCCAGTTGCTCAGGCCAAACCTTTGGAGTCGTTCTTGACTTACACCTGCTCATCCTTGACTTTTCTCTTGTTGGCACATTACACCTGCCTGACCCATAGTCCTGTTCTGTGCCCACCATTTCAACACCAAGCCACTGAGAAATCTAGAGCAGGAACCCACCAAGACTCAGGTCTGTCATTTGTCTGAGGCTCCCGCTCCCAGTTCTGTTTTTCTCAGTCTTTTGGAATTTATTGAGACATACTTTGATGAACTTGCCATGTGTTCTTGAATACGTGTCCTGTAGTGCTTGCTGCCGTGCTCTGGAAGTGTCGCTTAGGGACGTTCACATCTCTTGTATCTTTAATGAGTTGTTGCTTTATAGGAGTGTCAACATCTCTAGATATGATGGTGAATTTTTCTATTCTCCATAGTTTTGTCAGTACATATGACTTTTGAAGTATGTTAATGGTTAGATGCACATTGAGGATTATTTTGGTTTGATGAACGGATGCATTCTGTCTTAAAGTACTGCTTGCTTTGACTTCTATGTGGTTGCGATTAATATAATCAGACCAACTTTCTAGTGCTCAGTGTGTGTGTCATAAATCTTTTTCCATCCTCTCATTTTTAATTTTCTGTATCTTTGAATGTAAGCATCAATTTAAACAGCTTCTAGTTGAATCTTCCTTTTGTTTTCTCTGAAAAACTATGCCTTTTACTTGGAGTATTTAGTTTGCTTACGTTTAATGCAATTTTTGGTGAGGTTGGGTATAATTCTGTCACCTTGTTATTTATTTGTTCCCCCTGTTTTTTGCTCTTTTTTCCCCTTTTATATTGTTCATCTAGTATTTTAATATTGTACTCTATTTTGACTCTTGGCTTTTTAGCTAACCCTTTTTATATTGCTTTAAGTAGTTGCTGTAAGGATTACACTATGTATTCTTAACTTATCATGGCCTGATTTGAATTAACATTATATAACTTCATATATAACGTTAGAATCTTAAAACAATTTGATTCCATCTTCCGATTTTTGTCCTGTTTTTATCATATGTTTTTATTTCTGCATATAATATAAAAACCATGGTACCTGGTTATTATTTCTCTTTATGTATCAGTTGTCTTTAAGAACAGAAAAAACGTTTTGTGTTTGCCTACATGTGTACTGTTTCCAGTGTTCTTGGTTAGAACCAATCATGTAGATTCAGAGTTTTACCTTATATCGTTTCCTTTCTGCTTGAAAAATTACATTTACCCCTCTGGTAATTCAGGTCTGCTAATAACAAATCATTTTCACTTTTATTTAACTAAAATACCTCTATTTCACCTTCATTTTTGAGAGGTATTTTCATTAGATACGTAATTCTGAGTGGACATTTTTGTAGCACTTTAAGGCATCGTTCTATTATTTTCTTGATTCTTGTTTCTGATGAAGAGTCAGACATCATTCAAATCCCCATTACTCTGTATGTGATTTGTCTTTTTATCTCTGGTTGCTTTGAGTATTTTTCTTTATTTTTGATTTTCTAGTTTGCCAGCGATGTGCCAAGATATACTTTTCCTTGCATTTATTCTGCTTAGGGTTCACAGAGCCTCTTGCATTGTGGATTGATGTTTTAAATCAAATTTGGAAAACTTTTGCCCGGTATTTTTTCTGTTTTTCTCTTTCTATTTTCTAGCACTCATATAACATGCATATCATGCCACTTGATAGCATTCCACAGATTGTCCGGGAATCTGTTCTGTTTTTTTCCTATGTGTGTATTAAATATGTTTTCTCACTTTGTTTTGCTTTGGATAGTTTTTTATTGGTGTGTCTTCAAGTTCACAGACTCTTCCTTCTGCATTATCCAGTCTACTCTTCCAGTTAAATGAATTTTGAAAATTAAGATACTGTATTTTTCAGTTCTAGGATCCTCATTTGCTTTCCCAGATTTCCCATCTCTCTCCTGAAATTCCTCATGTGTGTGTTCACCACATTCATTTTTTTTCCTTACAAATTCTTTAACTGTTCTGCCAATTCCAACATTTTATTTGTGTGTGTCCACGTCTATGGGCATTGTTTTTTAGACCATGGGATACATTCTCTTGTTTCTTTATGTACCTAGTAATTTTCTTTATGTGCTAGGCATTGTAGATGGTACATTGTAGAAGATGATACATGTAAGACACTAAACTTATCTCAGGCACAATAAATAGGAGCTAGCATTATTATTTTAATATGTTTTGTGAGGGCGCCTGGGTGGCGCAGTCGGTTAAGCGTCCGACTTCAGCCAGGTCACGATCTTGCGGTCCGTGAGTTCGAGCCCCGCGTCGGGCTCTGGGCTGATGGCTCCGAGCCTGGAGCCTGTTTCCGATTCTGTGTCTCCCTCTCTCTCTGCCCCTCCCCCGTTCATGCTCTGTCTCTCTCTGTCCCAAAAATAAATAAATGTTGAAAAAAAAAATTTAAAAAAAAAATTAAAAAAAAAATGTTTTGTGAATACTACACCATTTTATTCAATGAACTTTTTATTTCAGATGCTGTATTTTTCATTTCTAGAATCTTTGGTGGGATACTTTCTTCCCATGAAGAATATGAGTTTTGTTACATCACTACAATAAATTGCTGACCATTTATTTTGATCTTTAGAGTTTTGATTTCAGGCTGTGTTAGGATGGGTGTCTTTTGGTTTCATTTTTCATTCTGGAGTATAGCCTTGGCTTCTGGGACTCGGTACTCACTCTTCCTGGACCTCTCTGGAACTCCAAAATTTGTGTCCTCACCTCTGGGAAGCTTCTGGAATTTTTGTTCCACTCTTTCAGTTTTCCACCTGTTGTTTCACCGGGCTCCTTGGAGTCTCACTCCTGCCCATGTTGAGAGTCATCCAAGGACTCCAGGCAAGATGTGTAGGTACATTGTGGGGCATTGCAATTAATTGTGTTGTCTCATTTCTTGAATATAAATTCCAGGTGTGATGATTGAAGTAAAGAGCTTGAATGTCTTTGGAACTTTATAACTCGTAAGACGTTGGCATTCCAGAGCATTTGCCCTAAGTTTTGTTGCTGGTAGCACAGCACAAGCATAGCAGTTCCACCAGAATTTCTCTCCAAAAAGTGTCAGCATTGTTAAATTTGTTTTCTCAATTTAGTAGATTTGATACGGGACTTGAGAGTTTCATGAAAGTCCATGGTATTGATGCCTGAGAAGAATGAACCCCTTTTTCATGTCTTTATTTACTATTTATAAGTTCTTTGTGAAAATTGCCTTTTTATGTGTTTGTCCATTTTTTTCCTGTGGTATTTTTGAATGAAAGATACATCCAAATAGGCTCTTAATTCACGTAAGTTACTATTTTTTGTCCAATTTTATTTTCTCCTCCTTTTAGGATTAGATTATCATGGGATACATTGAAAGCTAACCCAGTTCTGTTCTGGTGCATTATTTTAATTCTTTTTACAGTTAATACGTGCTCATTATGGAAACATTAAAAACTTTAGAAAAGTTGAAAAAAATGGTCAGCAATCTTTATTTTGATGGGTTTCCCGGTGTTTTCTTCCTGAGCACAGGGTCCCCTGTCCTCCACCCTCAGACTGAAATAGCCATTTTTCTTCCACTTTTCACTTAACAATGTGTCATAAACATTTTTCTCATCTTTTGACAAATATTTACTACTGCATCGCTACCTGGCACGGTGCACGATTCCATGCAGCTACAAGTTTGCTTAATGTTACCAGTTTTTATGGTGTAACATACCAACCCATCATTCAAATGCATACAGCAATAAGCCTTCGGAATTCTTGCTCGTATTTCTGAAGCCAAGGCTGGAGACGCGGGAGCAATATGGGCCAAGGCCTCATGGCAATGGCACAAGGGTAAGAGGTCAAGCTCAAGGGTACAAGTGCTTCATACTTCTGCTTGTGTAGGACACCTGTTACTGTCTGCTAGCTGAAGCCAGTCACATGACCAAGCGAACCCAAAGTCAAGGGGTGAGGGTACATTCTGCTAACCATGAAACCAACGCATCCGCATCCACGTGTCTGTCTAATGCGACTGTGGGGGAGTGAGAAATTGAGACAAATAATCCAACTTACAACAGTAAGAGATAAATGTTACCTTTCAACCAGTGTATATTATCCTGTCATGTGGATATACTGTAATTTTCTTACGTTGTCTCTTATTTGTGGGTCTTTAGGGGTTTTTTGGGGACTGGGTTTTTTTTTTCTTATTGACTAGTAAATGAAATTTACTTGCATATTCACGAGGCTGATCCGAACTGACATAAGCTGCATTCGGCATCTACCCCTAATGCTGTGGGACAACGTGCTAGAAAAATGTTGAATTTTAAGCTGGTGAACTGTGTACACAGTCATTGCAGGTTGCAAGATGGTAATGATGCTCATCTCTGCGTGTGCAAACCTTTGCCATGGTTACAGTGGCCACAGTTAGGGGAGGAGATATTGATATCGTGGGCTTCGTGGAACTTTTTGATAATTAAGTCTGGGTCCGAAGGGAAATCTTTATGTTTTCATCATTCACACTTTTCCCGGGCAGTGATTTTTCTTTCTCGGAATCGTTACGGGAGGGCGAGGTCCCTGGGGGAAGCAGGTCAAGGGGAAGAGAGAAAGGGAGGCTTACTTGCTCAGACCTCACCGTCTCCACCGTCTGATGCTGGAGGACGCTCATATTTCTGGGCTGCGGGTCTGGACTCTGATTCTGCCTCCATACAGTTGGCATCTAGAAAACTGCGTGGTGCTCTACATAGTAGTCCCCATATAATATTCATTGAAAGAATCAGCGAGCCTCCTCGTGTTTGTTACATACACGTTTGTATTTTTTTTTAGAGAGAGCGCGAGCCTGGGCGGGGGGAGAGGGCCAGAAGGGGAGAGAGAATCTTAAGGGAATCTTAAGCAGGCTCCGCTCAGCACAGAGCACAACACAGGGCTTGATCCCGTGCTCCCCGGGATCATGGCCTGAGCCGAAATCCAGAGTCGGACGCCTAACCCACCGGGCCACCCCGGCGCCCCTAGTATTTGCTATATTTAGTGTGGTCCCCCCATGTCAGTTTACCGATGGCATGAGAACGTCACGGCTGTGAGACAGGACACCGAGTATAGGCAGAATCCCAGCGAAAGTGAGAGAATGTGTCACTGCCCTGTCTGTTTTCCTGTCCTCTTGTTAGTCCTGCCTTACTTCCCAATCTCACCCCAGCCACCAAGAGTCCTTGTGTGCCAGCTTCCCCAGCCGGCTGTGAGGGCGGACACCCCTAATCAATTATGGCACCACTCTCACCGAAGCCACATCAGCTTTGGAATCTTCCCCAAGCCATCTCCAGGTAGCTTCTCTCCAGGGACCAGAGAAGGCACTCCCTGGTCGCGAGCCTCTCCCTGGTTGATCCATCGAATAGAGCCTGCACTATGGGTGCACCTGTCAAGCTGTCTTCAAAAGACCTCCTCTCCTCTCCCTTCTGCCCATGGTTAAATGTTCAAAATTCCTCTTCCCGACCTATTTCTTCGCCGAAGGCATTGAGAAGCTTTGTACAATAACCAAAGTTTCTTGCAGGGCTTAGCAGGGAGGCTGCTTAGAAAACAGGAAATTGGGTTCTTTTCTAACGTCAGGGTGTCTTAGGGCCCTGGAGGACCCACACCATTGTAATAGTTTCAAGCCTACTTAAAAAAAGTTTTTTCATGTGTATTTACTTTTGAGACAGAGGAGGAGAGAGAGGCGTGAGCAGGGGAGGGGCAGAGAGACGGGGAGACACAGAATCGGAAGCAGGCTCCAGGCTCCTGACTGTCAGCACGGAGCCCGACGCGGGGCTCGAACCCACCAACCGCGAGCTGAAGTCGGACGCTTCACCTACTGAGCCACCCAGGCGCCCCTCAAGCCTACTTGAGAGCAGACCCTGTCGGGAGCTCCTTTTACTAAAGAAACCAAAACTATTCGAAGACACTTGTTAAATACAGTGAGGAGCACTGTGAGAGGTGGAGGTACCATTGCAGTGGGGTCTTGCAGTGGGAGAGAGATTGGACTCAACTCTGAATGTATCGCGGGCAAGCGGGAAGTGACAGCCAAGGAGCAGGGTGGGGGTCAGGGGACAGAAAATTACTGAGCGGAACCGTGCAGGCTGAGCGGGGGGGAGTCTCACTAAACCAGGCTAACAGGACTCTTGCTGAAGGCAGGCCAAGGGGGTCAGACGTGCCCTGGAGGATGCTGGCAAGTGAGGAACCCCGTCAGGTACTGAGGGCGATCAGACTTGTGGAGGGTGGGGGATTCTAGCTAAAATTGGACGCTGCAGACGTGAACGTGACAGCTCAAAAGTCAAGCCTCGGTGAAAAGTTCAGAGGCGCCTGGGAGTTTGGCGAAGGAGAGAACCTTTGTCCAGTAGGATGCCTGTTAAGTAAGGAGAACTCAACAAATGGTAACTAGAACTGTAAATACATCTCTCATGTTATTTAAGGGGAAGTCCAGAAGGATGTGGCCCACGATACAGTGACATCATTGAGATCCTGGCTCCTTCCGTCCTCCCCCCCCACCCCGCACTCCCAGCTCTTGGCTCCTTTTCACAGTCTCGTCTCTCAAGGTCTCAGGACGGTGGCTGAAGTGTATCCCCACATGACCTATCCCCAAATGGCAGTGTCTAAAGCAGAAGAGAGCGAAGGAGGAAACGGGGCTTTTTCTCCTCTGGCCTCTTATTAGGGAGGACAACCCATCCCAGAAGCTACCCGCACATTTCCCTTTGTAGCTCGTTGGTCATAAGCAGGCCACATGTCCATACTCTGGACCAGTCACTGGCCCAAATGCCATATTGGTCCTGGATCAACAAAGATTCACTCCCCAGGGCTGGCTCACGAAACTGGAACTTTCTTCCAGGAGGGAGATTGAATGGCCTTAGAAAAGGCAAACTATTACGTCTGGCACGGTCTAAAAAAATATACTGTACCTGCCATGATGTGAAAAGTGGAGGCTAACAATTTAACTGAGTCAAACGTAAGGCCACATTACTGTGAACTTTTCCATTAGCTATGTAGTGGGAAGTTCTGGGGGTCCAAATTCTGGGGTGGGGGATCCCCTGGTCTGTGTCTTTCCAAGCTCCAGATTCTGTTTGCCCCCCCCCCCACCCCCACCCCTGGTGGCTTTTGTTTGCTCCGGATGAAATATCAGCCGGGACACTTCCTGTTGTCAGAGTGAGCGCCAACACTGGGGGTGTCGGGAGGCACTTTCCACCTCCCAGTCCCAAGTCAGGGACACCAGCATTCCCTGCCTGGCCTCAGTCTCCCCTCCAGGTCCCCCTGCCACCCAGTTCTCCCAGGAGGTCAGGCTCTCTCTGCCTTCGAGATGAGGGCCAGCACAAGGAAGGAAGCTGTAGTGGAGACGGTATGACCATAGTTTAGTGTGCTTTGTTTTATCTCACAGCAACTTCTGAGATTAGAATGGCTCTCTCTGGGGGCGGGGCTCCGTTGGTGAAGCATCCGACTCTTGATTTCAGCTCAGGTCATAATCTCGCGGTTTGCGAGACTGAGCCCCTCGTCTGGCTCTGCTCTGAAAGCACAGAACCTGCTTGGGATTCTCTCTCCCTCTCTGCCCCTCGCCTGCTTGCACGCTCTCTCTCCCCCTCTCCCTCTCTCTCCGAATAAATAAGCTTAAAATGAAAAACTATCTCTGTTAACAATGAAATGTTTTTCCTTCGTGAAGTTAAAATAATGAAGAGACTGCAGTTAGAAGGAAAAAACATTCTCATCACCCAGAGACAACTGCTATGCCGTAGTAATTTTTTGCCAAACTTCTTTTTTAACTGGTCTTTTAAATAATGTTTTTTACACTGTGGCCGTACTGTATTACTTTTTATGCTGCCGTTTTCTTTCAAAACTATGCTTTAAGCTCTTTATACAAACTTTTAATGGCTTCACAATATTTTATCGTGTGGCTGGGCACAAAAATGTGTTTCACCACATCTCTATTGTTGGACATTTGGGCTCTTTCCAGTTTTTTATTTTTAGAAATAATAATGTATACACCGGGTACCTAAATCTTTGCATTTTTTTTTTTTACAGTTTTCTTAGAATAGATTACTTAAAGGAAAATTAGCAAGGTGGAATTCATGAACATTGCTAAGAGTCTTAATTTTTATTCCCAAACTATTTTTCAGAAAATTTAAGCCGGTGGCTTGTTTATCACATCTTAGCCAGCAAAGAAAATTATAGTATTTTACATCTTTGCTAATTAAAAGGGCAAAAATTCAATCTCCGTGTTTTAAATGGAATTCTCTTGCTCAGTGAACTAGAATATTTTTACACACGGTTGTTGGCTGTGCATCTAAAATTGCAATTTTGATCTTCACCCCTAAACAGCCCCTGTCTGCAGTTCAGGGCTACCCCCACTCTTCTAGATGCTTCGGCCAAAATGTTGCTGTGATCCTTGGCATTTCTGTTTTCTGTCCCAGACCTGAGCCCTCACCAGTCTGCTGTCCCGTCCCCTCCGCTGCCACCTGGCCCAGGCGGCTCACCTCTTCTCTCAATCACGACAGCTCCTGCGGTCAGGCCTCAGCACGGCAGCCACAGTCATCCCGTTAAACTGCAACTCCAGCGCACAGAGCCCTCTGTGGCTCCCCATTGCAGTCAGTGACAAAGTCAGAGGTTCGAATCCTGCAAGACCCTTCATGAATCAGACGACCTGCCACCCCTCAGACATCATTGTCTGCTACTCTCCCATCATTGTCTTTTTGGCGCTTGAGTATACCAAGGCCATGCCTACCTCAGGGTCTTTGCTTTTACTGTCTCCTTCTGCAACATTTGCTTTCTTGTATTTAAACAATCCAGCACAGCCTCAGGACCTTTGTACCTGCTGCTCTGTCTGCCTAACATGCTTTTTCCCCAGATACCTGCATGAGTTGGTTTCCTTGCTTCCTTTAGGCCTTTTCTGAAATGTCATTTTCTCAGTGAGACTTTCCTGGCCTTCTTTTTTAAACTTCCCATTCCTCCTGACACTGGCCTCACCCTTATCACTAACTGGTATATGATTTACTTATTTATGTTAATTGTTGTTGGCATTCCCACCAAAACTAATTTACAGTAAGGTAGGGATTTTTTTCTTTCCGATACGCCCCTGGATCCCAAGGATCTAGTGGCTGGGAATTTACTAGCAGCGCTAAGTATTTGAGTGAATGCATGTGAATTTCGTCTCCAGTGCATTGTCTACTCAGATCTTTTGCATTTGTTTGTTTGGGGTCCCCTTTAAAATTTTTTTCTATCATAAAATTAATACATGTTCATGATAAAAAAAATTGGGAATAGTCCAAAATTCACCGGGGGAAAAAATTACTGCTGTGATCCTAACTTTGAGAGAAAACCAGTGTTAATTTTTTTTTGGTATTTTTATTGAATTTATTTTTTTAACTTACATCCAAGTTAGTTAGCATATAGTGCAATTTTTACTTTATTTCCTGGGAAGATTTTTTTTTCTATGCATAACTATTTACAATTTTTTTTAATGTTTATTTATTTTTGAGAGAGAGAGAGAGAGAGAGAGAGAGAGAGAGAGAGAAATAGAGCATGAGCAAGGGAGGGGTAGAGAGGGAGGGAGACACAGAATCCGAAGCAGGCTTCAGGCTCCGAGCTGCCAGCCCAGAGTCAGACGTGGGGCTCAAACTCACAAACCATGAGACCGTGACCTGACTTGAAGTTGGACGCCCGACGAACTGAGCCACCCAGGCGCCCCTCATTTTGCCACTTTGAAGGCATCCCTTGGAGAGTTCAGGAGACGACTAAAATTCGGCTTCAAGTAATAGTTCTCTTTCAAAACATGTTTAGAAATCTGTATTCTGGGGCGCCTGGGTGGCTCAGTCGGTTAAGCATCTGACTCTTGATTTCCTCTCAGGCCATGATCTCATGGTTTATGAGATCGAGCCCTGCGTGGGGCTCTGCAGGGACAGCGCGGAGCCTGCTTGGGATCCTCTCTCTCTGCTCCTCCCCCGCTCGCTCGTGCATTCTCTCTCAAAACCAAACTTTAAAAGGTCTGTATTCTGTTTGCTTCAAGTGCTTTTTTGAAAAAAAAAAAAATGTTTATTTTTAGAGAGAGGCGGTGCGAGCTGGGGGAGGGACAGAGAGAGAGGAGAGAGAGAGAGAATCCCAAGCAGACTCCATGCTGTCAGCGTGCAGCCGGACGTGGGGCTCAGTCCCACAGACCATGAGACGATAACACGACTGAGCCCAAATGCAGAGCCGGACCCTTAAGTGACGGAGCCACCCAGGTGCCTCTTGTGCTTTTCGAGATGTTTTCATTTCTCTTTGGGGAGTTTGTCAAAGAGAGGCCACTTGGTGTTGTGGGAAGTAACAGGCCCCGGACCGAGATGTGCTTTTGGCGTGGACTTTGCCACTTGTCACCTAGAGACCTCGGGCCCGTCCCTCAACGTCTGCATCTCATCTCGTGCCTTAGTCACTTGTGCGTTAATTCTGTCCGCTTTGTGGTGAGAGCGAGATGAGATAACCAATGAGTGACCAAGAAGGACAGATGGCACGTTCTCGACAAGCAGACACGAGCACCTCCACTTTAGTTTAGACAGGTAAGGACGAGACTTAGCCCACGTCCGGAAATGATAATTGGAACAGTGTTTATTCAGCGTGTATTTAAATAGCGAGAGGAGGGGCTGGCATCCCTTTGCGTCCCTGGATGTTGAGACCTTCCGTTCTCTTACCTGGTTTGTTGAAGTTTTGTGTGTCCATTTCTCCAAAAGACTATACTTTTCAGTAATAGACGCCCCCCCCCAACCTCTGCTCTTAAATCCTTGTGGTTTTGTGGGGTGTGTCATATATCAGTGGATTCTTTAAATATTTTCATGAATCTCTCACTGGGCTGCATTTGTCCTTTCTTCCTTTCACTGTGGCTGAAGACGTGGCCGCCACCTGTCACTTAGCTGGCATTATTGCGTGTGCTTTACGTTGTACCCGCTGCCTGGACCAACCCTTTGTGTCATTCTTAGAGGCTTGTCACAGCATTATGTAAAGCAGTGCAAGATGGGTAACACCCTAAAGAGTCAACGTTCGTGGAAGGATTCTGTAAATTAAGATACTTGCCGGTAATAAAATATTTAGAAGGCATGCAAAAAAGATATTTATGAAGACTTTTAATGGTATGGACAATAACTATAATAATGACAATTATATTCGTGGCAAGATTCCCAGGATGAAATGAAAATAAGATACATAAAATGCTAGGGAAACCTATGCTGACAAAAATTGCACCTGAGTAGACGGAATTAAGATTTTTATTTTCTATTCCTTTACCTATTTTTATTTTCTTTCTAAATTTCCCTGTGTTAACAGATTATTTTCTTGGAAAAAATAACGTGCAAGAAATTGAAGAAAGCCCGTCTTTTTCAGATGGACTCAGTTCACTTAGTTCTTCTCCAATTTCCTCAATTAAAATTATATTCTGAAACCCTGCCTCAGGGTAGAATCTTCTGGTTTTGTTTTTGCTTTGCTTTCGGTGAAGGTCGACTTCAATGCCTACCCTGGAGGACGCAGTAAAATTCAGAAGCTCCTATGTATTGATAATCTGTAGTGTGATAGCGAGGGTGTTGTGGCATGATTTATGACAACAAAAGCGTCGGGAAAAGCACAGACTGAGTCCCCGTTTATTAAGTGTGCTTTAGCTCAGCATTTTCCAGAACGTGTCGTGAGCCACACTACTTCTTCAAGATTCGCTGTTTCTCTGGTCCAATTAGAGGAATCCTTCGGTATGGTTTACTCACTTAGGGCACATGCAGGAAAGAACTTGGGTTAAGTGCCCAACTCTGGCAATTACTAGTTGGAATAGTTTGCTTAAACGTCCTACGTCTTAGTTTTCCATGTCTATAAAATGGGAATGATACATATGATGGTGGGATTCAAGCGAGATGATAAATAGAACTGCCTAGCACTTTTCTTGGTTTACACGTTACCTGCTGTTATCATTTTTTAAATATCCTCCAGTCTCCTATACGTGCAGCGTCTTTAGGAGAGTGTGTTACAGAATCTGAGGAATCCTGAGGTCAGGAGCCTATGTAAGCAGCCTGTCCGCAGAATGTAACACCGGCTGCCCTCCCGTGGAGCTGGTGTTCTGGGGAACATACACTGGAGGCATAGCTCAGGATAATTCTGTGGGAACAAACTGTAAAATCCCTAGGCCACCTTAGCCACGTTCAAAACAAGCGCCAACGTGTCATGAGTGAAAGTGGCAGAGTCAGTTGGTGGGAATGGACACTGGTGCAGCCGCTCTGGAAGACAGTCTGGAGGTTCCTCGAAAAATGAAAAAGGGAACTACTCTATGGCCCAGCAGTTGCACGACTAGGTACTTCTCCAAAGGATACAGTAATGCTGATTTCAAGGGGCACCTGCACCCCAATGTTCATAGCACCACTGTCAACTACAGCAAATTATGGGAAGAGTCCAAATGTCCATCGATGGATGAATGGGTAAAGGAGATGTGGTATATAGACACAGTGGAATACTACTCGGCAATCAAAAAGAATGAAATCTTGCCATTTGCGACAACGTGGATGGAGCTAGAGTGTATGATGCTAAGCGAAACAAGCCAGTCCGAGAAAGACAAATATATGACTTCACTCATATGTGGAATTTAAGAAACAAAACAGGTGAACATAGGGGGAGGAAAGGAAAAATAAGATAAAAACAGAGAGGGAGGCAAACCATCCGAGACTCTTAATGATGGAGCACAGTGGGGGGTTGCTGGAGGGGAGGTGGGTGGGGGGATGGGCTGGATGGGTGATGGGCACGGAGGAGGGCACTCGTTGGGATGAGCCCTGGGTGTCATAAGGAAGTGATGAATCCCTGGGTTCGACTCCTGAAACCCGTGCTACCCCGTATGTTAACTAATTTGAATTTGAATTTTAAAAAGTGGCCGAGTAAGGAACTCTGAAATTCTGAAAAAAATAAAACTGGTCAAAAGCGTCCAACTTTTTGGAAGTCTGGAAATTAAGCCGAAATCTGTAGAACCCATGGGGGCATTTATTCAAAAAAAGAGTTGAATCTCAGTAAGAACAGTGAGCGCTGTCGTGTTTTAACTTACCATAACCCCATTTCCCACTTCCCGTCTCAGCACTAGCCTTGAAAATAATCAGCCCGTGTTCCTAGTGCTGGAGGGAGCAGTCCAGACCTCATTTACAAAGAATCGTTATTTAAATCTGCTTTCTCCCCGGAAGAAGACTGGCTGGGATGCCTTATCTTTATTTTTCTTGACTTGGAACTTTCCCATTGCTACCTGGGGTGTGACCAAAATCATTTATAGGCAAATGTTGTAGTCGTGGCTGCATGAGGCAATGGAAAATGGAGTGAATAATAAAGATTAACCCAGAGTCTTGGGTGGAAATGCTGGACAGTGAAATGCTTTGGGAATGAGGGCTTTGGAAAGCTCCTGCATGTTCCTGGGACTCTGGAAGGCCACACGCGCTTCCAGAGCTGTGCACATGCTCGAGGAGGACACGAGAAGGTCCTAAACCTCTTAGGACCTTCAGAGTCTGCACCAGCAGGAAGTGAAGGCTCAGGGAGCATCGTCAACTGCATGGCTGGATGTTGGAGCTGTGCTTCAACACACACACGGGGGCCCGTCTGCAGAGACGGAGAGTTTTTTTCAGTCCAAGAGTGTAAGGAAATATTTTCCAATCGTTAGCTGACCACTAAACTAATGGGACAGAGATTTCATGCCCACACATGATGAAAGATACAGACTTTACAGAATTCGTTCAGAGGAGTCGTGAAACGGACAACTAAAACAGTGACAAAAACAAACCTTAAGATGGTGAAAAGGGTGAAAATATTATGTTGCCACAACATAATATTTAGTGTCCAGTTTTCCACAAAAATTAGCAAGGATCGTGAGGAAATAAGAACGTAGAGCCCCTACACAGGAAAATAAACAAAGTAATCAATAAGAACTGTTCCAAGGAAGCCAACAGATTGGGATTTCTAGGTAAAGGCTTGATTTAAATCCAGCCTTTAAAATATGTTCAGAGAGCTAAAGAAAACCACACCTAAAGAACTACAAGGAAGTATGAATATCATCACCAAACAGAAGTATGTTTCACCAAAGAGCATATCAATAAAGAGAAATAACAATGAACCAAGTAAAATTATGGAGTTGTGTATTAAATATAACAATTCACTAAAGGGGTTCAACATTGAATTTGAGTAAGTAGAAAAAAGAAACCATGAATTTGAACATAGGTCAGTTAAGATTATCTGGTCTGAGGAATAGGAAGAGGAAAAAAATGAAGAAAAATGAACAGAGCCTCCGAGACCTGTGGGGTGCCATCAGTATCAACATACTCATATAATGAGAGCCCCAGAAGGAGACAAGGGAGAGAAAATGGCAGAAAGAATATTTGAAGATCTGGGGCGCCTGGGTGACTCAGTCAGTTGTGTCCGACTTTGGCTCAGGTCATGAATTTGTGGTGCGTGAGTTCGAGCCCCGTGTCGGGCTCAGTGCTGACAGCTCAGCGCCTGGAGCCTGTTTCAGATCTGTGTTTCCCTCTCTCTCTCTGCCCCTCCCCTGCTCGCACTCTGTCTCTCAAAAATCAGTAAACATTAAAAAAATAATAAAAAAAGAATATTTGAAGGTCTGATTGTCAGCAGTCTTCCAAATTTGATGAAAAAAATTTTTTCAAATTTTTATTTAAATTCTAGTTAGTTAATGTATAGTGTAATATCGGTTTCAGCAGTAGAATTTAAATGGTTCATTACTTACATGGAACATCCATTACTCATCCCAACAAGTGCCCTCCTTAATGCCTATCACTCATTTAGGCCATCCTCCACCCACCTCCCTCTATCAACTCTGTTCTCTGTCATTAAGAGTCTCTTACGGTTTGCTTCCCAATCTCTCTTTTTTTCCCTTACCCTGTATTCACCTGTTTTGTTTCTTAAATTCCACATGAGTGAAATTATATGGGATGTCTTTCTCTGCCTGATTTATTTTGCTTAGCGTAGTACACTCTAGCTCCATCCACATCATTGCAAATTGCGAGGTTTCATTTCTTTTGATGGCTGAGAAATATTCCATTATGTATATACATATATGTGTGTGTGTGTATATATATGTATATACCAATATATTCCACAGTTTCCATACAACTTGATGAAACTGTTAATCTACACATATAAGAAGCTCGAAAACTCTAAATAATATAAATTCAAAGAGATACACCTTAGGTTAATCAGACTGTCAAAGGTTTAAGATGAAGAGGGTCTTGAAAAGAGAAAAGTGACTCATCATATGCAAGGAGTCCTCAATATTAACAGACAGTTTGATCACAAACCATGGAGGCTTAAAGGCAGTGAGATGAAATATTCAAAGTGCTGAAAAAACATGCTGTCAACCAAGCATTCTATATCCAGCAAAACTATCCTTAAAAAAATGAAGGAGAAATCAAGATAGTCCCAGATAAACAAAAACTGAGTTTGTTCCCAGCAGAACTACCCTTCAGGAAACACTAAAGGGGGTCATTCAGAGTGAAATGAAAAGGGACAGCTGGGTGGCTCAGTCGGTTAAGCGTCCAACTCCTGGTTTCAGCCCAGGTCATGATCTCATAGTTTGTGAGTTTGAGCCCCCCCCGCCCCCATTGGGCTCTGCATTGATGGTGCAGAGCCTGCTTGGGATTCTCTCTCTCTCCCTCTCTCTCTGATCCTCCCTGGCTTGTGCGCACGCTCTCTCTCTCTCTCTCTCTCTCTCTCAAAATAAAACAAAACAAACAACAACAAAACAAAACAAAGTGCAATGAAAAAATGCTAGACAATAACTCCAGTCTACGTGAAGAAATAACACCAGCAAAGGTAACTATATAATGGAATACAGAGTGCAGTATAAATATATTTTGTTTGTATCTTTTTATTCCATCCATACTAAAATACAACTACACAAACCCATTGTTATAAATCTTTGTTGGTAGACACACAGTGTTTAAAGAAATAATTTGTGGTAATAACAACATGAAAGCATGAAGGGGCAAGTGTATGAGCAAAGGTTTTGTATATTGAAAATTAAATTGGTATTAATCTAAGCTAGACTGTTGTCAATTAAGATTTTAATTATAATACCCAGGGAAACCACTAAGAAGTTGCTTAAAAATATATAGGAAGCAATGTTATCTTGATGATAGACCTCCAGGATTCTGTAAGTCTTCTTTAACATATGAAAATTCCTTTAGAGACTTCTTTATCTCTATCTTCCTAACTTAAAAGTATATAATCACTCACTCCTCACAATTGCAGTGCAACTCTTTCCTCCCATGGGTCCTGTCCCCATGCTTTACTCAAAACACCTTTTTGCACCAAAAAAAAAAAAAGTATATATATGAAAAGAAATGATAAAAAAAGTAATTATAGTACACCAGGAAAATCTCTTTAACAAAACGAATGCAGTAATGGAGGCATTGAAGAACAAAAAAAGATATAAGAGATATGGAAAACAAATATTAAAATGGCAGAAGTAAGTCATATCTTGTCATAGTTATATTAAATAGAAATGGATTAAACTGTGCAGTTAAAAGGAAAATATTGGCAGAATGCCTAAAAGATATGATCCTCCTATCTTCTGCCTCCTGCTTTCTTTTTTTTTTTTTTTAAATTTTTTTTTTTTAATTTATTTTTGGGACAGAGAGAGACAGAGCATGAACGGGGGAGGGGCAGAGAGAGAGGGAGACACAGAATCGGAAACAGGCTCCAGGCTCTGAGCCGTCAGCCCAGAGCCCGACGCGGGGCTCGAACTCACGGACCGCGAGATGGTGACCTGGCTGAAGTCGGACGCTTAACCGACTGCGCCACCCAGGCGCCCCTGCCTCCTGCTTTCAAATTCAGAGACAAATAGATTGAAAGTAAAAGGGTCAGTCCAGCAAGAAGATTTAACAATTGTAAACATTTATTCATCTAATAATAGAGACTCTAGATACATGAAACAAAAACGGGCCTAACTGAAGGGACAAAGAGGCAATTGAACAATAATAGTGGGGACTTCAGTACTCTCTTTCAATAATGGGTAGAACAACTAGACAGAATCAGAGAGTGAACTGAAGACTTGAACAACACTGTAAAACAACCACACCTTCGAGGCATATATAGAACACTCCACCCAACAATAGCAGAATATGTATTTTTCTCATTGTCTATGGAACATTTTCTGAGATACAGCACATATTGGACACAAAACAAATTTCAATAAGTTTAAATGTATTTAAATCATACAAGTATGTTTTGGGACCACAACGGAATAAAATTAAAAAGTCAATAAAGGAGGAAATTTGGAGAATTCACAAATACAGAAAAGTAAAAGAAATATACTCCTAAATAACGAACATTGGAAAATAATTTGGTATGAATGAAAATGAAAGGCCAACATACTAAAACTTACAGGATGCAGTGAAGACAGTGCTCGGATGGAATTTTAGAACTGTAATACCTATATTTAAAAAAAGAAGAGGGGCGCCTGGGTGGCTCAGTCGGTTGAGCCTCCGACTTCGGCTCAGGTCATGATCTCATGGTTTGTGAGTTCAAGTGCCGCGTCGGGCTCTGTGCTGACAGCTCAGAGCCTGGAACCTGCTTCGGATTCTGCGTCTCCTTCTCTCTCTGACCTTGCCCCACTTGAGCTCTGTCTCTCAAAGATAAATAAATGTAAAAAAAAAATTTTTTTTAATAAAATAAAAAAAGAAGAACGATGTCAAGTCAGTAGCGTAAATTTCCTATCTAAGAAAATAGACAAAGAGGAGCCAACTGAACACAAAGCAAACAGAGTGGAAATAAGTGAAATAGAGAATAGAAAAATAATAGAGAAAATCAACGAAAAATTTGTTCTTTGAAATGATCGATAAAGTTGTAAAGACTTTAGTTACAATGACCAAGAGAAAAAGAGGGAAGACTCAAATTTCTAAAACTGGGAATGAAAGTGGTGACATTACTGTTGACCTTATAGAAAGAAAAAGGATTATGGGGCAGTACTATGAACAATTGTGTGCCACCAAATTAGAAAATCTTGGTGAAATGGATAAATTCCTGGGAGCACGCAAACTATAAAGCTAACTTAAGAACAGATAGAAAATCCAGCTAGCCTTATAATAAGCAGACAGCATTTGGTAGTAATCAAAAATCAGAATCTTTGAATAAAGAAAAATTAAGGATCAGATAGTTTCACTGATGAATTCTACCGAATCTTTAAAGGAGAACTTATACAGTCGTCTCAAACTCTTTGAAAAATGTTAAGAGGAGGGAATACTTCCTAACTCATTCTTTGGGATCAATAGATCCTAATATGAAAGCTAGACAAAAACATCACCAGAAAAGCAAAATACAGACTCATAACTCTTAATGAATATAGATGCAGAAATCCTCAACAAAATACTAAAACCTGAATCCGTATAAAAAGGATCAGGCACAACAATCAAGTGAAATTTGCCAAAAGACAACAAGTTTGGTTCAACTTAAGAAAATCAATTAATGTAATATGCCATATTCATAGAATAAAAAATGTCACACAGTCATGTCAGTAGGCGCGGAAACGTCATTTGCCAAAACCCATACTTGCTCATTATAAAAAACATCCAGCTTACTAAAAGCACAAAAGAACTTCCTCAACCTGGTAAGAGGCATCTATAAAAAACCAAAGCTGGGGCGCCTGGGTGGCGCAGTCGGTTAGGCGTCCGACTTCAGCCAGGTCACGATCTCGCGGTCCGGGAGTTCGAGCCCCACGCGGACCGGGAGAGAGAGGTCACATGCCCCTCCCCCGGTCACATGCTGTCTCTCTCTCAAAAATAAACATTAGAAAAATTCCACTTACAGTCACATCAAAAATATAAAAATACTTAGGAAGAAGTTTAATCAAAGAAGTATAAGATTGCATACTGCACACTACAAAATGTTGAAAAAATTAAAGTATACCTAAGTAAATAGAAAGACGTTCTATGTTCACGGATTGGTATATGATATTGTTAAGATGGTAATAGTTCCCAAATCGATCTACAGGTTAAAGGCATCCCGTATACAAAAATCCAATTGCCTCTTTGGCAGAAATGGAGAAACTGATCTTAAAACATATGTGTCGAAAAGTGAAAGTTTGACTTATTTGCCAGTTTCACTTTACATCGAAACCCCAAAAGGCTGCACCAAAAAGCTGCTAGAAGTGATACACGAATTCGGCAAAGTTGCAGGATATAAAATCAATGTACAAAACTCGATTGCATTTCTATACATCAATAATGAAGAAACAGAAAGAGAAATCAAGAAATGGATCCCATTTATAATTGCACCAAGAAGCATAAAATACCTAGGAATAAGCCCAACCAAAGATGTAAACGATCTGTATGCATAAAACTATTGAAAAAGTTATGAAAGAAATTGAAGAAGACACAAAGAAATGGGAAAGCATTCCATGCTCATGAATTGGAAGAACAAATATTGTTAAAATATCAATACTACCCAAAACAATCTACACATTCAATGCAATCCCAATCAAAATCGCACCGGCATTCTTCTCAGAGGTAAAACAAACGACCCTAAAATTTGTATGGAACCACAAAAGACTCCAGATAGCCAAAGTAATGTTGAAAAGAAAACCAAAGTGGGAGGCATCACAGTCCTGGATTTAGCCTGTACTACCAAACTGTATCATCAAGACAGTATGGTATTGACCCAAAACTAGACACATAGACCAAGGGAATAGAATTGAGGACCCAGAACTGGATCCACAAATGTATGGCCAACTCATCTTTGACAAATGGTGCTGGGATAACTGGACAGCAACATGCAGAAGAATGAAACCGGACCACTTTCTTACACCATACACAAAAATAAATTCAAAATGGATGAAAGACCTAAATCTGAGACAGGATACCATCAAAACCTTAAGAGGAGAAAGCAGGCAACAACCTCTTTGACCTCAGCCGCAGCAACTTCTTACTCGACATGTCTCTGAAGGTAAGGGGGGGTAAAAAGAACTATTGGGACCTCATCAAGATAAAAAGCTTCTGCACAGCAAAGGAAACAATCAACAAAACTGAAAGGCAACAATGGAATGGGAGAAGATATTTGCAAATGACATATCAGATAAAGCGTTAGTATCCAAAATCTATAAAGAACTTACCAAATGCAACACCCGAGAAACAAATAATCCAGTGAAGAAATGGTCAAAATACGTGAATAGACACTTTTCCAAAGAAGACATCCAGATGACCAACAGGCACATGAAAAGGTGTTCAACATCACTCATCATCAGGGAAATACAAATCAAAACTACAATGAGATACCACCTCACAACTGTCAGAACGGCTAAAGTTAACAACTCTGGAAACAGCAGATGTTGGTGAAGACGCGGAGAAAGGGGAACCTTTTTGTACTGTTGGTGGCAATGCAAATCAGTGCAGCCACTCTGGAAAACAGCATGGAGGTATCTCAAAAAACTAAAAATAGAATTACTCTACGACCCAGCAATTGCACTACTAGGTGTTTATCCAAAGGATACAAAAATGCTGATTCAAAGGGGCACATGCACCCCAATGTTTATAGCAGCACTATCAACAATAGCCAAAGTATGGAAAGAGCCCAAATGTCCATCAACTGACGAATGGATAAAGCCGATGTAGTTTATATATACAATGGAGTATTACTCAGCAACCCAAAAGAACGAAACCTTGCCATTTGTGACGACGTGGATGGAACTAGAGTGTATCATGCTAAGCAAAATAAGTCCGTCAGAGAAAGACAGGTATCATATGATTTCACTCGTATGTGGAGTTTAAGAAACAAAAGATATGGCAATATGGGAAGGGAAGGAAAAATAAGATGAAAACGGAGGCAAACCGTAAGAGACTCTTAAATACAGAGAACAAACTGAGGATTGCTGGAGGGGAGGTGGGTGGGGGAATAGTCTAGATGGGTGTGGGCATTAAGGAAGGCACTTGGTGGGATGAGCACTGGGTGTCATAAGGAAGTGATGAATCACTGGGTTCTACTCGTGACACCAACACTACCCTGTATGTCAATGAACTTGAATTTAATTAAATAAATTTGAAAAAACAAAAACAATCAGCTATGTATTTAGTATTCCTTTTTGAGAATTGGAGAGTGGTTGACACATAATGTTATATTCGTTTACTGACGTGCGGCACAGTGGATTTGACAAATTTATACCATATGTTATAAATGTATAACAAGTGTATAACAAGTGTAGGGGCTCCCGTCATCTTGCAATGCTATTTCAATATCGTTGACTATATTCCCTGCGCTGTGCCTTTTATTCTCATCACTTACTCATTCTGTAACTGGGAGCCTGTGTCTCCCCCTCTCCCTTTCACCCATTTTGCTACCCCCTACATTAAATATTTTTAATAGGAAATAAGAAGTGTCAGTAAAGTGTGGAGAATTGGAGCCCTCGTAAACTGTTGGCGCGATGTAAAATCGTGCAGGGGCTACCCAAAACGGTTTGACCGTTCCTCAAAAGCTTAAACTTACAGTACGACTCAACGATTCTACTCCTAGGGATATACCAAAGAGAACTGAAAACACAGGTTCGCAGAAAAATGCGCACGTGGGTGTTCATAATAGCATTATTTTTTTTAAAGATTTATTTATTTTATTTATTTTTCAACGTTTATTTATTTTTGGGACAGAGAGAGACAGAGCATGAACGGGGAGGGGCAGAGAGAGAGGGAGACACAGAATCGGAAACAGGCTCCAGGCTCGGAGCCATCAGCCCAGAGCCTGATGCGGGGCTCGAACTCACGGACCGCGAGATCGTGACCTGGCTGAAGTCGGACGCTTAACCGACTGCGCCACCCAGGCGCCCCATAATAGCATTATTCTTAACACGCAAAAAGTGGAAACATCCAAATGCTTATCGGCTGCTGAATGGAGAGACAAAATGTGGGCTATGCATATGAGGAAATACTATTCCAGCCTTGATGAGAACAAAGCACTGACCCACACCACGGGCAAACTTTGGAAACATTGGGCTCAGTGAAACAGATTGGTCACAAGAAACCACATCTGGTATGATTCCGTTTATTTAAATAATCCAGAATTAGCAAATCCATAGAGACAGAAAGTACTGTTTGCCTAGGGAATGGGGAAAGGGTTGTGCAGGGGGAGGGGAGGTCAGGAGTGACTGCTGACAGATACGGGGTTTCTTTTTGGGGTCTTGAGATTCTCTGGATGTAGAGGTGTGGTTGTACAATGCTGTGAGGGTACTCCAGTCCATCAACTCTATACCTTAAGTTGGTGAGTTTATGTTGTGTGAACTATATCTCAATAAAAGTATTGTAAAAAATAATCAGACGAGCATGATAGTTAATTTTATGTGTCAACTTGACTGGTCATGGGGTGCCTGGGTGTCTGGTTAAACATTTCAACGTTTACTTCTGCATGTGTGTTGGTGACGGTGTTTCCAGAAGAGATTAACAGCAGTGGATTGAGTAACGTGCATTGCCCTGCCCTACGTAGTTTGGGCAACATCCAATCCAAGGAGGACGTGAATAGAACAGGAGGATGAAGGTAGGATTTGTCCTCTCTGCTTGACTGCTAGAGTGGACATCAACCTTCTGGCCTCAGGGTTGCAGGTGCTCAGGCCTTCAGACACAGACTGGAATCTATGCCATCAACTCTGCGGGGCTCAAGCCCTCCCACTATATTGCCAGCCTTCCCGGGTCTCTAGGTTACAGAGAGCAGATTGTAAGACGTCTTAAACTCCATAATTGTGTGAGCTAAGGCCTTATAATAAAATTTTGTATAGATACGAATATAGATCTCATAGATTCTCTCTTTCTGGAGACCCTGATGAATGCAGCCAGAACAAAGAAAAGAAATCAGCAGCGGCCATATAGTATTTATTTTCTGCTCCCAATTATTTCTGAATCAATAGTGCAATCTTAGGGCAAGCCTTGCAATTAATTCCTTCAGCCGGCCTGCATTTACTGCACTCACACTAGCTTCTAGCCCCTCTGGTGTAGACAGAAATGAGGCTTGGGCTCCCCCTGGAGGGGCTCACTGCTTGGCAGGTGAGACAGACTTAAGTTGGGTCTCACGGCCTCCAGGGCGGTGCTCTTGTTGACAGAGACCAGCTTTGCTTGGGTGGGGAGGGCTTTGGGAATGAGGAGTAGGGGCATTTTCACCAGGAGTGGGCAGTCTGAAGGCATGTGAGTGGTGTGGTTGGGGTCCACGCAGCCGCGGCTGAGGGCCCACTGGGAAAACATCATCCTGACCTCAGATGCCAGGCTGGGGTTTGAACTGTAACTTAATGCTAAGTTGAAGGTTATATGGCTTTAAGAACATTAACAGATACGACATTCTAAAAACATAATGGGGTTTGTTTATTAAGATAGTATGTATTATTCTAGGCCTCTGTACTTGGTTTGGGTAAACACTGGTGAGTAAAAGAGGCATCGTCCTTTTCGGTGACAGCATGATTTATGATGGGGAACATGAATAATATGTTTCAGTAACCCATTCTTTTTAATTTTTTTAATTTTTTTAACGTTTATTTATTTTTGAGACCGAGAGCACAGAGCATGAGCGGGGGAGGGTCAGAGAGAGAGGGAGACACAGAATCCGAAGCAGGCTCCAGGCTCCGAGCCGTCAGCACAGAGCCCGACGCAGGGCTTGAACTCACGGACCGCAAGATCATGACCTGAGCTGAAGTCGGACGCTTAACCGACTGAGCCACCCAGGCGCCCCTCAATAACCCATTCTTACTAGAATGGTTAAGTAGCTAGGGGACGTATTGTGATGAAATGCTATTAATCACTCAAAGTCATGTTTGTAATTTTTTTTTAAATTTTTTACGTTTATTTACTTTTGAGAGAGAGAGAGAGAGAGAGAGCGGAGGAGGGGCAGAGAGAGAGGGAGACACAGAATCCAAAGAAGGCTCCAGGCTCTGGGCTGGCAGCACAGAGCCCGACATGGGGCTTGAACTCGCGAACCATGAGATCATGACCTTAGCCAAAGTCAGACACTCAACCAACTGAGCCACCTGGGCGCCCCTTTGTTTGTTGGTAATTTTGATGGGAGATGTTTAAGATGGAAGTGACAGAGCAGGTTACTGAGAAGCACTGATAAAAAGAAATGACTGCCGAGAATTATATCACTTGTTTCCTTTTGGTGGAAACACAAATAATGTTCATCATCTTTTCTATACTTTTCTATAATTCTTTAAGTAGGAAACTAGTTTCTATAACACGTGCAGTCACATGGTTAAAAAAAATCCGTTAACTCACTGAGAATACTCCTAAAAAAGCTAGACCTTTGGATTTATACTACAATACTCTTCAAGAATTTTCACATGGCTGGTTTGAAGGATGGAGAGTACTGTCTTTGCACTTTTGAATTTTTGTACTTTCCTGTAAAAATAATAAGATCTCCTCTCCTCTCTCAGCATGGTTAGCTGTTTGTGATGCTGGAGGAACCAGCAGGTGATCCGCATTTCTGCACACCCACCGTTGAGAGTGACCACGTTATCCAAGAAAATTGATCTGCGGGTTTCCCTCGCTCCAGATGGCATTTTGACAATAAAGATAAAACATCCACACCGTCACGGCACACGTCCTGCTCAATTAGACTCCCCCATCTCACCCCGGATCTGTTGAAGGGGCTGCTTTATTTTTAGATTTTTCACTTTGAATTTGAGGAGTGCCTTTTTTTTTTTTTTTAAATCAAGCTATAGGCCTGAGTGGTGTTTTGTTGTGTCGTAGCTTTTGGAAACTTGGCATCTTGGCACTTGCAGAAGCCAGTTGGGAGCCCCCTGTGGTTTATCTGACACCGTGGGAAGAGGGAGGGTGGAGCACACGTGTCAGCCCGTGGTCAAGACTCTGACCCCTTTGGAGATGGCCGCTTCTGGGCCACTGTGTAAAAAGCCTGGGAGACTGCCAATGGGCAGGAAAATAGCAAATATTAACACTCGTGGCAACTAAAATTACTTCCACGATGTTAGTGATTTGTGAAGGGGGAAGGACTAACATTTATTGAGCTCCTGCTAAGCGTCAGGCACATTGCATGTGGATGCGCATTTAACCATCACGGTGGCCCTACAAGGTGTTTTTATTCCCACTCTGTAGAAGGTGAAATTGAAGCTGAGAAAGTAAGGAATTTACCCACCTCGTAAGTGGCAGAGCTGAGATTTGAACCTCCGTTGTTTCAATTCTAAAACCCTGTGTTTTCTTCTTATCCAGACTGTGCTTTATGTATATGAAGTCTTAGTTAATCCAATTGGCTTTCTTACCCAATGGTACTTTTATTGTGGGATGGAAAAGGGAACATGAAAACCATTGTGTCGCTAGCCTGCCTGGTTTCTGCCTTAAGTGGATGTGGTCACACTCCATCACTGTTGGTTGAATGAATGAATGATATACTTCAAAGCATAACCCATAAAAATGGTACAAATGTTGCTTCTTGTTATACTTATATACGTACGTACGTATGTATGCATGCATACGTGTATTTAATTTTGTTGTTGTGATAACACTTCACATGAGAGCTAAATTTTAAACAAATTTTTAAGTGTATAATATACTACTGGTGACTCTAGGTTCAATGTTGCATAAAGAACCCCAGAGTTTATTCTTCTGCCATAAATAAATGTTATGCCCCTTGGTTATAACTCCCCGTTTCTCTCCTTTCCCAGCCCCTGGCAACCACCATTCATTCTACTCTTTGAGTCTGGATTTGACAATTTTAGATACCTTCTAAGTCAAATCAGTCAGGATCTATCTTTTTATGAGTGGCGTGATTCACTTAGCATACTGTCCTCAAGGTTTATCCAGACTGTCACATATTAAAGAATTTCCCTTTTTTTTTAAAGGTTAGTATCCAAAATACATAAAGAACACATACCACTCAACACTGCCAAAACAAATAATCCAGTTAAAAAATGGACAGAAGACATGAATAGACATTTTTCTGGAGAAGACGTACATGTGGCCAACAGGCACCTGAAAAGATGCTCAGTATCACTCATCATCAGGGAAATTCACATCAAAACCACAATGAGATACCACCTCATACCACTCAGAATGGCTGAAATCAACAACACAGGAAACAATAAACGTTGACAAGGACGTGGAGAAAGGGGAACTCATACAGTGTAACTGTTGGTGGGAACGCAAACTGGTGCATCCCCTCTGGAAAACAGAATGGAGGTTCCTCAAAAAGTTAAAAATAGAGCTACCCTATGACCCAGCAATTGCACTACTAGGTATTTATCCAAAGAATCCAAAAATACCGATTCGAAGGGATGTATGCACCCCGATGTTTATGGCAGCATTATCCACAATAGCCAAATTATGGAAAGACCCCAAGTGTCCATTGACTAATGAATGGACAAGGTCGATGTGGTATATGATATATATACATACACACACATATAATGGAATATTGGAATATTACACATAAAAGAATGACGTCTTGCCATTTGCAGTGATGTGGATGGAGCTAGACAGTATGATGCTAGGTGAAATAAGTCAGAGAAAGACAAATACCGTATGATCTCACTCGTGTGTGGAATTTAAGAAAAAACAAATGAACACAGAGGGGTGAAAAAAAAAAAGAGAGGCAAACCAAGAAACAGACTCTTAACTATAGACAACAAACTGATGTCACCAGAAGGGAGGTGGGTGACGGGGATGGGTGAATTAGGTGATGGGGATCAAGGAGTGTACTTGTGATCAGCACCAGCTGTTGTATGGAAGTGATGAGTCACTGTATTGTCCACCTGAAACTAATATTATAACACATGTTCACCAACTGGAATTTAAATAAAAATTTGCAGAAAAAAAGTCTGAATAGTATTCCATTGTACTTGTATACGACCTTTTAGTTATTCATCACTTGATAGACATTTAGGTTGTTGCTGCGTGTTGGCTACTGTGAATAGTGTTGCAATGAACATGAGAGTGTTAATATCTCTTTGCGATTCTGCTTTCAATTCTTTTGGATCAGTGCCCAGAAGTGGGATTGCTGGGTCATATGGTAATTCTGGTTTCAACTTTTTCAGGAACCTCCATACTGTTTTCCATAGCAGCTATGCTGTTCTGCATTCCTACCAGCAGTGGCCAGTGGTTGAAATTTCTCCGAATCCTCACCAGTCTTGTTTTTTGCTTTAGTGTAACGGCCATAGTGACAGTTGTGAAATGGTATCTCATTGTAGTTTTGGTTTGCATTTACCTCATGTTTAGTGATGTTGAATATTTTTTCATATATCTTGTGGACATTTGTATGCCTTCTATGGAGATATGTCTACTCAAGTCTTTTGCCCATTTGATAATAGGGTTATTAGGGGGACGCCTAGGTGGCTCAGTTGGTTAAGTGTCTGACTTTGGCTCAGGTCATGATCTCACGGTTCGTGAGTTTGAGCCCTGCATAGGACTCTGTGCTGACAGCTCAGAGCCTGGAGCCTGTTTCAGATTCTGTCTCCCTTTCTCTCTGCCCCTCCTTTGCTTACACTCTGTCTGTCTGTCTCTCTCTTTCTCTCTCTGTCTCTCAAAAATAAACAATAAAACACTTTAAAAAAGAAATAAAATTGGGTTATTAGAGTTTTTTTTTAAACTATTGAGTTGTAGAAACTCCTTATATATTTTGGAGACGAGCCCCTTATCAAAAATATATAGTTTGCGATATTTTCTCCCATTCTATGGGTTCTCCCTTTTCACTTTGTTGATTATTTGCTGTGCAGAAGCTTTTTATTTTTAATGTACTCCCAATTGTTTATTCTTACTTTTGTTGTCTGTGCTTTTGGTGGCATATCCAACATATCATCTTAAAGATTGCTGTTAAGAAGTTTTCCCCTGTTTTCTTCTGCAATCTATGAGTTTTATGTTTATGTCTACAATCCCTTTTGAGTTGATTTTTGTGTATGGTGTAAGATAAAGGTCCAATTCCATTCTTTTCCATATAAATATCCAGTTTTCCTAACATCATTTTTTTAAAGAGACTATCCTTTTCCAATCTCCATCTATTGAGATGTCATAGATGTGTATTCTTGTCCTTGTCAAAGATCAGTGGGTCATATGTATGGAATTACTTCTGGGTTCTCTATTCTGTTCTATCGTCTTTATATCTGTCTTTATGCTAGTAAATTCTAGCTTTGTTCTTATTTCTCAAGATTGATTTGGCTGTTTGTGGTTTCATATGAATATTAAAATTGTTTTTTCTGAAATTATTTCATATGAATATTAAAATTGTAAAAACTGCCAGTGGGATTTTCCTAGGAATTTTATTGAATCTGTAGATTGCTTTCGATAGTAAGGACATTTTGATAATAATGTCTACCAATCCATGAAACAGATGCTTTTCCATTTGTGTCGTGTTTTATTTCTTTCATTCCGTGTTTTGTAGTTTTCAGGATACAAGTCTTCCACCTTCTTAGTTAATTTTATCCTGAGTATTTTATTCATTTTGGTACTGTTGTAAATGGGATTATTTCTCGAATTTCCTTTTCAGATAGTTCATTATTAGTGTATAGAATCACAACCGATTCTTGTATATTGATTTTGTATTCTTTAACTGTACTGGATTTATTAGTTCTAAAGGTTATTTTTACTATACAACCATAAAACTGTAGTTTACAAAACTTAAAATCTGTAAAACTTCGTTTTTTTAAAAATATATTTAAGACCATGTCATCTGCAAACAGGGACAGTTTTCTTTTTTTTCAGTTTTGATGCTTCTTATTTCTTTTTCTTGCCTAATTGCTTTGTCTAGAATCACCACTACTCTGTTGAATACAAATGCTGATGGGGGGTATCTTTGCCTTGCTCTTGATCTTAGAGAGCTTTATGTATGTATGTATGTATGTATGTATCTTTTATTGAAGTATAGTTGTCACACAATGTTTCATGTGTACAACATAGTAATTCAGCTTTATATATTATGCTACGTTTACAGGTATAGCTACTATCTGTCATCATATAATGCTATTATAATACCATCGACTATATTCTCTATGCTGTATCTTTCATCCTCATAGTTATTTATTCCATAACTGGAAACCTATGCTTCTCACTCTCCTTCACTCCTTTTTGCCTATCACCCACCTGTGGCAACCATGAGTTTGTTCTCTGTATTTATTGGTCTGTTTCTGCTTTTGTTTGTTTTGTTTTTTAGATTCCACATATAAGTGAAATCATACGATACTTGTCTTTCTCTGTCTGACTTATTTCACTTAGCATAATACCTACTGAATATTATGAGGATGATGTTAGCTGTAGGCTTGTCATGTATGACTTTTATTACATTGAGGTAGTTTACTTCTGTTCTAGTTTGTTTATCAGAGCGTTTATTATGAAAGAGTGTTGAATATTGTCAGATGCTTTTTCTCCATCTATTGAGATATCATGTGATTTTTATCTCATTCTGTTAATCTGAAGTCTCACTGTAGTTGATTTGTTTATGTTAATCCATTCTTATATCTCAGAAATAAAACCACTTGGTCATGGTGTATGATCCCTTTACTGTGCTGTTGTATTTACTGTGCTATAGTGTTTTGTTGAGGATTTTTTCATCCGTATTTGTCAGGGATATTGGCCTGGAGTTTTCTTGTGGTGTCTTTGTCTGGCTATGGTATCAGGGTAATGCATGACTCATAAAATGAATTTGGAAGTGTTTCTTCCATTTCAGCTTTTTTGAAGATTTTGAGAAAGATTGGTGTTAATTGTTCTTTAATGCTTGGTAGAATTGACCGTTGAGGGGCACCTGCATGGCTCAGTAGGTTAAGGGTCCAACTTCAGCTCAGGTCATGATCTCACGGCTCATGGGTTCGAGCCCCACATTAGGCTCTGTCTCAACAGCTCAGAGCCTGGAGCCTGCTTCAGATTCTGTGTCTCCCTCTCTCTCTGGCTCACAACACTTGTGCTGTCTCTCTCTCTCTCAAAAATAAAAAATTCAAAAAATTAAAAAAAAAAAGGAATTGACCATTGAAATCATCTGGTCCTGGGCTTTTCTTTGTTTGGAGGTTTTGATTATTGATTCAATCTCCATATTAGTTATAGATTCGTGTCAGTTTTCTATTTTTCATGCCTTATTCTTGGTAGGTTGTATGTTCCCAGAAATTTATCCTTGTCTTCTAAGTTTATCCAGTTTGTTGATGTATGATTGTTCCTGCTGGTCTCTTACGATCTTTTTATTTCTGTGGCATAAGATGTTATGTCTGTTCTTTCATTTGTGGTTTTTTAATCTGACACTTCTCTCTTTTTTCGTATTTCGTGTAGCTAAAGGTTTGCCAATTTTGTTTATGTTTTCGAAAAACCAATTTTAGTTTCATTGTTTTTTTCCCCCTCTTTTGATCTATGCTTCATTTCATTTATTTCTGCTGTAATATTTGTTGTTTCCTTCCTTCTCTTAAATTTGGGCTTCATTTATTCCTCTTTGTCTTGCAACTTGAGATGTAAAATTAGGTTTTTACTCCAGAGCTTTCTTCCTTTTTAATGTAAGTGCTTATTACTATGAACGTCAGTCTTAGTACTACTATGTCTGCCTCCCATAAGTTTTGATATATTTTCATATTTGTCTCGAGGTATTTTCTAATTTCCTTTTTGGTTTCTTCTTTAACCCAGTGATTGCTCACAAATATATTGTTTAATGTCCACATACTGGTGGATTTTCCAGCTTTCCTTCTGCTATTAATTTCTAGTTTTCCATTTTTGTCAGGAAAAAATACTTAATAGGCTTTCAGTCTTCTTAAATTCGTTAGGACTTGTTTTATGACTTAACATGGGATCTATCCTGGAGAAAGTTCTCTGTGTGCTTGGAAAGAATCTGTATTCTGCTGCTGCTGGGTAGAACATTCAGTTTATGTCTGGTAGGTCCATTTGTCTACAGTGTTACTCGAGTCTTCTATTTCCTTAATGCTCTTTGGTCTCAATTTTCTGTCCATAATTGAAAGTGGAGTGTTGGAGTCTCCTACAATTATTAGATGGCTGCCTGTTTCTTTCTTCACTTCTCCATGTTTGCTTTCCGTGTTTAGGTGCTCTGATGTTGGGTGTGTGTACATTTATAATTGTATTTTCCTTGTGGATGGACTGTTTTATCATTATATAGTGTTTAATCTTTATCTTTTGTGACAGTCTTTGACTTAAAGTTCATTTTGTCTAAGCACAGCCACTCCTGATTTCTTCTGGTTATCTTTTATATGGAATATATTTACCCATTTCTTCACTTTTAGCCTAAATGTGTCCTTAAGTGTAAAGTGAGTTTCCTATAGGCAGCATATAATTGTGTTTTTTTAAATTATTCTAACTGAAATGGGTCAGAGAAAGACAAATACCGTATGATTTCACTCATACGTGGAATTTAAGAACAAAACAGATGAACATAGGGGAAGGGGGGTAACGAGAAGAGGGAGACAAACCACAAGAGACTCTTAACAAGAGAGAACGAACTGAGGGTTGATGGAGGGAGATGGGTGGGGGATGGGCTAGATGGGTGGGGGGCATTAAGGAGGACACTTGTGATGAGCAGTGAGTGGGTGTTGTATGTAAGTGACGAATCACTGAATTCTACTCCTGAAACCAGTACTCTACTGTAGGGTAACTAAAATTTAAACTACAAAATTAAAAAATCGTTCAGCTCCTGTGTATCTTTTGATTGGTGAGTTTAATCTATTTACACTTAAAATACCTATTGATAGGAAAGTATTTATTATTGAAAGTTTGTTGGTTTTCTGTCAGTCTGGCAATTCATTTACCTGTCTTCCTCTCTTGCTGTCTTCCTTTGTGTTGTGTTGATTTTTTTTTGCATTGATCTGCTTTGATTCTCCTTATCTGTTGTGTAACCTCTGTAGGTATTGGTGTGTGATGTAGTTACCCTGGGGACCAGATAAACTATTTTACAATTATAACAGCGTTTTAAGCAAACGACTTAAGTTCAAGTGCACATCAAAAATGCTATACTTTAGGGGCGCCTGGGTGACGCAGTCGGTTAAGCGTCCGACTTCAGCCAGGTCACGATCTCGTGGTCTGTGAGTTCGAGCCCCGCGTCGGGCTCTGGGCTGATGGCTCGGAGCCTGGAGCCTGTTTCCGATTCTGTGTCTCCCTCTCTCTCTGCCCCTCCCCCGTTCATGCTCTGTCTCTCTCTGTCCCAAAAATAAATAAACGTTGAAAAAAAAATTAAAAATAAAAATGCTATACTTTAATTTATCCCTCTCCATGCTTTATGTTATTGTGGTCACAATCTGTATCTATTCATACTGTTTACCTTTCAAGATGTTTTTTCATTATAGTTGTCTTTAATACTTTTGTCTTTTAACTATTGTACTGGAATGAAAAGTGATTTACTCACTGCTGTGTCGTAGTGCACTCATCTGTATAGGTCTATGTATATGTCTATGTATTTACCTCTACTGACAAGGTTCATATTTTCTCATGCCATGGTGTACTCATAAGTGTCCTTTTGTTTTATCTTGAAGGACAAAAGACATTAGTATTTTCTGTAAGGTAGTTCTACTGGTGATGAACCTCCTTAGCTTCTGTTTTTTTGGGGAAAGTATTTATCTTTCCTTAAGTTTTGAAGGACAATGTATAGTACTTTTGGTTGGAATAGTTTATTTCCTTTGGACACTTTGAATATATCCTGCCACTCCCTTCTGACCTGCAACGTTTTTGCCAAAAAGTCTGCTGATTGTTTTATGGGATTCCCCTTGTACATGACAAGTCACGTTTCTCTTGCTTCTTTCAAAATGGTCTCTTTATCGTTGACTTTTGACAATTGGATTATAATGTGTCTCAGTGTAGATTTCTTTGGGTTCCTCTTATGTGTTATCTTTTGGGCTTCTTAGATCTGGATGTTCATTTCTTTCCCCCAGAGAGAAATCTTAGCGAGTTTTCAGCCATTGTTTCCTTAAATAATCTTCCCTGCCCTTTCTTTCTTCCTTCTGGGATTCCTGTAATGCATACATTACTTTGGGGTTATCTTATGAGTCTGTAAAGCTTGGGGAGCCTGGGTGGCTCTTGGGTGGCTCAGTTGGTTAAGCATCTAACTTCAGCTCAGGCCATGATCTTGTGGTTTGTGAGTTCGAGCCCTGCATCAGGTTCTCTGCTGTCAGCATGTAGCCCGCTTCAGACCCTCTGTCCGCTTCTCTTCCTGTCCCTCCCCCACCTTGTGCATACATGCTCTCTCTCAAATAAAAAAAGTTATAAAAAAAAGAACAAAAAATGGCAAAAATAAATCCCTAAGGCTTTATTAATACATACTCTTTTTCTTTTTTGCTTCTCTGATTGAATTATTTCCAATGACCTGTCTTTGAATTCACTGATCCTTTCTTCAGCTGTATCTAATTAAAGCTGTACCCCTCGGGTGAATTTTCAGGTAAGTTACCGTGTCCTTCAGCTCCATGATTTCTGTTTGGTATTTAAAAAAAATATTTTCTGTCTCTTTGTTAAAATTCTCACATTGTGCATGTGCTGTTATCTTGACCTTGGTGAATATATTTATGACAATTAGTCTGACTTCTCTGTCAGATAAATCATCTAACTCTGCCTCATTATGGTCAGATTCTGGAGGTTTGTCTTGCTACTTTATGTGGAACATCTTTGCCTGATTCTTTATTTTCCTTGACTCTCTGTTGGTGTCTGTGCATTACACAAAGCAGGCAACTCTCCCAGTATTTACCAACTGGCCTCATACAGGAGGGAGACTTCACCAATCAGCCTAGGCAGATAATCTGGGGGTTTCTACCCATTCTTGCCCTCGACAGGGAGAAGCTTGCAGCTGTGGCTTTTGTCTAGTTGGTCTTGTTGAGCCGGGAGATGTTTACCAGTCCAAACCACCGACTCTGTTCCTAGGTAACTACACTATACCAGACCTGTCAGGGCTTCAAGACTGGAAGGTCAGATGCCTGTTCTTTGGGGATCCCTGGAGAAGTTGGTGTATTTAATGCACACATCAATTGTTTCTCTCCCCAGGAGGAAGCAGAGAGATGGGATGCTCTGTATGCACACTCTGTGCTGAGCAGAGGAGTGGGTCTCTGGGATCTACCAGCCCAAACCATTACCTTTATTTTCCCTCAGGTGGCTAGACTTGCCAGAGTGGTATTCAAGACTGGAAAGACAAAAGCCAGTTCTCCAGGGACCCCCTCCTTGGGTCCAGTGCCTTGAAAAAGTTGGGGCACTGGATATGTGAGTCAACCCTCCCATGGAAGAAACTGGGAGCTGGGTGGTCTCCCTGACCCTGTGGTGCCGTGGGGGAGGGGGAGGCATTCTGGGAAGAGGATGTCTCAGATCTCCCTGCCTGTTTCAGTGATTCTGGTGTCGCTCCTTCCCGGGGTACAGTAGCCTTTCAGTTAGTTTTTGGATTTATCAGAAAGGCAGTCTGCCATGAATTATTGACGAGTCAGCTTGTCTGTGGGCAGAAAGATCCAGGGAAGGATGCAGGACTTGCTATTCTGACTTGTTGATGACATCACTTGCCGCGTTTGTAGAATGTAAATGGTACCGTCCGACTCCTCCCTTGCTCAAGAAGACACATTAGCTCCACCTAGAAGGGGGCCGTTTCGGTCGGAATTCGTCATATCCACAAAGGAAGAATCTCCGACTGCCCCCCAGTGGGCTGTTAGGGTCTTCCCAGGCACCCCCTGTTCCTGCCAATCCTGTTTTTGTCACCGATGCTCCAGACTCCAGGCACTAAAGTACAGGTGGAAGGGGAATCTGGGAGCTGGGCCTATTTTCATGAAGCGATACGTGAATTTTCGTCTCTAACTTGGTTGATTCTGATCAGATTCTTTTCAGAGGAGTAGTTTTTATAGTTTCTAAAGGCTTTAAAGGTTAGTATGCCAGTGGCACCCAGTCACTCACTCATTAGTCATCTGGATATGCGATTTAGATGCTTCTCTAGTCACTAATGAGTAAGGAAGCGATGTGTATCAGTTAGCTATCGCTGCATAACAAACCGCCCCGAAACTCAGGGGCTTTTCACAATACACTTTTATCATTGTGTAAGAATCCACAAGTTGGCTGGGCAGTTTTGCTGATTTGGACTAGGCTCAGCTCATTTTGTGTGGGTTCACGCAGGTGTGCGCATTCAGCTGGAGGCTCAGCTAGACAGTGGCTGGTCTGGGATGGCCTTGGCTGGGGTGAATAATCTATTTTACACGGTCTCTCATCTGTCAACTGGCTAGCCTGTGTTTGTTCATAGATCATGCAAGGTCCCAGGAGAAGGGGCTTTGTTGTATAAGGCCTCTTGGCCCAGCCTGGTGAGGGGCACACTATGATTATCGCCACCTTTCCTTGGCTAAATCAAATCTTCAAGCCCGCTCAGATGCAAGGAGGGGGCAGATGGGCTCCATCCCCTCATGGGAGGAGCCAAAAAGTTGCAGTGCAAAAGGTGTGCATGGCGATGGGTACAATGGGTGTTCAAGTCAGTGACTTAGAGCAGAGAGTTGTTTTCGTCACAGTAGTGTAGGACGAGAGTCAGGGCGTTAAGATCTCCAGGTATTACTCATGTAACAGAAGGACCCATGGCATAAGCACAGCCCCAGGGCTGATCCGCCACTCGGGCACGTCTTGGTCGAGAGCCAGAAATATTGGCCTGGTTACAGAACCCACTGTCAGCAGCAGAGAGTGGGTTGAAATGCTATCCTAGGAGTCTACAATGAGTATGTGGTGTGTATGTGGATGTGTGTGTGTGAAGCATTTGAACTAAATCTCATGGGCGTGCCAGCTACGTATCACAGTAATTCTGTAGGGAGTGCTGCTGGCCCCCGTTTATGGGCGAGGAGACTGAGACTCACCAGGGAAGAAACTCAACCTGAGGTTACCGTAGGTATGACGTGGTGGGCCGAGATTCTAGCCCCCGTCTTCTGAAGCCACATTGCACACACTCCTCCTGTTTTCCGGCTGCTCCCTCTGTTCCGAGTAGGTTTCTCATTAGTTCACTTGTGTGCCCTGGGGACTCAACAGTGCGGGGTGAGGGCCAGAGCATCCTTGTCTTTGTGGGATTCTGGGACCCAGGGGAAGAGGATGCTGTCAGAGTCAGCCTCTGTAGGCGTGTATTGAGCACCTACCGTGTGTGGAAAGTGGGTGTGTCAGGTTCCTATAGCTGCCCTAACAAATTACCATCACCACTGACGTAAAGCAACACAAATTAATTTTCCAGTAGTTCTGGTCATCAGGCGTCTGGAATGCGTCTCGCTGGGCTGGTATTAAAGCGTCAGCAGGGCTGCTGCCTTCCGGAGGCTCCAGGGGAGGATCTTGTTTCTTGCCTTTTGCAGCTTCTGTGAGTTGCCTGCATTCCTGGGCTTGTGGCTTCGTTCTCGTTTCAAAGCCAGCAGTGGCCGGTTGAGACCTCTCACGGTACATCACTCTGACTTCCCTGCTTCCCTCTGTACATTTTAGGATCCTTGTGATTACCTCGGGCCCGCCCGGATAATCCAGAAAAATATCCCTAACCAGATGTCAGCCAATTACCAACCACAATGCCACCTGCTACATTAACTACTCTTTGCCTCATAAGGCGACATTCATAGATTCCAGCAGGTAGGATGTGGGCATCTTTGGGGAGCCATTATTCTGTCCACCATTGACAGATTGTGCTACATTGGGGAACACAAATGAATTAGAGCCTGTACTGTCCAGAAGCCTGTAGTCTGGTTGTGTGTGTGTGTGTGTGTGTGTGTGTGTGTGTGTTCACGGTTAGGTGGGAGGTGAAAAGGGGCATAGCAGTGTTGAGTCTAGGAGTTAGAGGCAGTGAAAAGAGGGAGACTGCCTTGGATCTGGGGGTTACAGGGATAGAGGAAGGCAGCGTGGAGGAGGCGGTCCGTGAACATGGTCTTGAAAGATGGCTCTGCTTTCAAAGAGTAAAGTTAGTTGGGAGAACATCCCAGACAAAGGGATTGGTCCAGACACCCAGCTACTGCCAACAGGATGAGGGTCGAGTGTATGTCACAGTCCCCAGCTCAGCTGCCCTCAGGGGACGGCACTCACAGGAATGAGGGGAGCCTCCTTCCTGGTGGTTGGTGCCTTTGTTTTCTGGAGGCATCTGTCCTAGTCGGGGCGGGCGGCCACCACCCAGCTCCAGCACATTGTCGCCCCTGCAGGAAACTGTCAAGGGTGGCCAGATCGTTGCTCTTCTGAAGGAGCCAGGAATCTGGGTTTTTATGTGAAGAGTTTGGATCTTACAACTGAATGTCTAATTCAGTTTTTTTAAAATGCAAACACCGAGGGGCGCCTGGGCGGCTCAGTCGGTTGAGCGTCCGACTTCGGCTCAGGTCACGATCTCACGGTCTGTGAGATCTGCTCGTGCTCTGTCTCTCTCTGTCTCAAAAATAAATGAAAACATTAAAAAAAAATTAAAAAGAAAAAAAATAAAACCACTGAAGAGGCCAAAGAGAAGTCAGAGGGTTTCCATGTGTGTCCTCTGAGGAAGATTTGGGGCATGCCCCGTGGCTTCCCAGGAGGGTCTGCACCTTTCCGCAGCAGGGGATCCGGTGCACGGATTCCGGACTTCATGTATTCATGTTGTTCCTCTGAAAGGTGGGGGGTGGGGAGGGAGGAAAGAAGGCAGAGAGCGAAGAAAGAAAGAAACTAAAATTCCCTCTTTGGTGTATGCCGAAAGAAAAGGCATTTGGCTCACAAAAAGGGAGTGAATAATTAAGACCATTATTGATGTGAACGTTCAGTGGAAACTCCGTTACTGTTTTCAAGAATGGAGCGATAGAAATGACTCCTTTATCATCATCTCTGATAGAATACAAATTTTATCCCATCTTGTACCCCAATTACAGATCATAATGACTTAGCCTTCTCAAAGAGGTTTTTTTTTTTAATTTTTTTTCCTTTAATGTACATTTCCACCCTCTTGAGCTGAATAACTGTCTGTGCAATGGTAGAATTGCAACAGAAATTCCTGTCTGATGGGAACTGCTGTAGATTTACATCCAGGAGCAGGCTTTTCTAGCAAAAGCCCCATGTGTTTGCACATCCCATCTTGCTAAGTGCTATGTGGTGATTAAGCTCTGTACCGTCAAGTAGGACAGGTCCGAGTTCATTTCATTTGACAGATACTTGTTGATAACGTAACCTTACGTCCCAGTGTGCCCAGAGCTGCACTGTTTTTCCAGTGTCCCCTCAATGCAGTGTCCCTTTTTATTATCGTGAGTGTTCTGCTTCTAACACTAAAAAGCACATGGCCAAAAAAAAAAATTTAAAAACAAAAAAAAATTAAAAACAAAAAAAGAGAAAAAGATCAGTTGGGCAAGCATCCGACTTCGGCTCAGGTCATGATCTCATGGTTCATGGGTTCGAGCCCCACATCCGGCTCTGTGCTGACAGCTCAGAGCCTGGATGGAGCCTGCTTCGGATTCTGTGTCTCCCTCCCTTTCTGCCCCTCCCCTGCTCCCGCTGTCTCTCTCTGTCTCTCAAAATTAAATAAATGCAAAAAAAATATAAAAAATAAAAAAATAAAAAGCACACTGGCCATGTTAATGCTGGAGTTCCTGCTGTGCCGCAGACAGTATCTAAGCCCAGAGGGAAGGGGTAGACAGGGCAGACGCATTCCTGCCCTTTGCCAGTATAGTCGCCCCACCGCTTTGCATGACTCTGGGCAAGTTACTGAAAGTCACCTTGACTCGGTTTCCTCACCTGTAGAACACAGCTGGTTGTATTTAACTTGCGAGGTTGTCATGAGAATTAGATGATCCATTCCTTGCAAAACTCATAGCAGAGTCCCTGGCACAGAGAGAGCGAGCTGGAAACATGTTAGTTGTTGTCATTCAGTACCTGTCTTGGATGGAGGGGACTGTGCCTGATCCAATGTGTGGAGGAGAGGAGGGAACACAAAGACGTTCTGTCAGCCAGTGAAGGAGAAAGGAATATGCACCAAAAATGACAGAATCCAAAGGCATTAAGAACTTTTTTTAATGTTTATTTATTTTTTGAGAGAGAGAGAGACAGAATCCAAAGCAGGCTCCAGGCACCGAGCTGTCAGCACAGAGCCTGACGCGGGGCTTGAACCCACAAACTGGGAGATCATGACCTGAGCCGAAGTCGGACGCTCAACCGACTCAGCCACCCAGGCGTCCCTCCAAAGGCATTAGAAAAAATGTACTCATTTGTTTAGCAAACAATTTACATGTTTTCTACCAAATCCAGGCTTTGAACTGGGTTCTGGGGACTCACTCGTGAACCAGAAGCAGTCCCTCGTTAACGTGGCCTGACCGTGCTATGATGTAGCTAAGCCCCCATGCAGTCTCTGCTTTAGTGAGACAAGTCAGGGGATGTGTTGGATCGCATCCTCTCGAAATCCAAATGCTGAAGTCCTCACCTCCAAGGCCTCAGACTGTGACCTTGTTTGGAGATAGGGTCTTTACAGAATAGGGTTAAAGCGGGGTCGGCAGGGTGAGCCCTAATCTGACACGCCTGTGCCCTCACGAACAAGGGAAGTTGGGGCACAGACACGTACACAAGGGGAACCCCATGCGGAGATGAAGGCAGGGATTGGGGGGATGATTCTACAATCCCCCCGAACACCAAAGATCACCAGCCACCTGCAGAAGTTGGGAGAGAAATTTGGGACAGATTTCCCCCCCCCACCCCCCCCCCCAGCCCACACAGCCTTAGAAGGAGTGCATTCTGGGGCGCCTGGGTGGCTCAGTCGGTTGAGTGTCCGCCTCTTGGTTTCGGCTCAGGACATGATCTCATGGTTCATGGGTTCGAGCCCTGCACTGGGCTCTGCTCTGGTGGTGTGGACCCTGCTTGAGATTCTCTCTCTCCCTGTCTCCCTGCCCCTCCCACGTGTCTCTCTCTCTCTCTCTCTCTCTCTCTCTCAAATAAATTTTTTTTTCAACATTTATTTATTTTGGGACAGAGAGAGACAGAGCATGAACGGGGGAGGGGCAGAGAGAGAGGGAGACACAGAATCGGAAACAGGCTCCAGGCTCTGAGCCATCAGCCCAGAGCCCGACGCGGGGCTCGAACTCACGGACCGCGAGATCGTGACCTGGCTGAAGTCGGACGCTTAACTGACTGTGCCACCCAGGCGCCCCTCAAATAAATTTTTTAAAAAAAGAGAAGGAACTCATTCTGCAACATATTGATCTCAGATTTGAGAGAGTAAAGTTCTGTTGTCTGAGCCCCCCAGTCTGCGGTACTTTGCTGCCCCAGGGCACTGACACACCCTCCCAGTGGACCCAGTGTCCAGGCAGGTGTTGCTGGAGGAGCCAGGAGCATCTTCGGTGACGGGACCTACGACCTGCCACTTGGCTAGCATTCCTGTGGAGCTAGTCCGCTCTCAGAGCTGGAGTCCGGCCCGGTCCCTTGACTCGACTCCAGATCAGTGTTCCAGTGTGACGAACGCAGAAATCAGGCTCCAGACGTGTGTTTCCGAAGGAAGAAGATGTAAATGGCTTTCCACAGGCAAGTGATACCACGGGAACAGCTGCGGGAGGAAGAAGCAAAATTGGCTGCAAGCGAACCACAGAGTTGGAGTTCTCGGAAATACACCTGCTCTGTCCAAATAAGCCTTCGCCATTTTGGGTTTCTGCTCCCTGTCCTTTACCCTTTCCGGCATCATCTGGGGTTGGCCGTGGTTCCACCGACTGGCTGACTGCTGTGACCAACTCACAGAAGGGGAGATGTTCAAGGGTGTACCACTCTCTCTCTAGACCTGTGTGAAAACTGTGACGCCTAAGAGGTGACCAGATATAGCCGAGCCCGGACATTCCCCAGGGGTCTGTCTAGGGTCCTTCATGAATTTGAGGGCTCAGGAACAAGGTCGCTGTTTTGCTACTGATTTTTTTCTTTTTTTGGTGAAATGTGTCAGGTATGGAAATAGTATAATGCACACCAGTGTCTCCTTCCCCAGTGTAACAAACGAAACATGGAGACACATTTGAAGCCCCTTGCCTGTCACACTGGACAGCTCCTCACCTGCCCCAGAGATGACCGCACACATTTCCATGGGGATTTGTATAATTTGCCTGAGGTTATGTAACCCAAAGCAATGTATCCTATTTTTAAACTCCACCCAAATGAAGTCAGATCATTCTGTATCTTGCTTTTCTTACTTCCCATTATGCTTTATGTTTATTCATATGATGCAGTTCACTTCTTTTAAGTGCTTTACAAGAGTGTTCCCTGCGATTATGCCACAATTTATTGACTCATCCCCTTATTGATGGGAGATGCGAGCATTCTTCCTTGGGTTTCCTTGTGCGCACCCGTGGGAGTTTCTGAAAGACACATTCCACAGGATACACACTGAAGAATTCTCGAATTGCTGGGTCGTAGGGTTTGCCATCTTGGAATTTTTGAGATATTAATAGATCATTCCCCTGAAGGGTCATGGGCACTCCCACCCACAAGTCTTGAGAGTCGCCTACACCTGTCAACACTTGGTATTATCAAACCCTAAATTTTTGCCGGTATGGTGAATTTTTTTAAATGGCATGTTCTGACGCTAGTGAGGTTGAATCTGTTTTGAGATATTTATTGTTTCTTCAGATACCAAAAATGAGTAAGTACATTGTCTATTCATACCCTTTGCCCGTTTTTCCCCCAATAGGTTGAATTGTTGCATTGCATCAGTAATAGAGGGCATTCTTGTCTAATTCCTGACTTCAGTGGAAGTGCTTCTAAAGATTTCACAGTAAGAATGATGTGTATTATAGACGTTTGATCTTAAGTATGGCCGGGTTAAAGAAGTTCACTATATTCTGAGTTTGCTAGGACTTCCATAAAGCTCTATGAATGGGTGCTAATTTTAACTTTTTAAGATACGTTGGGGCACCTGGGTAGCTCAGTCGGTTGAGCATCTGACTTTGGCTCAGGTCATGATCTCACAGTTTGTGAGTTCGAGCCTTGCATCGAGCTCTGTGCGGACAGCTCAGAGCCTGGAGCCCGCTTCCGATTCTGTGTCTCCCTCTCTCTCTGCCCCTCCTCCTCTCATGCTCTGTCTCTCTCTCTCTCAAAAATAAACATTAAAAAATGAAAAACAAAGAAAGTTTGTTTGTTTGTTTATAGTAATTGCTACACCCAACGTGGGGCTAGAACTCATGACCCTGAGATTGAGAGTTACATGTTCTTCTGACTGAGCCAGAAAGGGCCCCTAATTTTCACTTTTTAATTGAAATGTGAGACCTACAAAAGTGCACAAGGCCCAAGTGGAAAACTTGATACGTCTTCCGAAAGTGGACACACCCATGTGATCAACAGCCAATTAAGAGTAGAATATTAACAGTAGCCCTTAGGACCCCGTCACGCCTCTACCGTGTGTCTACTCCTCGAAGATAATCCTTATGATGAATTATAAAGCTGTAGCTTAGTTTCTCCTGTTTCCGAACCTTATGGACATAGACTCAAGAAAGAAGTTATTTTGCGTCTGACTTCATTTCCTCAACATTGTTGGTAATTTTCATTCATTTGGCTTCATGTAGCTGTAGTTTATTTTCATTGTTGCTATGTTCCATTGTGTGGCTGTTCTACTGTGTATCTTTCTATTCTGACTTGATGCACATATGATAATATGATAATACACATAAGATAATGACAGTGGTCATTGCCTGTCAGTTTTGATTTGGGCTGTTCTGGTACGTGTTCAATGACATTTCATTGCAGATTGAATTTACATCTTCTATCATTCACGATACGATTTTTTTCATCTTTTTTATGAGTATTTTCTTCTAGATAGCTTCTTTTGCAAAATACCTATTCAAGTCTCTTTGCCAATTTTTTTTTTGATTGAATTTGTCTCTTGCTGACCAATAGGTCATATACTCTGTATACTCTGGATATAAGGCTCTACCACGAGGTTTTAGCTCTCTTACAGAAATAACTTCCCCATTCTATATTGTGTATTTTACCTCTTAATGGTATCTTTTGATGAATGGACACTCTTGAATTTAATCTAACTTATTAGTCTTTTTTTATGGCTAGTGCATAAGAAATCTTTGCTTACTGTAAGGTCATGAAGATATTTCAGATGGCAAAGCCTATTGACCGTTGATATCCTTTGTCCTTTTTTTCTAGTAGATTGACTTATTACATCAGGGATAGAGGACATTTTTGTTTTGTTCCAGACCTCAGTGGAAATACTTCTCAAGTTTTAACATTACAATTTATGTTTGTTTAAAGTTTTTAAGTTTATTTTTGAGAGAGAGAGAGAGAGGATGGGGGGGAGTAGAGAGAGGGACAAAGCTTTTAAAAGTTTATTTATTTTTGAGATAGAGAGAGAGGATTGGGGGGGGGGGAGGTAGAAAGAGGGAGAGAGAGAGAGAATCCCTAGCAGACTCTGTGTGTCAGCTGTCAGTGCAGAGCCTGACATGGGGCTCAAACCCACCAACTCTGAGATCATGACCTGCGTCAAAATCAAGAGTTGGACACTTAATCTGCTGAGCTGCTCACCCCCCTAAAGTGTTTTATTGTTAACCTGTGATCACATTAAGGAAATTTAGTATAGTTCCAGTTTTCCTCTAGAAAATGTATGGTTTTACCATTTATGCTCAGATCTACAAGCTACTTGGAACGAATTTTTGCATAAAGTGGAAGATAGAGATGTTTACCACACTTAATAAAATTAACAGTCAGTACTTAATATCAGTCAGTCCATATTCAGATTTCCTCCATTGCCTAAAAATATGGCTTTTGTAGATTGTTTGTTGAAATCAGGATCCAAACAAAGCTCCTCTTAAAAAATTACTTTTTCATGCTATTTACTCTTTGAAGGGGGTGAGTTGTCCTGAAAAATGCTTCGTGTATCAGGTTTTATTATTGCTTCATTGTGGTGTCATCTAATTTGTCATTTAATTTGTTCCCCCTGATAGATCCCAAGTTAGATAGGAAGGGTGGATTAGGTGTAACTCTCATAATTTCTGGCATGGATTTTTCACCGGTGGTGCTATGCCCCGTATCCAGTTTGGAGTTATGTTTAGTGATGCTAAGCTTCATGTGGGTTGGGTAGTGACAGTCTTATCCCTTCCTTGTGAAAGTCCTTATTAACTGTCTACCTAGTAATTTTACCACCTGTCCATGACCATTGCCGGAGTCCACTATTGACTGATGAATTGCAAAATTGTCAATTTTAGGGGCGCCTGGGTGGCTCAGTCGGTTGAGCCTCTGACTTCGGCTCAGGTCATGATCTCACAGCTCGTGGGTTCAAGCCCTGTGTCGGGCTCTGTGCTGAGAGCTGGGAGCCTGGAGCCTGCTTCGGATTCTGCGTCTCCCTCTCTCTCTGCCCCTCCCCTGCTCATGCTCCCTCCCTCTCTCTCTCTCTCTCTCTTTCTCTCTCTCAAAAATAAATAAACATTAAAAAAAATGTAAATTTTAATTCGACCACTCCTTCTGTATTTAGTAAGTGAAAGAACTTTCCTTCATTCTCTTCGATACTTGGTTACTCTGAAGTAACATTCATATTAGATGGCAGACGAAATGCGTTAACTCCTTCCCTCTAGCAAATCTCAGAAGAGTTGGTGTCTTTGCAAGTTTCAATGTTGTCCTTCCCGTGCGTTTTTTTTTCTCTCTCTCCATTTTTATTGAGGCTCATTATGAACTCACTGCTTTTCATATATGCATGGACAAAATGCATGGGCATTTTGTTAATCGCAGTCTTATTTTTTATGACTGTTTTTATCGAAGCGTAATATACGTCTGGGTTGTTGCATGAACCATTAATGTACAGCTCAAGGTGTCTTCACAGGGTGAACGTACCCGTATGACACTGTTCATGTCCGGAAATACAAAATGGGAAGGCATCTTGTGTTCATGGATTGGAAGGCTTAATGGTACTGGAATAGTCCGTACTGTCCAAAGCAACTTACAGATTCGTTGTTATCCCTACCAAGATCCCAAAGACATTTTGTACAGAAATAGAAAAACAGTTTCCAAAATTCATGTGGAACCACAAAAAGCCACAGATAGCCAAATCAGTCTTCTCAAGAACAAAGCTGGAGACATACTTTTTTTTTAATTAAAAAAATTTTTTTAAATGTAATTTATTGTCAAATTGGTTTCCATACAGCACCCCAGCGCTCATCCCAACAGGTGCCCTCCTTAATGCCCATCAGCCATTTAGCCCCTCCCCTCCCCAGCTGCCCTCCAATAACCCTCAGTTCTCTATATTTAAGAGTTTCTTATGGTTTGCCTCTCTCTCTGTATTTATCTTATTTTTCCTTTCCTTCCCCTGTGTCCATCTATTGTGTTTCTTAAATTCCACGTATGGGTGAAATCATACGGTATTTGTCCTTCCGGTTCCATCCACGTTGTTGCAAGTGGCAAGATTGTATTCTTTTTTTTTTTTTTTTTAATTTTTTTTTTCAACGTTTATTTATTTTGGGGACAGAGAGAGACAGAGCATGAACGGGGGAGGGGCAGAGAGAGAGGGAGACACAGAATCGGAAGCAGGCTCCGGGCTCCGAGCCATCAGCCCAGAGCCTGACGCGGGGCTCGAAATCACGGACTGCGAGATCGTGACCTGGCTGAAGTCGGACGCTTAACCGACTGCGCCACCCAGGCGCCCCTCATCTTTGTATTTAAAACAATTTTTTTTTCAACGTTTTTATTTATTTTTGGGACAGAGAGAGACAGAGCATGAACGGGGGAGGGGCAGAGAGAGAGGGAGACACAGAATCGGAAACAGGCTCCAGGCTCTGAGCCATCAGCCCAGAGCCCGACGCGGGACTCGAACTCCCGGACCGCGAGATCGTGACCTGGCTGAAGTCGGACGCTTAACCGACTGCACCACCCAGGCGCCCCTGGATTGTATTCTTTTTGATCGCTGAGTAGTAATCCATCGCGCGCGCACACACACACACACACACACACACACACACAGACACACACCCACCCACACACCCACATCTTCTTCACTCATTCATTCGTCGATGGACAGTTGGGCCCCTTCCATGATTTGCTCTTGTCGATAGTGTGGTTTTAAACATTGGGGTGCACGCGCCCCTTCGAATTTTTTTATCCTTTGGATAAATACCTAGTCGTGCAATTGCTGGGCGGTAGAGTAGTTCTATTTTTAAATTTTTGGTTTCAAAATGTTACAAAGCGACGGATCGAAATAGGATGGTGATTTTCAGAGTTCTGGTCTTTCACCTCTTCGGTTAGGTTTATTTCTAGATATCTTACTGTTTTTCGTGCTGTTTTAAATAGGATTGATTGCTTAATTTCCCTTTCTGCTGCTTCTTTATTGGTGTATGGAAATGCAACAGATTTCTGTACGTTGATTTTGTGTCCTGCAACTTCACAGAACTCGTTTATCAATTCTAGCTGTTTTTTTTTTCCTTTGGTGGAATCTTTCGGGTCTTCTATGTATGGAATCGTGTCATGTGCAAATAGTGAAAGTTTTGCGCCTTCCTTGCTGACCGGAAATGTCTTTATTTCTTTTTTGTTGTCTGATTGCTTTCAGTACCGTGTTAAATAGCAGTGGTGAGGGAGGCATCCCTGTCGTGTTGCTGGTCGTAGAGGAAGAGCTCTCAGTGTTCCCCCGTTTAGGATTATATTAACTGTGGTTTTCTCATAGATGGCTTCCATTATGTTGAGGTGTGTTCCCTCTAAACCTACTTCGTTAAGGGTTTTCATCATGAATGTAGGTTTTACTTCGTCAAATGCTTTTTCTGCGTCTCTTAAAAGGATCATAGGGTTCTTACCTTCTCTTTTATTAATGTAGTGTATCACATCGGTTGGTTTGCAATTATTGAACCACCCATGAAACCCAGGAATAAATCCCACTCGGTTGTGGTGAAAGATTTTTTTCATGTGTTGTTAGCTTCGTTTTGCTCGTATTTTACTGAGAATTTTTGTGTCTGTATTCCTCAAGGGTATTGGCCTGTAGTTCTCTCTTTTTTTAGTGGTGTCTTTACCTGGTTTTGGTGTTAGGGTAATGCTGGCCTTATAGAATGAATTGGGAAGCTTTTCTTCCTTTTCTATTTTTTTGGAACAGTTTGGGAAGAATAGGTACTAACTCTTCTCTGTAAATGTTTGGTAAAATTCACCTGTGAAGCCATCTGGTCCTGGACTTCTGTTTGTGTGGAGTTTTTTGATTACTGATCCAATTTCTTTCTGAAAACTATAAAACACTGATGAAAGAAATTGACGACGACACAGAGAAATGGAAAGATACTCCATGCTCGTGGATTAGAAGGACAAATATTGTTAAAATGCCCATATTACCCAAAGCAATTTACACATTTAATGCGGTCCGTATCAGAATACCAACATTTTTCACAGAACTAGAACAAACGATCTTAAAATGTGTATGGAACCACAAAAGACTCCAAATAGCCAAAACAATTTTAAAAAAGAAAAGAAAGCTGGAGGCATCACAATTCCGGACTTCAAGCTGTATTACAAAGCGGTAGTGATTCAGACAGTGTGGCACTGGTACAAAAACAGACACATACACCAATGAACAGAATAGAGAACCCAGAACTGGACCCACACGTACATGGTCAACTGATCGTCACAGCAGGAAAAGAATCTCCACTGGGAAAAAGACGGTCTCTTCAACACATGGTTCTTGGAAAAGTGGACAGCATCGTGCAGAAGAATGAAACAGGGCCACTTTCTTACACCATACACAAAAATAAACTCAAAATATATTAAAGACCTAAGTGTGAGACCTGAAACCATAAAAATTCTAGAAGAGAACAGAGTAACTTCCTTGACATTGGCTGTAGCCAATCTTCTTACTAGACATGTTGCTAACGGCCAAGGAAACGAAGTCAAAATGAACTACTGGGACCTCATCAACATAAAAATCTTCTGCAGAGCAAAGGAAACAATCAACAAAACTGAAAGGCAACCTCTGGAATGTGAGAAGGTATTTGCAAATGACCAATCGGATAAAGGGCCAGTCTCCAAAATCTGTAACAAACTTGTAAGACTCAACAACCCAAAACCAAATAATCCAGTTAAAAAATGGGCAGGAGACGTGAATAGGCATTTTTCCAAAGAAGACATCCAGATGGCCAACAGACACGTGATAAGATGCTCAACGTCGCTCATCATCAGGGAAAGGCATGTCAAAACCACAATGAGGTATCACCTCATACCTGTCGGAATGGCTAAAATCAGCACCACAAGAAACAGCAAGTGTTGACGAGGATGTGGGGAAAGGGGAGCCCTCTTGCGCTGCTGGTGGGAATGCAAGCTGGTGCAGCCACTCTGGAAAACAGTGTGGAGGTTCTTCAAAAAGTTAAAAATAGAACTACCCGATGATCTAGCATTTGCACTACTAGTATTCATCCAAAGAATACAAAAATACGGATTCGAAGGGGCACACGCACCCCGATGTTTATAGGAGCATTATTTACACTAGCAAAATTACAGAAACAGCCCAAGTGTCCACCAGCTGATGAGTGGATAAAGAAGATGGGGCACATATGTATATATACTAGAATATTACTCAGGGGTCATTTGTAACAACATGGATGGATCTAGAGAGTATTATGCTAAGCAGAATATGTCAGAGAAAGATAAATACTGTATATTTTCACTCACGTGGAATTTAAGGAACAATGAGCAATGGGAAAAAAATAGACGAAAACCAAGAAATAGACTCTTAACTATAGAGAATGCACTGATGGTTATGAGAGGTGAGGGGAGGGGGGGATGGGTGAAATAGGTGATGGGGATTAAGGATTATACTGGTCATGATGAGCACCGGGTGTTGTATGGAAGTGTTGAATCACTATATTGTACACCTGTAACTAATATTATACTGTATGTTAATTAACTGAATTTAAAAACTTAGAAAAGAGTAAGTGGTTATTAGGGATTGTCAACAGATGAATAGATACAAAAATGTTGTGGGGGCGCCTGGGTGACTCAGTCAGTTAAGTGTCCGACTTTGGCTCAGGTCATGATCTCATGGTTTGTGAGTTCGAGCCCCACATTGAGCTCTACACTGGCAGTGCAGAGCCTGCTTGGGATTCTCTCTCTCCCTCTCTCTCTCTGCCCCTCTCTCACACACTCTCTCTTTGTGTCTCTCTCTCAAAAGAAATAAACTTTCAAAAAAGTTAAAATGATCTGTATACATACATTTGAATTCTATCAGCCTTAGAAAAGAAGGAAATTCTGTAATATGTAACAGCATGAATATACCTTGAGGACATTATGCTAAGTGAAATAAATCAGTCACAGAAAGACCAGTTTTGCCCGATTCCCTTTATGAGTTATCTAACATAGTCAAATTCATAGAATCAAAGAGTGGAGTGGTAGTTGCCAGAAGGTGGGAGGAGGGGGGATTTGGGCGTTGCTAATCAATGGGCGTAAAGTTTGACTTCTGCAAGATGAGTGAGTTCTAGAGGTCTGCTACAACGTTGTGTTTGTAGTCAACAACAATATATTGTACATTTAAAAATTTGTTCAAGAGAGTAGATCTCAGGTGAAGTGTTCTTACCACAAAAAATAAAAACAAACAGAAGAAAAATAAGTTGAGTCTCTGACACACCAAAAAATAATAGCATAAATTAAACGTTACTGGCCCCAAGAACCCTCCCTCCTGCTCTCTTCCACTCGCCTGCTCCAAAAGGTGACCATTGCTCTGACCTCATCACTTTCATTTGGACCTTTCCGGGTTTGGAACTTTGTGTGAAAGCACACCTGTCCAGTGTCTTCTTTTGTATGTGACTTTTTATTCACCATTATGTTTCTGGGGATCACTGTTACTGTTTCACCTAGTGGTAGATTGTTTATTCTTGTTGGTGGGTGAGTATGTTACGATCCGTCTGTTCTATTGAAGGGTTTTGGATTGTTTCCAGTTTGGGGCTGGAACAAGCCTTGTATATGTCATGCGCCTGTGTTTTGATGTTTCTGCAACTTCTTGGATATTTACTTTGGAATGGAATTGGTAGGTCACATGCAAACGCTCAGCTCTGATTTTCCTTGAGTGTTTTACCAATTTCCACTCCCAGTAGCAACATGTGAGAATTCTGGTTTTTTCCGCAGCTTTGCCAACATTGAGTGCGGTCATTCTTTATAATTTTAGACATCCTTATGAGTATATCGTAACAGTCCACTGTGATTTCCATTTATAGCTCCCTGATGCCTAATGAGCTTGAGCACATTTTTATATGTATATCGACCATCTTTTTAAAAGAATTTTTTAACGTTTATTTATTTTTGAGGGGGGCGGAGAGACAGAGAGAGAGAGGGAGACACAGAATCCGAAGCAGGCTCCAGGCTCTGAGCTGTCAGCACAGAGCCCGGTGGGGGCTTGAACTCGCGGAGTGTGAGATCATGGCCTGAGCCGAAGTCGGACGCTTCACCCTACTGAGCCACCCAGACGCCCCCGGACTCTACTCTTTTTTATCCTGTGTGTCAGTCCCTCTGCCAATAATATAAAGCCTCAGTTCCCCTAAACTTCAAAGTTTAGATGTGTCATTTTAACTTCTCTCAGTTACTCTTCAAGATTGCAGTGGTTTCTCTTGGCCCTTTACATTTCCACATAGTTAGAAGAGCAGGTTGTCCATTTTTCTTTCAGAAATGGCTAGGGTTTTGTTAACGGGTGGAAAAGTTTGGCAGTCGGTTGACATGTTTAAAATACTGAGTTTTCCAGTCTGTGAACATGGCATGTCTGTTTTGAAGTCTTGCGGTATTTTTCCCCACGAGGCTTGTAGAGAGATCTTGCCCATCTTTTTATTTTTTTTTTTAATTTTTTTTTTTCAACGTTTATTTATTTTTGGGACAGAGAGAGACAGAGCATGAACGGGGGAGGGGCAGAGAGAGAGGCAGACACAGAATCGGAAACAGGCTCCAGGCTCTGAGCCATCAGCCCAGAGCCCGACGCGGGGCTCGAACTCACGGACGGCGAGATCGTGACCTGGCTGAAGTCGGACGTTTAACCGACTGTGCCACCCAGGCGCCCCTTGCCCATCTTTTTAAAGATGTTGAATTAGTTAATGCTCCCTGAATGTGATTTTATTTTATTTATTTATTTAAAAAAATTTTTTTTAACGTTTATTTATTTTTGAGACAGAGAGAGACAGAGAGAGACAGAGCATGAATGGGAGAGGGGCAGAGAGAGAGGGAGACACAGAATCGGAAGCAGGCTCCAGGCTCTGAGCCGTCAGCACAGAGCCCGATGCGGGGCTCGAACTCACGGACTGTGAGATCGTGACCTGAGCTGAAGTCGGACGCTTAACCGACTGAGCCACCCAGGTGCCCCTGAATGTGATTTTAAAGTGATACATAGGAATATAATTGCTTTTTTGCCTATTGATCTATTCTGTCCTTTCTAAGTTTGCTCACTAAGTGTATTAGTCTGTAGATTATTTTTGAGTTGCTACATATTATGACTTATGTGAGTGAGAATGTTTGATATTTTCTTTTCCAAACCTGTACCTTTAAAAATGTCGTTTAATGTTTTTTTTTTTAATTTTTGAGACAGAGAGAGACAGAGCGCTAGTGGGGAAGGGGGCAGAGAGAGAAGGAGACACAGAATCTGAAGCAGCTCCAGGCTCTGAGCTGTCAGCACAGAGCCCGACGCAGGGCTCAAACTCACAAACCATCAGATCATGACCTGAGCCAAAGTCGGATGCTTAACCAACTGAGCCACCCAGGTGCCCCCAAACCCGTACCTTTTATTTGTGTGTGTGTGTGTGTGTGTGTGTGTGTGTGTCTGAGAAATTGTCTAGGACCTCTAGTAAAATATTGAATAGAAATGGTGGTGATAAACTTTTTTCTCTTTTCTAGCGTCTTTAAATGCATAACCATTAAGCATAATGTTTGCTGTAGGTGTGTTATAGATACTCTTTATCAGATTCAAAGGCAACTCTTAGATTTACTGTGTTTGACCATGAATGGGTATTGGCCATTAGCAAACATTTTTTATTCGTCAAAAAAAATTCGTTCAAATGCCTTTTCCCCCTTCAGTCTGTCAGTGCTATCTCTTTCATTTCTGGGATAAACCGAATCTGGTCATGATGTAATAATTCTTTTACATGTTGCTGGATTCAGTCTGCTAATATTTCGCTTAGAATTTTTGCATGTATATTCATGAGCCAGACTGACCTGTAATTTTCTCCTTGTAATGTTCATCTCATGTTTTTGCATCAGGATTATGCTGATGTCATAAAACACATTGGGAAATGTTCCCCCTTTTTCTGTTCTCTGGAAGAATTTACATAATTCTGGTGTTCTTTTATACTTCCATGGAATAATTCACCATTGAGGCCATCTGGACCTGAAGTTTTATTTGTGGCAATATAGTTAATTGTAGATTCAGCTGCCTGATAGATACAGGACTATTCAGATTTTCTATTTATTCTTTTGTCTGTCAACCAGTCAAGTGACTTGCAGAAGGGGTGATTCAAGTTCATGTTCAAATTCAAGTTCGTGTGACATTACGCATCTTTATATGCCAAGGCTTCAGGATCACCTGCAAACCTGAAATGTGCCGATGCTGAGGGTGGTTGGCTCCCAGGAAGCACGGTCATCTTTCTGCCTCCTCGAATCACAAGTAGAAATCACGAGGAAAAACAGGAGAGCGACCAAAACAGTAATTAGTAGAGAATAGTTATGTTTAAGTCTGAAACACTCATTAGTCTTGAAGAATGGAAACCTTAAAAGGCAATTTATATGCAAACACTCCCAGTGTTCCTGCTCCACACGCCTGCACTCCATCATTAGCCACCAAAGACCACCTCGAAGGAGGGTTTTTTCCCCCTCTCTCTTTTCTCCCCTCCTAATTGCCATCCGCCCCCCCCCCCCCCCCCCCCCCCCCGCCAGCTTCCTTGTCAAATTAATGCAGACGAAGCCACATTCTTATCCAGAGACTTGTCCGGCAACAACACCATGTGCTTTCTTGTCTCGCCAGCCCCTGACATCTCAGTCTCAGGACGCGAAAGCCAGAGCAAACTTCCAGATGCCGCGTACGACCGTCTCATTGCCCTAATGAGGGAGCCGAGGTCTGGGAAGAAGGCACATGTTCAGGCTTGATCCTTCCTTCATTCACTTACTCGACAGATATTTATCAATATGTATTGAACAACTAATTCACCTCGGGCATGAGAGAAACAAAAATAGGCAATGCCCTTGTTGGGACAGTGAGCTGAGAAATACATAAAAACGAGAGAATATGATACATGTTAGGGAGGAGATACACGGGGTGCTGTGATAGAAAATGCTGTGTATAGACCTTCTTGATGGGGTGTGGTTTAGTTTGGGTTTCTCTAGAAATTAACCCTGAAAGGAGGAACCTTGTGCAGGCGGTTTGTGTAGGAGATGATCTCAGGAAACCTGGGAGGAAGGGAAGTGAGGCGTGTTATTGCGCAAATTAGCTACCACCATGGGCACCTGCAAGGCGCTGGGGAGCAGCGTAGCCCATGCCTCAGAGTCGTCCGACCCTGTGTTGAAGGGACGCGGGATAGTGATCCGCCCATGCCCACCAGTTGTGGGTTGAGGGCTGCTCAGTTCTGGGCACTCCCCACCCGCTGTGCAGGGCAGGACAGAGTCTCCTCGCCCGAGAAAGCCCTCCAGCCAGATGATGCGGCTGTTTGCAGCGTGTACGTTGTGATGGTAAGGACCGAAGGGGAATGGGTGGGGCACCAACAGGGTCTGCTACAAGGTTGTATAATTCGGGGAACACAGAGCCACAGAACCAATAGGATGGATGGATAGATAGACACACAGACAGATAGATACAGGTTGGTAGATACATAGAGAGACTTATAAGGAATTGGCTCATGCAGTTATGGAGACGGAGACGTCCCAAGACTGCTGTTGGAAAGCTGGAGAGCCAGTGATGTAGTTCCAGTCTGAGTCAGAAGGCCCGAGAACCCAGGAGAGCCGATGGTTCAAGTTCCAGTCTGAAAGCCGGCAGGCTTGAGACCCAAGATCTGATGTATCAGTTTGCGTCTGAATGGAGGAAGGACTGATTTCCCAGTTCCACACTGTCATCGGAAGGAGTTCTCTCTTACTTAGGTGAAGGTTGGCTTTTTGTTCTAAACAGACCTTCACCTGATTGGATGAGGCCCACCCACATTAGGAAAGCTAGGCTGCTTTACTCAATCTGCTGATTTAGTTGCTAATTTCAGTCAAAACCACCCTCACAGACACACCCAGAGTGATAGTTGACCAAATCTCGAGTCACCTCCTATCCCAGTCAGTTGAACACCTAAAGTTGACCGTCACAAATGTGGTCCGAGAAGGTTTTTCTGTGGACGAGAGATCTAAGATGAGACTGGAAAAATGAACCCTAGGTGGAGTTCTCAGAGAGCTGGAGAAGAGGAATCTGGGAGCAGGAAGGGAGGAGCTTGGCTGGTTCTAGGGGCCAACTAATGACTGTGACCCAGCGAAGTGAACAGGATTAATTTATCTAACAGATACAGTAGAACGCCTGCTGTGTGCCAGCCACTGGGAAGAAGGGAATGAAGGAAACATGCAAATAGGCTAGTTTTTAAGGACAGACGCAGACAGTAGTGAAAGGGGTAGAAATAGAGTAGGTCAGACGCAGCTTCTGTCAGCCTAGGTCCCTGAATGAGTGCAGGAAACAGAGCCACTAGCTGATCTGTGTGGACACATATAAGTGAAAAAAAAAAACACCCCAACCCATTCATTGTTATAAGACATCAAGATTTGGGGTTTGCTTGTTACGCAGCAAAACCTAGCCCGTGCTGGTGCGTGAGCCATCTTGCTAAATGACCCTTCACTCCATCCCTTGAACACACACACACACACACACGCACACACACACAGCCCCCTCTGTCACTTAAAACCCTTAGGGTTTCCCATCACCCTCAGGATGAGGAACAGCATCTTTGTCCAAGCCTTGAAGATCCGACATGTCGGCCCCTGCCTCTTCTCCACGGCCGTCTCTCGCCACTCCCCCCATCTCAGTGTCTTTTGAACCCCCTGTTCCTTCTGCTTCCAGGAGTCCCCTACTCTCCCCAGTCCCACCCCTCCTGCCTTACTTTCACCACTGCCCAACTCCATGTATCCATCCAGTCTCGGTTTTAAATTCACTTCCTCGTAAGAGCCTTCCCTGCCCCTGTGTATATTCCTTCCCACAACATGTCTTACACCACTCAGCACTTCTCCGAACTACAGGTGAAATCCCTCTGCAACGTCGGGACTCCTGTTAGATTTTAGGCTCCTGGAAGATGGGGATGATGTTTGTCTTATTTCTTCTGGCGTCCAGCACAGAGCACAGAGCCCTGACAATGTCGAATAATTAGCGCCCAGTAAACACGTATCGAATGAATAAATAAAACATCTTCCTGACCTTTCCCCCCAGAATGCTTTTATTAAACGCCAGATTTTCTTTCAAAAGGAGGCTCGAGCAGAGACATCGGACTCCCTCTTGTTCTGTTCACATCTTTTCAAAGAACTCCCTTCCGGCTTCCCATAAAAAGACTTTAGTCTCTAAGAAGCACATCCTCAAAACATGCTGTTCCTCTTGCAGTGGCCGGTGGGCGCTCTAATTGGGAGCAGCGCAGGCTCGTTGTTTTGTGGGCTGGTGGCATGCTGCAGGTCACAGGTCGGAGCTTGTCATTTGTCTCGGAATACTTGGCATCCCCAGCTCTTCCCACAGCCCCGACGCCGTATTAATGAGCCACATCAGGGAGAGACCCAACCCTTCCAGCAACTTGGTGAGGCCACAGTCTGCCAGAAACATACTCTGCAAGTAAGAGAGTAGCTGGGGATCTTCCCTGAGCCGCTGTCACATGTTTTCAGGGATCATTAGGCTTTAATTTGGTTGGGAGCGCAGGGATTTGGGGAGTTCTCAAGGCCACCTCTCTGTGAGTGTCTCATTACAAGCCGTCCTGTGTGGCTGGTTAGCTTTGTCATGTTGCTTTGCTGTCCGAATGGGCTCTCCTTGTGCCCCTCCGGCCTCTCCTGTCGATTTGCACACAGTCATCCAGTTGAGCCAAACCCAGTTCCAATCCCTGGACCACCAGATCTCCCCGACGGCCCCCTGCCCTGGGAGGAAACCGTGTGTAAGTCTGAAAGTCGTGTTCCTAGCGGATTCTAGAAAAGATTTAAGTTGGCTCAGCCGGCACCTGAAGTACAAGAGGATGGCACCGGTGAAAACATGAGTGAAGACCAAGAAGAAAAACGAGGACGGGGCAGAAATGGCACCAGGGGCCAAGCTTGAAACGTGTACCTTCAAGGCCCCCGTGCAGATTTCAGCTCCCTCACGGCCAGTGGGAAGGGTGCAACCAGCACTGGTACCCATTTCACAGATCTGTATGGGGAAACCAGACGTGGTGCTGAGGAGAAGCACGGGGACTCCTGGCCGGGGGCGGATGGCCGCCGGGCTCTCACTGTGGTGCTGTGGCTTTGCTGGTCACGGGAGCCTGGCCAGGTTGCCTGATTCCCCGTAAATCAAGGACAAGCATCTCTGCTCTGTCCCCCTCCCAGGGCTGCCATGAAGGTCAGACAAGGGTGAAGACACTTTCTGGAGCAGAAACGACCATACGTGCGTGCGACATCATTGTCTATGAGAAACTGATGGTATTAATTCGCCTCTTCAGTTATCCTCATGTAAAACCAGTCACCGTAATAATAACCTCAGTGGGTTTTTTGAAGGATGTAAATGGTCTGATTCATGGCCTGACTTCACTCATCTTAATTCTGTCCCTCCCCAGCTTTCTCTCATGAAGCAGGAGGGTCAGCCCCTCAGATTGGAGAGGTGAATGCATCCACAGTATAAGGACACGGTTTCTACATCAAACGTTGATTGATTCCATTACTTCCCCTTGCATTCAGGTTCACTCCAACCTGTATACATGGTGGCTGGTGTGGCCTGCGTGGACCTGCCTTCCTGCCTGTTGGATCTCGCCTCTTGCCTGCCCTTCCCACCACTCTGCTCCAGACACACACGCCTTTTATCAGGTCCTCGGGAACACCAAGCTTGTTCCTGCTCTGGGCCTTTGCACATGCTGATCCTCGAACGGGGCATGAATGTGCTTCCCTGTTGCTGGATGCCTGAGGCTTCTTTCCCTCTGGGTCCAGCGTCAGAGGCCACCTGCTCAAAGTTGGCCGCCCTAGCCACCTGGAGAATCACTTCCTCCGCGACTGGCTGACTGCGCCCTTGCTCTGTTTTCTTTATGCAGCGTTTTGCCACTGGCAATACTCCTAGTTATTTGCTGCCTTCCTCTCAGTCTTCCTGCTTGGAAGGTCAATCCCACAGCGGTGGGGGCCCGGTCCGTCCTGGCCACTGTTCTTTCCCACGCACCCGGACTGTCTGCCTGTCTAAGGACTTGTGCACAAAGAGCTAGCGTGACTTACGGACGCCTGGCCAGATGGCACATAGCTTCCCCGCCCCCCACCCCCCCGTACCATCTGGTCTCCAGAGGCCTGTGCGTCTCTACCTCTCCTGCACTCTCACTTCCTCACCCCTGCCTTTTGGCGCGTTTGCTTCCGGAATCCCCTCTCCTCCTCTCGACGTCTCATGGAATGTTGGTACCACACATGTACCGCAAACCTGCCTGTGTGCCATGTACCGGCCGTGCTCTGCACGTGCAAGAGTAGGACTCCTTTGCCCCCAGAACCAACTTCACCTTGTAGGGACTGCATGCGGTAGGCCTCGCTGGGGGCGGGGCGCTTCGGCGCCTTCGGCGGGCTCCATGCTTCCGTAAGCTTTTTTTGTGTCTTGTATAGGACGTCCTGTTGGCGTTAGGAATGAGAAGTTTCGTGCCCTGTCAGCCGGGAGAGCTCATGGAAGGAACAGGAGCACCTCTAACCACTGGGGCGTTAGGGAGATTTTATGCCAGGCGGGAACGGTTTCCATTTCCATGTGGACAGGAAAGGAAATCGTTGGGTCTTTTTCTTAGCAGCTTTCTAAAAAGGAGGGCTTTGGAGCTCTGCTCGACAGTGGGAAACATGAGAAGTCTAGAGAGCTTTCCTTTTTTTTTCTCTCAAATATTGTCAGGGTTTTTTTTTTTTCCTTCCTGATTTCTGTTCTCAAGGTTTTATCTCCTTCCAAGAATCCGACACCACCCAGGCGTAAGCTCAGCAGTTTGCGTTATGGCTGTGCGATTCTGTTACAAAACGTTCCATTTTTATTTTATTTATTTATTTAAAAAAAATTTTTTTTTCAACGTTTATTTATTTTGGGGACAGAGAGAGACAGAGCATGAACGGGGGAGGGGCAGAGAGAGAGGGAGACACAGAATCGGAAACAGGCTCCAGGCTCGGAGCCATCGGCCCAGAGCCCGACGCGGGGCTCGAACTCACGCGAGATCACTCGAGATCTCGCGAGATCGTGACCTGGCGGAAGTCGGACGCTTAACCCACTGCGCCACCCAGGCGCCCCAAAATGTTCCATTTTTAAAATAAATTAGGTAAGGACACTTTCAGTTCTGAAGGAATGCACTCAGCTTCTCGCTGGGAGGCAAGAACGTCGTACATGAGGCGACCACGTCCCGAGTCATGTTTTTATATGCTGGAAATAACGTGGTGACTTGAGCACAGAAGTTGCTTTCTTTTTTGCACAGGCTCCATAATTTCCTTGAAGTTTTAATGATGCCCGCATCCACGTGCCCGTGTTGCAATATGCAGTCGTTTGAGAATCCCCACACGTCGAGATGCGGGACTCACATAGGCGTAGATGCTCGTTGACTGGGTGCGTGTAATGTCTAGGGATAATGTGTGAAATCAGGAGAAATTCTGAGATTGCCTGTCTGTTGGTGACAGAACAACTAAACGGCTAGGGACAGTGATTGGGAACCCGCCGAGTGCTATGCTTGGCTCTGAGTGCCCTATAGATAGTAAATAATTTGATCCTACGACAACCTATTGTATAGCTGATGCTGTCATTCCCCTTTTAAAGAGGAGGCAGCAGGCCCCAGAACAGCTGGCTTCACATTCTGTGTGTGTTGTCACATCGTTAGAATAATGAGTATCGAGGGGGCGCCTGGATGGCTCAGTCGGTGGAGCACCGACCCTTGATTTCGGCTCCGCTCGTGATCCCAGGGTGGTGGGATCGAGCCCTGAGTTGGGCTCTGCACTGAGTATGGAGCCTGCTTAGGCTTCTGTCCCTCTCTCTCCCACCCCTACTTGAGCTCTTCCCCGCCCCCCCTTCCCTAGTAATGATGCCAAGAACAAAGGACAACATAGAACAGGTCCCATCAGTCAGGCAGGATGCTGGATGTGAGCTTCCTAATTTTCACCGTGAGTTTGAAGGTAAATGATCTTATTTTGCGAACATAGAAACAAAGCCCGCAAAGGTTAAGGGAGCCCCAGGCCAAGCCGTGTTGATGGAGGGGCTGGGTCTAGGGGTTGTGCCTGCCTGCACCTGAGTCTGTGCTGGGTCGCCTTGTGAGAGCTGAGGAGGCTGACACCGCCCCCCACCCCCCGCCCCGCCACCGACCACAGGCAGGAGACCGCCATCCGCTCAGGAAACGTGTCCTACACACCGCGTTGTGGCCAGCCACATCAAGGGGCCAGGGCAGCTGAGAAGGACACGCCCAGGCCTGTCCATGCAGCTCTCCTGGGCCAGTGGAAAGGCCAGCAGGAGAAGAGAGAAGCATCCACAGAAATGTGGCAAAGCGGCTGTGTGTTCCCTGTGGCTCTTCATTCATTCATTCATTGATTCATTCATTCATTCATTCATTTGTCGGTCCATTTACCATCATTTGACCAGGGATGCTGACCAGCTCATGCCTTTGGCATTTGGCTTGATGGACCCCTCTGTGGACCCTCCTCCCCTGGGGTCTTTCATGGAGTGAATCGTGTACCCCCACCCCGACCCCCAATTCATATGTCGAAGCCCTAACCCCTAATGTGATTTGGAGGTGGGGTATGGGGAGGTGATTAGGTGGAGATCAAGTCTGGAGGGTGGGGTTCCATGGTGGGATTAGTGCCGTGGTAAGCGGAGGGAGAGAGGAGAGCTCTCTGTCTCCACCGTGAGGCCATACCTGAGGCCGCGGTGAGGAGAGAGCTCTCCCGGAGCCAGGGAGAGAGGTCTCACCAGGAGTTGAACCTGCTGTCCTCCTCATCTTGGACTTCCCGGCCTCCAGACCACGATTAGTAGATGTCTCCTATTTGTGCCCCCGAGGCTGTGGGGTTGCTTATAGCTGCCCAAGCTGACCACAACAGGTCCCATGACACTCTCCCGATTCTCTCCCACCCCTCTGGGCTCTGTTTCTCCTGGGGGTTCCACGCCTTCAGCTGTCAGCATCCTCTAGGTTCTGTCCCCAACCCCTGCTCTCGACTCAGCGTGCCCCACCGGGACCAGCTCATTCCTTCCAACGGTGCTCCGGCTCCCTTCCAGCTGCATCCTCCTGCCATTCTTTATTCCCACGGGGATCCCCGGGTCAGCGTCCCCCAAACCAAGCTCGCTTCTTTCCCCTCACGTGGTCCTCTTTTCTCCCCCAGTCTCTGCCTCCTCTGGAGCCTTTGCTGTCTGCACCTCATCAGTGCTGGGGAGCCAGAAATCATCATGGATCCCTCACCCGCTTCCCCTCTGGCCACATCCAGGGTTCTCATGATGTGGGTCCTGTGTCTTTCTCAGCTCGCCTTTTCTCTCCCCCTGGCCTGCTCCCGTCCAGGCATGCCACTCCACCACTCCCTTGCCTGGGTGCTGCATGACTCCCTGCGCTCCTGGCTCTCTTCCTTGGACCCACTGTGGTGGGCATAGAGGATTACGGAATGCAGTTTCCCCTCCGTAAGCCAGAGTCCCTCAGGACGCCTCGCCCCGCGTTTTGCCAGCAGCACCATCCACGTCCCCATCGCTGTCGTACTACCCTGCTGGGACCAAAATCACAAAGCACCCCCGACTGAGGGCGGAAGCAATAAAAGTGTATTCTCTCCCGGTCTCAGAGGCTGGGGAGCCCTGGCCCAAAATGCGGGCACGTTGCTTCCTTCTGAGGCCTCCCTTCTCGGTGTGTAGATGACCGTCGTCACTCTGTATCCTCACACGGTCATCCCTCTGTGCGTGTCTGTGTCCTGATCGCCTCTTCTTACAAGGACACGGGGCCTGGAGGGTCAGAGCTCACCCCAGTGACCTTGTTGTATCATCCTGTCTCCAAACGTGGTCACGTGTGCGGTGCTGGGGGTCAGGCCTCCACCCCTGGATTTTCGGGGGGCGTGGTTCAGCCCGTAACCATCACCATCGTCACGATCGTGCCACCTTTGTCACCATCCCCTTGCCTCCCCCACGACCACTGATGGGTCATGTAGTACGAGCTGGGCCTAAAGCCTTTTATGCACAATCTCATTGGATTTTCACGGCACACCCGTGACTTACGTGCATTTTTCAGGGACGGAGAAGAGAAGTGAGACCAATCCCCCATGTGGCCTCCTCAAGAAGGTAGCTCTCTCGCGCCCCAGCTCTGTCAAAATGTCATTATCTCCTCAGTCTGTAGGCCAGGGGAGCCGCCATGCAGCCCATCAGCTTGGAAGCCAGACTCATTTTTCCGACTTATGTAATTTGGCTCTGTCAGAGGGAAACAGTCCTGAACTTTTGACTACGTTCACGAGATGTCTGAGCGAGCAAAACGATGTTTCCCTGTGCTTTCAAGAGATGCACAATCTCTATCCTGCTCCTTTAAAAATTTTTTTTTTTAATTTTTTTTCAACGTTTATTTATTTATTTATTTATTTATTTATTTTTGGGACAGAGAGAGACAGAGCATGAACGGGGGAGGGGCAGAGAGAGAGGGAGATACAGAATCGGAAACAGGCTCCAGGCTCTGAGCCATCAGCCCAGAGCCTGACGCGGGGCTTGAACTCCTGGACCGTGAGATCGTGACCTGGCTGAAGTCGGACGCTTAACCGACTGCGCCACCCAGGCGCCCCTAAAAATTTTTTTTAATGTTTTCATTTATTTTTGAGACAGAGAGAGACAAAGCATGAGCAGGGGAGGGGCAGAGAGAGAGAGAGGGAGACACAGAATCGGAAGCAGGCTCCAGGCTCCGAGCTGTCAGCACAGAGCCCGACGAGGGGCTCGAACCGAGGAACTGTGAGATCGTGACCTGAGCTGAAGTCGGCCACTTAACTGACTGAGCCACCCAGGCGCCCCTCTTTTCTTCTCCTTTAAACCAATCAGCACTTTCTTGGCCCTGAAGCTTCCCAACACCCTCTGAGGACAGTCCCCTCCCTGCCCCCACCCCAGAGCCTCCCAAGTTTCCCCTCCACCCCATTCTAGCACTTACAGGGTGCTTGCTCACCCTCTTGGTAGGGAGGGCATGGTGACTAGCATCGAGCTTGTTTGTTTCTGGTCCAGGGCCTGGAATAGAACCGGACTTCTAAGAAGATCCAGAAGGAAATAGCAAACAGAAGATCTTGTAAAGCCAGAGGCCATGGGTATTAAGAGTGTCAAGGAGGCTTCTCATCTCCTTATTCTGGTTTGTGTTCGGCTAATAAGGAAGCAAGACTGTGCACGTGTGTGTTTGAGGGGACATCACTACTCTTTAGCTGTTCGTGATGGCGAAGTCATCATTTATTTGGCCCTGTAGGAGGCAGAATTTTACGATGGCCCCATGACCTTCTTACCCCTCCTCACTTCCATGATTAAGTTACATTATATCGTAAAAAAAGGATTGTTTAGATGGATCTCACCTAATCCCACGAGCCCTCTAAAAGCAGAGAGTTCTCTCCTGACCGGTTGCTGAAAGGAAAGTAAGAGAGATTTGGGGCATGCGAAGGATTTAGTCTACTGTTAGAAACCTCTGGATGCGGGGCGCCTGGGTGGCTCAGTCGGTTAAGCGTCTGACTTCGGCTCAGGTCACGATCTCGCGGTCCGTGAGTTCGAGCCCCGTGTCGGGCTCTGTGCCGACAGCTCGGAGCCTGGAGCCTGCTTCAGATTCTGTGTCTCCTTCTCTCTCTGCCCCTCCCCTGTTCATGCTCTGTCTCTCCCTGTCTCAAAAATAAATAAACATTAAAAAAAAATTAAAAAAACAAAAAAGGCTCTTGCCTTGCATCAGACGGAGGGCCACGTTTTGGCCTGTGGCCATCCAGTTGGAGCTGTTTTCCTTCAGTGAGTTGCTTTTGCACGTTTGTCAAAAATCCGTTGGGCGTATGATGTGGATCAATTTCCGGGGTCCCTGTTCTGTGCCTCCTTCACTACACCTGGTCTTGACTTTTGTAGCTTAATTTTGTAGTGGGTCTTGACATGGGATAGACCGAGTCTTCCCACGTTCTTGCTCTTCATGAAGATTGTTTTAGCCGTTCTATGGCCAGCACACCTCACTCCTCTTAGGATAGTCCTTAGTCCTGTATCTCTCTCCCTCCCTTGCCTTTTTTCTTTCCTGCCCGCATCCCCCCCCACCTCCTTCTGTGCCTCTTGGTTTCCTTGTCAGTAATGCCATAGAGCCAACTGCCCCCAAACCGGTGGCTTCCACCAGCAAGCCTTGAACGTCCTCGCAACCCTGCAGGTTGACTCCGTTCATCTCAGCTGGTCCCTCTCGCTCGTCTGGGGATTGGCTGGTTGTCCCTCTGGGATGGCTTCACCTGGGTCCTGGGCTACTGGCATTGCCAGGGTGTCATTGTTCGGAAGGTAGGCCTGCGTGTTCCTCTGGTGGGGGTAGATGAGTAAGGGGGAGGCAGATATGCACAAGCACTTTCTCGAGCCGCAGCTTGAATCAAGCCTGCTAACACCCCGTTGGCCGAATCAATCCACGTGCTGTGGCTGAATGGAGAATGAGCGGGTGGAGAAGGACACTTTACCTCGTGAGCCAGAAGGTCACCTTGCAGAGGACATGGGTACAGGGAGGGGTCAAAAATTGGGGCAGTCAGTGTCACTCTTCTGGAGCCCTCAGCTCCTCCCTGTGCTTCTGCCTTCTGAGAGCTATCCTGCCCCTGCCCACCAGACCCTCCCAGCCCAGCCAACTTCGCCATTAAAAATCGGGCCCCAGGAGTTGGAAATTTAGAGTCTTGCCGTGGTGAATACCCAACAGAGGCACTGAGGACATTTAAAATTTCCAGGACCTCAAAGATATATGCCCATGGAGAATGTTTGCTTACGTTTAATGAGAAGATAAATCAAAACATAATCAGCTGAGTGCAAATATTGGCTTGTTTATTCCTCCTGTCCGGGTAAGTTCCTTTCAGTGTTCATGATGAGCAAAGCAGTTAGGCAGAAGCAGTGTCCAGGGCGCCTTTATCTCAGCATTGAGCATTAGATGAGTAATACTATCTTCTGTGCGAAAAGGAGAGGCAGCAGACATTTTCTTGATTATTGGCTATCACCCCCTCCCCATTCTGCTGGTCAGTAGGTAAGTTGAAAAGTATCCGTGGACTCTAAACCACAAGTTAGGCTTGTGATCCTGCACTGTTCTTTCCCTAAACAGATCAGGAAATTGGTAACTCTGTTTGCAGGAGAAATGGTCGTGCTTTAAGTACTTGGAAAGCGCCCTCTGTGGAGCATTGCCCTGAGAGCCGGCATGGACCTAACAGATGATCTGGTTGTGTCACATCTTCCCAGGGGATTTGTTCTAAGGTTGCACAGCTGGAAGTTACTTTGAGAGGTGACTGAAGCCTGGTTAGCTTTGATTCTGCCCTACCAGACTGAAGAGCCAGATGACACAGTGTGCCCAAAATATATTTTTGTTTCTACAACTCAGACAGATACAAGTGTGTAGGTACAGGTACACATGAATGTGGGCTCATTTGTGTGGTCATTCATTCTTTCATCCATCCATTCATCCATCCATCCTTCTTCCACCCTTCCGTCCGTCCATCCATCCATCCTTCCTTCCTTCCTTCCATCCTTCCATCCATCCATCCATCCATCCATCCATCCATCCATCCTCCTATCCATCCATCCATCCATCCATCCTTCCATCCTTCCATCCTTCCTTCCTTCCATCCATTCATCCATCCATCCATCTCCCTTCCTTCCTTCCTTCCTTCCTTCCTTCCTTCCTTCCTTCTTTCCTTCCAACCATCTCTCCATCTATCCATCTATCCTTCTTTCCTTCCTTCCATCCATCCATCCATCCATCCATCCATCCATCCTTCCTTCCATCCTTCCATCATCCATCCATCTATTCAGCCATCATTTATTTATCCTCTTCTCTGGGCCAGGTGCTGTTCCGGGTGCTCTGGGTCGAATATCATCCCTCCAAAATTCATGTCTACCCAGAGCCTCAGAATGTGACAGTCTTTGCAAGTAGGGTCTTTGCAGATGTAATTAGTTAAGATGAGGTCATATTGGACTAGGGCCCTAATTCAATGACTAGGGTCCTTGTAAGAAGAGAAAAAAGATGGAGACAGAGCAGCAGGAAGGCCATATGACAATGGAGCCCAAGCCCAGGCACGAGAAGGGTTGCCCGAGCCTCCAGGAAGCTATAGGAGGCAAGGAAGGATTCTTCCCTAGAGCATTTGGAGGGAACACAGTCCTGTCAACACCTTGATCTCAGACTTCCAGTGTCCAGAACCGTGAAAGAGTAAATATTTGTTGTTTTAAACGCCTCGTTTGTGGCTCTTTGTTATGGTGGCCACAGGAAACTAACACACTGGGTGCAGAGGAAGCAGATTGTCTGAGACAGTACTGCTTTCGAGGAATTATTAACCTAGCTCTTAGTCTCCTTTCTCAAACTGTGTTTGACGCTTCCCTTATCACAGATTCCACATTTCCACCAGCATCCAAATGAGCTTCTGTCCTGAGATTATTGCCATATAATATTTTCCTGTATGAATTAGGGATGTGATTTCCTAAATGTTTTTCGATACAGTGTTTTTGCTGATAACAGTGCAGAGTGAGGGGGAAAAAAAGGCCTTTGGGCTTTCTGAAACACATTTATCAACTAGAAAACAAAACAGTTTTTTTTTTTAAATTTTTTTTTTCAACGTTTATTTATTTTTGGGACAGAGAGAGACAGAGCATGAACGGGGGAGGGGCAGAGAGAGAGGGAGACACAGAATCGGAAACAGGCTCCAGGCTCTGAGCCATCAGCCCAGAGCCTGACGCGGGGCTCGAACTCACGGAGCGCGAGATCGTGACCTGGCTGAAGTCGGACGCTTAACCGACTGCGCCACCCAGGTGCCCCAAAAAACAAAACAGTTTTTTTTTTTTTTTTAATTTTTTTTTTCAACGTTTATTTTTTATTTTTGGGACAGAGAGAGATAGAGCATGAACGGGGGAGGGGCAGAGAGAGAGGGAGACACAGAATCGGAAACAGGCTCCAGGCTCTGAGCCATCAGCCCAGAGCCCGACGCGGGGCTCGAACTCACGGACCGCGAGATCGTGACCTGGCTGAAGTCGGACGCTTAACCGACTGCACCACCCAGGCGCCCCACAAAACAGTTTTTAATGAGGCTAAAAGCAGTGACTGCAGCTCAGTTTAGCAGATGCCATCGTCACCTCTGTGCTGGGGACACAAGCAAGAGTGTGTGAGAAGTCTGTGGGAACACAGGAAGGCCAGAGCGGATACTGGCCAGGACCTGGGTCTGTGTCTTAAGCTGACTGTGAGTCCTCTGCGTAACCATGGCTGAGACCTGCACCTTAGGGACGAGGAACCAGGGCGGCTGTGTACCAAGACGGTCCCACCCAGGCCCTGAGTGTTGGGACACACCCACGAATGGGATGCCATGAGAGTTCCCAGGAGCAACCAGTAGTCTTGGGTGTTTAGAGTGAATTATGTACACATGGTTCCTCAGTATACTCTTTCTGGGGAGGGGGCTGTCTGTCCCAGCCCTGGTGCAGCCTGTGAGCCTGTGCCCTTTGAATAAGTAGCTTACCTGCTGGCGGAGGAGGTCACGCACCAGGGTGGTCGCCTCCTTGAGTTATGGGGAAGAGGGGAGCCTGGTATATCCACCAAATGTTTCCTTTCCAGGCACTGAGCTTTATCGTTCGGGATATTGTTACATTGAACTCTGATTTGCTCAGAATATTATTTGGGGATCTAGTGAACAGAGAGGTACTCATTTGATTTTTAAAAATTAGAAAAAAAATTTTTTTTAATGTTTATTTATTTTTGAGACACAGAGAGAGAGCCAGAGCATGAGCAGGGGAGGGACAGAGAGGGAGACACAGAATCAGAAGCAGGCTCCAGGCTCCGAGCTGTCAGCATGGAGCCCGACGCGGGGCTTGAACCCACAAACTGTGAGATCATGACCTGAGCTGAAGTCAGATGCTTAACCAACCGAGCCACCCAGGCGCCCCTAAAAAATTATTTTTTACTGTTTATTCATTTCTGAGAGACAGAGTGCGGGCGGGGGAGGAGCAGAGAGAGAGGGAGACACGGAATGCGAAGCAGGCTCCAGGCTCTGAGCCATCAGCACAGAGCCCAATGCAGGGCCTGAACTCACTGACCGTGAAATAATGACCTGAGCCAAAGTCAGATGCCCAACCGACTGAGCCACCCAGGAGCCCCGATTTTGTTTTTGTCCAGTAAGTAACCAATCCCTCCAGTACTGCTAACAGAATAGCTATTCTTGTCTCTACTGGAGGCCAGCCAGTGTGTGTTAACCTGCAAGGCTGTGTCCCTCCCTCCAACCCATCCTGAATTCCTTGCGGACATTCTTGTGACTCGGTTTCTAGTAGATTGCACATCACTGGGGATTATGTCTTTGTTCACTGTGGGCATCTTGTCACGAGCAACGTCTGTTTGTGGGAGGAGTGAATGCACGGTGTATTGTTGTATCTGCCAGGAGAAGGCTTTGTTTCTTCAAAACTTATCTCATGGGACCTTTTACCCTATTCTCACCTATTTATTCTCCTAAGAATGACTCTGTCAATTTTGGGGAGCAGCCTCAATTGTGATGATGGTACGTGTGAACGTGAATTTGAGAAGAGTGTCCTGCTACCTTTACTGTATTATTGTCCCATTAACAACTCTACAAGGCAGGTAGCATTGTGCCCATTTGGCAGATGACTGTGGGAGATGCTGAGAAGAGAAGGGCTGCCTCTTCCTGGAAGCTGTGCCTACTCCCCTGTCATTGTTCATGTACTCCCATGGACTTGTCCCTTTCAAGACTCATCTGTTCATGGTCAGTAGCTATTTACTGAGCACTTACTATATGCCAGGCACCGTGCTAGGCTCCAGAGATACCGTAGCGAACGAAACAGGCAAACTTCCCAGCCGTTGGGGAGTTGACATTCCAAAATGGGGGTATGGGCAGCGAACAGGTGACACAAGGACAGATATTTCAGGTCTTGAGAATTACTAGGGAGGAGGTGACCATGTGATGAGGTGGGGACACCTGGGGGGGAGGTCACCCAGGTGGAGTGTCAGGGAAGATCTTTTACTTCTCCAGGGGGGAGACACCTGAGGAGGGGAGAGAGCTGGTGTTGGGGCAAAGCAGGACCAAGCATTGCAGCAGGAAGAACAGCAGGACACTGCCTGGGTGGGTGGGAGGCTGACGTGCTTCTAGGGAAGGGAGAGTGCACAGGGGAGGCCGGGAGGCAGGTGAGGCCCAGGGTGAGGGGTCGGGATGTGTTACCTCTGGGATGCCAGTGAGCAGCCTAAACAGGACTTGGGGTGGGAGCGCTCGGGATGGCGGGCAAAGGAGAGAAGAAAGCACTTCTTTGGCTCTCGGGCCTGCGAACCGTCTCAGACCCTGGAGCCGACAGGTGAGCTCGCAGCAAGGCTCTCTCTTTCCGAGGGCTGCGATGATCTCACGTCCTGTCTAAAATACCCCTACTGGGGTGCCTGCGTGGCTCAGTTAAGTGTCCGGCTCTTGATTTCTGCTCAGGTCACCGTCTCGCGGTTCGTGGGTTCGAGCCCTGTGTCGGGCTCTGCACTGACAGCGTGGAGGCTGCTCTCTGTCTCTCTCTGCCCCTCCCGCACTCCCTGTCTCTCACACACAAAATAAATAAACATACTTTAAAACACCCCCTACTGGGGCACCTGGGTGGCTCAGTCTGTTGACGGTCTGACTCTTGATTTCGGCTCAGGTCATGATCCCGGGGTCGTGGGATCCAGCCTCGCATTGAGTTCCATGCTGAGTGTGGAGCCTGCTAGAGATTCTCTGTCTCTCCCTCTGCCCTCGTCCCCTGCTCTCTCTTTCTCTCTAAAATAAATAAAATAAAATAAAATAAAATAAAATAAAATAAAATAAAGTAACATAAAATAACATAACATAACAAAATAAAATAAAATAACATAAAATAACAAAATAAAATAAAATAACGTAACATAAAATAGCGTAACATAAAATAACTCCTACTGAATGCCCTGTGAGCCCGAATCGGCCCCTGGGAACCCCTGGTAAACAAGGAGATATGGGCCTTTTGGAGTAATGCTTTTCCAGCCTCTGCTGAGGCCTGATGCATCGTTGTCCTGAAGAAATGTCCAGTGAGCTAGTGCGTTAACCACCCTCCTCGTTCGTCTCCACTCACACCCTGGTCCTGCTGCTCTGGGGCCTCGTCCTGCTGGTTCATGCCACTGGGTTCTTGCTTTTCTGGGAACTTTTCCTGGGATCTTTCCTTCTCCTTACCCCCTGCAGAATGCTTATAATTCCTCAGACCCACACTCGGGGTCTTGTGCTTTTGAAAACTTGCACAGACCGTCCCTACAGCCCGGAGCACGTCCCTCCCTAGGGCCTGGTCCTCACCCTGCTACTGCCCCGGCACCTCCGTCAGTGTCTGCGGGACCTGGCCGTGTCCCCTGCTGGGCTGCGAGCTCCTCGTGAGCCGAGTGTGTCCCCTCCGAAGTCTCTGCTCCCACCAGGGCCAGCGCACCATAGACACAGAGGTGGACCTAGAAGTGGACGCACGGTGGGCCAGAGTCTCGTGACGGGAATGCCCCTGTCCCTGGTTCCCACGTGTGGACAGGCTGCTTGCTTGCTTCTCCCTTTCCTGGGCTGCTGGCTGGCCACCCACTCCATCTGGTTTTTTGTTTTGTTTCAATGGATGGAGGTGCCTCAAAAAATAAAAAATAGAGCCACCCTGTGACCCATCACTTGCACTTCTAGGAAGTTATCCAGAGGATGCAAACATGCTGATTCGAAGGGGCACCTGCACCCCGATGTTCATAGCAGCACTCTTAACAATAGCCAAATTATGGAAAGAGCCCAAATGCCCACCGACTGACGAATGGATAAAGAAGATGTGGTGTATATATACAATGGAATATTACTCAGTGATCAACAAGAATGAGATCTTGCCATTTACAACAATGTGGGTGGAACTGGAGGGTGTTATGCTAAGCGAAATTAGAGAAAGATAAAAATCGTACGGCTTCACTCATACGAGGAATTTGAGAAACGAAACAGATGAACAGAGGAGAAGGGACGGAAGGGTAAGATAAAAACAGAAGGAGACAAACCACAAGAGACTCTTAGATACAGAGAACAAACTGAGGGTTGCTGGAGCGGAAGTGGGTGGGGGAATAGTCTAGATGGGTGATGGGCACTAAGGAGGGCACTTGGCAGGATGAGCCCTGGGTGTCGTATGTAAGAGATGAATCCCTGGGTTCTGTTCCTGAAGCCAAGACTATACTGTATGTTAACTAACTTGAATTTAAATTAAAAAAAAACAACAACAACAGTTCAGGTTCACAGCAAAATTGAAGGGAAGGTGCAGAGGCTTCTCACATGCCCCCTGCCCCCACACATGCGGAGCGTCCCCATCATCAGCATCCCCACCAGGGTGGTACCTTTGTTGCGGTTGATGAGCCTATATGACACATCGTCACCCCGAGTCTGTAGGCTATGTGAGGTTTCCCTCTTGCTGTCGGGCATCCAGTGGGTGTGGACAAATGTGTGACGGGTGTCTGCCCTCATGGCATCCTGGGGGGAATCTTTGCTTCCCTGGAAATCCTCTGTGCCCCCTGCGTCTGCCGGCGAAGCTCGCTTTAATTTAGCAGGGCTGTGACAGCTGCCGGGACCCCGTGACCTGGATTACCATCATGTGGCAGGTTGGTCTCTCTGAGTTCACAACTAAATTGGGATCTTTCCCAAAGCCCTTACCGCAGCCCCGGGTGACCGGCTCCCCCACTCCCTCTTCTCCCCAGGCTGCGCTCCGCCCAGCCTTGCCTGCTTGCTGTGCCCGGGGACCGTCACGCACATTTCCACCCAGGGCCTTTGCGCTTGCTTTTCCCTCCACCCGCGGTAACCGTCCCCTGGGTATCCTCGGGGCCAAACCTCAAATGCTTACAGGGTCAGGCGTGAATGGAGCTGGCTCGGACAGTGGTGAATCAGAGAGGAGACTGTTGTTCTCTTGCCAAAGGGCCTCACAGGGCCGTGTTTCATAGATCTTCAGATATTTGAAACGATGTTGGAAATCAGCATTTTGGGGTGAAGGCATACGGCCACCCGTTTAGCTTTTCAGGGAGGCAGGAAAGGGGACGGTTTCTTGCTGTCCCTGCCTGATGCGTGTGATACTGAAATGCATATATTTTTATGGGATGGTGATTGGGGGTCACCTGCCATTAGAGATTGTTTGAAAGAGTAATTAGCCATCTGGAAAATTCACATTTGCCTCTGAATAAACTGCTTCGTGAATATAGCGTGTTGAAAGAAGAAAAACGGGACATTCCTCAGAAATAATCGGTTTGATGGGAATGAGAAAAAAGCCCACTGGCTTGAAAGATAGATCAACCAGGTTTACCCAGGGTGCTAGTCACGGTCAGTAACTAATGGGCGCTAATACAGCTCTGGCTTCATCACCCCTGTGATGTTTGGTCATGATTTAATGGGAGTCGTGTCTCATAAAAGCGAAAAATGGGAAAAAACCCCGCAAGCAGAATTCTAACGGCGATAATACCTACTATTGGTTGCCTTTACTTCAGGGCCAGCACTATTGTAAATATTTTACCTGTATGGATTCGTTGTATTTTAGTATATCCGTTTTATAAGTAAAGAGACTGAGGCACAGAGAGGTTAAGTGACTTCCCCAAGGCCGCCCAGCTTGTGAGTGGTGGAGTCAGAGTTCATATCCAGGCAGCCTGGTCCTTATGTTTATACCCCAAACAACTTTCTTCTTCTGCCTTTTAGTAAGATTACAATGAGGCTGGAAATCCAACAATAAAATAGTTGGCATATACCGAACCCCTGTGTGGCTGGCTTTGTGTATCAGAAAAGAATGCTTCTGGCTTCCATTAGTAGCAAACTTGACTCACAGGCACTTGAACAAATAACAGTGTATTTTTTTTTAACGTAGTAAGTCGAGAGGTAGGCGGTTGCTGGTATGGCCTCAGGGACTTTACAACAGGGAATGGCTTCTCTGCACCTTTGGCCTTTTGCTTGTGTTCGTTGTCTCATAACCACAAGGTGGCTGCTGCAGCTCCAGACCTCACATCCATATTCATGGCAGGAAGAGGCAGGAGGGCTGAAGGGCCATTCCACTTGTAACGGTCCCTTTTCATCAGGAAAAAATGCTTTCCCAGAAATACAGCGGAGGATTCTCTGCTGAGATTTTGTTCACCAGGCCTGTGTCACAAGGTCATTGCCAGCTGCACGAATGTCTGGGAAAGTGGGGTGCACCGTTGTCCAGATAAATGTGGTGGCCCCTGGACCATCCGTATCACCTGGGAACTTGTTAGAAATTCAGATGCTCTGGCCTCTCCCCAGAAGCTCAGGAGTGGGGGCATGATCTTTCTTGAGAAGCCTCCCCATGATTCTGATGAACACCACTGGACTAGGCCAGTTGTGACTCATTGCCTGGGGCTGTCCACACGGATCCCTTAACAGACCTGAGGTTTCCTTATGAAGGAAGAAGAGAGAGTTGAACTGAGCCCGGCAAACAACCAATTCTCTGTCTCTTTTTTTTTTTTTTTAATGTTTATTTATTTATTTTTGAGAGAGAAACAGAGCACAAGTGGGGAAAAGGGAGAGAGAGAGGGAGACACAGAATCTGAAGCAGGCTCCGGGGCGCTGGACAGCTCAGAGCCTGACTCGGGGCTCGAACCCTTGAACGGCGAGATCATGACCTGAGCCGAAGTCGGATGCTCAACCGACTGAGCCACCCAGGCGCCCCAACCAGCTGTTTCATGGCCCGTGTGTCATTTCATTGTCCACGTGACGTCTTGCAGGCAAATGCCACTGTTCTCTTGTTTGGCTGAGGTCGCGTGCACACCTTTGCCCAGCACTGTGCCCCTTGTTTCTACCTTAACCCCACACGTGTCACAGTGTCACCCTGGGCCACTCGGTGTCTTGTGGTCTGAACAGACACTCCTTTTTTAAGAGCATATCTTACCGTTTCTGAGCTGGCTCCAGCAATGCAGTGACTTCTTCGTGGGGGGTGCAGTTTAATGATCTAGAAACATGACAAGGTGACCCAGCTATGCTGGTTTTCCTAGGGATGTGGGACTTTGAGTGCTGAAACCCGGGGGGGGGGGGGTCCCAGGCAAACCAGGACAAGATCTGAACTCGCTCGTCAACCCCTCCCATCCCCCCGGCCAAGTTCTCCTGCTCTGGGCCAACAACCCTACGTGACAATGCAATTTCTAGGCCCGTCTTTGGCTTGACACGGTCCCTGAAGCCGTTTCAGACTGCTCACCAGCCACGGCAAAGCCCTCCCTTCTTCAGAGTGTGTTCACGTAGGCACCATTTATGTAAACACCAGATATGCCAGATAAATGGAGAACACAGGCCATATGCTCAAAGCCATTTAAATCCAATCTAGTCCAATAAGCAAATAAACATTAAACGAGTACCTGTTTGGCTCATGTTATTATGTCGGAAGCCCCCACAGAGCACCTGTTTTTGTAGGGGATCCGGATGAGTGAGGTTATTTACAGCACGATGAACACTGATTATTAAAATGATAACGGGTTTTGGCATTTGCCAGTTGGCTCAGTAATGAACACCCCTCCCCAGTTAGGAGACGGGACAGAAGGAGAGGCCGGCGGAGAATCAAGTCTTACCTGGGGTTGAGGATTGGGGCTCAGGAGGGCAGCCGCGAGGGCTCCCTGATGCCAAAGCCCAGAGTTAGCCAGACTCCCCCCACACCCTTGAGGGGCAGTTCTGGACGCCGCGGGCCCCTGCACATGGGGGCTGGCCCTAAGAAGCTTCTGGCAAGAAGGAGCAGAGGAAAAGCTTGCTCCCTGAAGACAGTTTCCAAAGAGAGAGCAGAATAAGTGGAAATACACAGGGGTTGCTCCTTGTCCAGCACAGCACTGGGCTCATACCACCTTTGACGGGCTAGGAGGCGGGGGGTGTGCAGGGAACGGCCTTCCTAGGAGGGCTTGGCTCTTTGGTCTTGTCTCCTAGCCGGAGCGGGGTGTTCATTACTGAGCCAACCGGCGAATGCCTAAACTTATTATTATTTTCATAATTGGGGTTATCACGCTGTAAATAATCTCACGCATCCGTACCCCCTACAAAAAATGCGTGTTCCGTGGGGGTTTCCAACAGAAGACATGAGACACGTCGGTACTGGTTTAATGTGTCTTTGCTTATTGGACTAGGCTGGATGGGAGGGAGGACCGCCCTTTGTCCCCCAGCACAAACAGCGAGGGCTTCTTGAGACGTTGCACTGTGCTGGGCACGATTCTCTGCTTTTGTGGGAGGTGGGCACTGTCGCACCCACTTAACAGGCGGGGTAAGTGAGGCACACGGAGGCCGGGTGACTCACCGAGGGCTGTGGCAGAGCCGGGTTCTGGACCTAAGCCGTCTGACTCGGGCTGGGTTCTCCTGATGCCTGGACAGACCGGTCTTGCGGGAGGTCCAGAGAGAAAGGGCTGCATTGGAAGAGCGAGAGGCTTCCTGAGAGAGCAGGTGAGCCACGTGCAGGCAGGAGTTACCCCCCAAACGAGGGGTGTTGTCCTGACGTCGCAGGGAGCGCTCGGGGAAGCAGGGACGTTTCCTGCCAAGTGGGGGGCGGCTGGCAAACCCTGGCGGCGATGCCTGCCCCGTGGGGCCTCGGGGCTCACGAGAGGATGCGCCCATCTCCCGGCTCGCTGCTGGGCACCTGGCAAACGCAGTCCGGGCACCTTGTTTTCTCTTCTCTGACTTTTGGTGAGGGGGCAGGAGGTCACAGAGCGTAGGCTTTCCTTTCCTGACAAGCTATACGCGAAGGAAGCCAATCCAGGTCCAAGAAGCAAGGTTTTGCCAAGTTAACCGTTGACTCTGCCTCTCTATTCCAAGCACGCTGGGCACCGGAGGGCACGCTGGATTCTGACCGGGGCTCTGTAGGGACACAGTTCAACCTAATTGTCCTCCTTGGTGTCCTTTTCATACACAGGGAACCGTGTTCATTCACTTCCCCGCATCCTCGCCCCCGCAGGGGAGTGAACGAATCAATTCACTTCATCTTTTGTAAATGACGCGTCTCTCCGAGTTACTGGAAACTGGCTGTAATTCAGCCTCATTAAAAACTGTTTACCGAACACTCCTGATGCACGAGCAGTTGTGGCTGGTGTGCAAGTGGACATCTGCTTTCACTCAGCCCTTGAGTTGATGAGTATTTGCTGGATACTGACTGTGTGCTCTCGCACCGTGCTAGGTGCCGGGGACGCGGTGGGAGACGCAAACACGGCTCTTGACCTCAGGGGGCTTGGCGTCTAGTGGGGAAGAAGTGATCTTAGTCAAATCCATGTAAAGTAATACAGAACCAGGTGTTTTGGAGGAAAGCCCCGCTGGGAGAGTGGGCCAGGGGAGCCGAAAATCTGGCGGGTGAGCCCGGTTTGCTGTGGACGCAGAAGGGTGAAGAGAGGGCAGAGTTCATAAGCGTGCCGTCAGGAGAAGAGCGTTAAAAGCCCAGGGGATGACTGTCATAGGCACAGAAAAGAAGCTTGTGTGTCTGGAGCTTGGAGGGTGTGGGGAATGTGGGCGGTGAAACAGAAGAGGCAAGTGTCTGGATGGTGTAGGAATTTGCTCTTTTCCTGGAAAGCAGCGATGGGGCATATTGGAGGGGAGTAGAGGATGAGCGAGACCCCCTCCCTGCAGCCAAAACATATCCCGGGACGGGAGGGTCAAGAGTGGGGGAGGACTGGACCACAGGTGGACAGATGGGAGAGAGAGCCAAGAGGTACAGCGGACCTAACCCGATGAAGGACTGATGGGGGGTTGAGAGAGAGGGGCAGGGGGTGTAGGATGAGTTCCAGGCTTTGAGCGCGTGAGGTCAGGTGCATGTTGAAGCACTCCTCCCGTGCTCCATTTTGGACCTGTTGGGTTCAAAGTGGCTTTGAAGCTTCAAGACTTGCTGTGGGGTACGTATCCATCAGTACGTAGAGCCTGGAGGCCAGAGAAAGGGTTCCTTGGAGAGTCCCTGGCAGTTAGGGGGTGACCGAAGCCTTTGGAACCGGTGAGAAGAGGAAGGTGGTAGATGGAGCCTCGACAGACTTTAGTATTTCGTGGCTGGGACGGTGAAGCGGAGTGCGCGTGAAGCATGAGCTGAAGCATGAACTGGGAAACGGAGAGGGTGCATTTCCGTAGGAGCCGAGCAGGTGCTTTGAGAAGGAGAGAGTGGCCAAGTAAAAGGTGTCCGTGGCCATGTGTTGTTGGCCTGCTGTGCTGTAGGGATAGGGTGGAAACCAGACCAGAGTAAGGCAGTAGGGGTAGCAAGAAGGGGGAGACCCCCCGAAAACTAAGGCGGGGTGCTGCCGTGACAAATATAAGGCAGATGAAACCAGAAGCCATTCGGAATAAATGGGTGGGAATGCGGACTTTCGAGAACCAGTGACAAGGTGTGGCCAACCTGATCTGTTTCTTTCTTTCCCTCATTCTCTTTTGCAGTCAACTTTGACCATTTTCAGATCCTGCGGGCCATCGGTAAAGGGAGTTTTGGAAAGGTAAGAATGATGGGTTTTTAAAAACTTCGTTAACAAAATGTAAAAGTCCCGAACCACTAGGCGCGTGCGCACGCGCGGGTCCGCGCGTCTGTTTCTGTGTTGGTTGCTGGGCCCTGGGAATTTCCTGCTTGACGGGAAGACGCGGGCTTGCCAAGTTTGAAATGCGAAAGGAAGTCTGAAGAGTTTCCTTTGGATCTGCTGTAATTGCATTTTGAAAATTAAATTACCCCGGCAGTCCCGGTTTAGGTGGATTACAATGGTAATGATTTCACGATTGCTAATGCTGTTTCTTCCTTGAGGATCCAAATGAGGAAAGCGGAAAAACAAAAGCCGCGAATTTAGGAGATGGCCAACATCAATGCTTTCCTGCAATGTAGGCATTCTGTAAGGAAATTTTCTTGTGGAAGGAATACTGGACGTGAGATCTACCCTCCTAACAAATTTTAAAATGTGCAGTATATCACTGTTGACTGTGGATACGATGCTGCACAGCAGATCTCTAGAGCTTATCAATGTTGGGCAACTGAAACTTCATCCCCCTTGATGAGTACCTACCTCCCCACTTCCTCCGCCCCTCAGTCCCTGGCGCCCACCATTCCCCCTCTTCCATTCTATGACTTTGACATTGTAGATACCTCATGTCTACGGAATCGTGCAGTATTTGTCCTTTTTTGTGACTGGCTTCTTTCACTTAGCATGATGTCCTCAAGATTCATCCGTGTTGTTGCAAATGGTAGTGTTTCTTTCTCTTTCAAAGGCTAAATGATATTTTATTGTACCTATAAACCACATTTTTTTTAATTCATCCATCTGTTGATGGACGTTTACATCGTTCCCCCATCTTGGCGATCGTGACCCGTGCTGCAGTGAACACGGGAGTGCAGGTATCTCTTTGAGATCCCGATTTCAATTACTGCGGATAAGTATCTAGAAGTGAGATTGCGCAATCAGATGGAAGTTCTAGTTTCATTTTTTGAGGAACCTCCATGCTGTTTTCCACTGTAGCTATTACATTGCCACCATCAGTGTGCAAGGGTTCTGATTTCATCACATCCTTGCCGATATTTTTCTTTTTTTGCTAGTGGCCTTCCTGACCACTTGTCGTAGTTATGATTTGCATTTCCGTGATGATTGGTCCTGTTCAGCCACCTGTTAACCTACCTATTAGCCACTTGTACATCTTCTTTGGAGAAATGTCTATTCAAGTCTTAAAATCAGGTTCCTAGTGGGGGGTTTTTTAAACTATTGAATTATAGGAGCTCCTTACATATTTTGGAGTTGAGCCCCTTATCAGATATATGGTCTCCTAATATTTTCTCCCATTCTGTAGGTTGTCTTTGCACTCTTGACTATTTCCTTTGCTGTGCAGAAGCTTTTTAGTTTGATATACTTGCTTATTTTTGTTACCTGTGCTTTTGATGTCATATCCGTGAAATCATTGCTAAGACAGTATCACGAGGCTTTTTTCTTTCAATGTTTTCTTCTGGGAGGTTTATAGTTTCAAGTCTTAACATTTCAATCTGTAGCCAACTTTTACTTGATTTTTGTATATGGTGTGAGGTAAAGCTCAATTTCGTTCATCGTTGTGTCAATATCCAGTTTTCCAGCACCAATTTGTTGAAGAGACTACCTTGCCCCATTGTGTATTCTTGGTACCCTTGTCAAAGATCAGTTGACCACGTATGCATGACTTTAGTTTTGGGCTCTTTATTCTGTTCCATTGGTCTCTGTGTCTGTCTTTATGCCAACGCCATGCTGTTCTGATTAATATAACTTTGTAATATAATTTGAAATCCGTAAGCGTGATGCGACCAGCTCTGTTCTTGCCCAAGGTGGATCTGGCTGTTTGTGATCTTTTGTGGTTCCATGTGAATTATAATTGTTTTTTTTTTTCTCTTTCTGTAAAAAAAAGTCATTGGGAGTTCGATAGGCGTTGTGTTGACTCTTTAAATTGCTTTGCTATTATGGATATTTTGATAATATTAAGCCTTCCAATCCATGAAGTGGACGCCTTTCCATTTGTTTGTGTCTTATTTAATTTCTTTTGTCAGTGTTCTATAATTTTCTGTACACCAGTCTTTCATTGTATTATTTGAATTCTTTTTGATGCTATTGGAAATGTGATTGTTTCCCTAATATCATTTTCAGATAATTCATTATTAGCATATGGAAACACAGTTGCTTTTTGTATGCTGGTTTTGTAGGCTGCAACTTTACTGAATGTATTAATTCCAATTTTTTTATGGCATCTTTAAGATGTTGTATACATTAGATTACGTCAACTGTAAACAGAGACACTTACTTCTTTTCCAGTTTGGATGCCTTTTCTTTTCTTTTCTTTTCTTCTCTTTTCTTTTCTCTTCTCTTCTCTTCTCTTCTCTTCTCTTCTCTTTTCTTTTCTCTAATTATCTTAGTTTGTTTTAGTTTTTCGACTAAGTGCTCTGTCTAGGACCTCCAGTACTGTGTTGAACGGAAGTGGCGAGAGTTGGTATCCTTGCCTTTTTTCCTGACCTTAGAGGAAAAGCTTTCAGTTTTTCACTATAACATTAATTGTGGGCTTTTCGTATATGCCCTTTGCTGTGTTGAGTTAATTCCCTTCCATTCCTGCTTTGTTGAGGATTTTAATCAGGAAAGTGTGTTCACTTTGGTCAAGTGCCTTTTCTGCCTCTATTCAGACAATGCTGTGACTTTTGTTTTGTTTTGTTGCCGTGGGATATCACGTGAATTGATTTCCCCGTGCTGGGATTTCCCTGTGTTATGTCCCAGGGATAAATCCCGCTTGTTCGTGGTGTGCGATCTGCCTAAAGTGAGGGCCTTTGGATTTGATTTGCTGGTAGGTGATTGAGGATTTTTATATCCATGCTCATCAGATAGATTGGCCGGTGGTTCCTTTTCTTGTGTCTTTGCCTGGCTTTGTTATCGAGCTCATTACGGGCCCATAAAATGAGTGGTTGTGTTCCCTCCTCTTCCGTTTTTGGGAAGAGTTTGAGAGCACTGGAATTGGTTCTTCTTGAAATGTTTGGTAAGACTCAACGGCGAAGGCAACTGTCTTGGGCCTTTCTTTGTTGGGAGGTTTGACATTTGTTTGTGGAAAGTACATGTTTGTAATCCTCAACTGTTTCCAGTGACAGGCTGTTGGGACACAATGAAGAGAAGGCAAGGACTTTCAGAAAACAAGAAAGGTTCCCCGGGCCCAGCCCGTGTGTTCCCACTTACTCAGAAATTTCCTTTGGCAATATTTGCTTTGAGTACGCACTGAGTGCCAGGTATCCTTATACATTCCCAAGTAAATATTATTCTTTCCATTATGCAAGTGGAAAAATCTAGACGGAAATACCCAGACTTGGTAACTCCAGAAGACAAGGTCGTCCACCCATTGTCACACAGGCCAGCAGTGTCCCAGCTGGGATGTGAGCCAAAGCCTGTTTGATGACCAGGCACCTGCTATTTTAACAGCTTCACACTCTTGATTAGACCATTCGGAAATCAGAGTTAAACTGAGATATTGATCTAAGAAATTGGGTAGAATCAGCCTTTTCTCCCTTGTTCCCTCTCTTCCTCTCTTTTTCTCTGTCCCTCCCTTTCCTTCCTCCTTCCTTCCTTCCTTCCTTCCTTCCTTCCTTCCTTCCTTCCCTCCTTCTTTCCCTCCTTCCTTCCTTCCTTCCTTTCTTCCCTCCCTCCCTCCCTTCCTTCTTTTCTTGGACTTTCTTTTGTTCTTTAATTAATTCAATGCATGAATATTTTTTAAAAAATTTTTTAATGTTTATTTTTGAGAGACAGAGAGACAGAGTGAGAGCAGGGGAGGGGCAGAGAGAGAGGGAGAAGGAATCTGAAGCAGGCTCCAGGCTCTGGGCTGTCAGCACAGAGCCCGACATGCGGCTCGAACCCATGAAGTGTGAGATCATGACCTGAGCTAAAGTCAGATGCCCAACCGACTGAGCCACCCAGGCACCTCTCAATGCGTGAATATTAACTGAGTGCCTACCTAGTGCTGGGCACTGGATTTTGATCCAGTCCTGACCTAAACAGACCCGAGTGTTTTCCCTTGAGGAGTTCACATTTAGAAAGGAGAGGGATGGCAGACAGGTAAATATGGATATCTTTGGTAAGATAGTAGTAAGTACATTACAATATAGGGGGGTATAGTGTTCGGGGAGGTAGTGGCAGAGAGAGGCTGCTGATTTACGGAGCTGAGCTGTCATAGGGTGGCCCCTAACCGCACGTGGGTACTTAAATTTAAATTAATTCACACTAAATGAAATGACAAAAACTCACTTCCTCACGCACACTCGCCACAGTTTGAGTGCCTAGTGGCCACATGGGGCTGGTGGTTACCGTGTTAGACAGTTCAGGTTACAGGTCATTTCCACCATCCTGGACAGCGTTCTCACAGAGGGTGGCAGGAAGTCCTCCGTGGTAAAATGATGTGTGAGCACAATCCTGAAGGGAGTGAAGGAGTAAGACACACAGGTTCCAGGCAGAGGGAACAGCAAATTCAAACACTCTGGGAGTGTGGTCGGTAGTTTTGAGGAGCTTCAAGGTGGGGGGACTGCTTTAGCTGAGGTCGAGGATGTCAGTAAGGACCGAATCACGTAGGACCTAGTGAACTGTGGTGAAGGTGGAGAAGGGAAGGCCCTGGGGTTTGGACAACGTGATCTGTTTGTAAAGTCTGTAGAAGGTCATTTTGGCCGCCATGCTTGAGAGTACCCTTTGGCCACCATACCGAAAGTACCCTGTGCTGGGCCAAGGTACATTTACCATTGTTGACCATTTAGACAGGTCACTGAAGGCAAGGGAAACGAAAGCGAAAATGAGCGATCGGGGCCTCATCACGATACAGAGCCTCTGCACGGTGAAGGAAACAATCAACAAGACGCAAAGGTAGCTGACGGGGTGAGAGAAGATATTCGCAGATGCCGTTTCTTATAAAGGGTAGTATCCAGACTCTACAAAGAACTTCTCAAACTCGACACCCAAAAAACAACCCAGTTAAGAAATGGGCAGAAGACACGAACAGACACTTTCCCAAGGAGGACACCCAGATGGCTAACAAACACGTGAAAAGATGCTCGACATCACTCATCATCAGGGAAATACAAATCAAAACCACCATGAGATCCCACCTCACCTGTCAGAATGGCTAACATTGAGTACTCAGGAAACGACAGATGTTGGTGAGGATGTGGAGAAAGGGGAACCCTCTTGCACTGTTGGTGGGAATAGCAAACTGGTGCAGCCACTATGGAGAACAGTATGGAGGCTCCTTGATAAATGAAAAACAGAACTACCCTATGATCCAGTAATTTCACTACTAAGTGTTTGCCCAGAGGATACAAAGATACAGATTTGAAGGAGTACATGCACTCCGATGTTTATAGCAGCCCTATCAGCAATAGTCAAACTATAGAAAGTGTCCATCGACTGGTGAATGGATAGAGGTGTGGTATATGTATACAATGGAATATTACTCAGCCATCAAAAAGAATGAAATCTGGCCATTTGCAATGATGCGGATGGAGCTGGAATGAATTATGCTAAGCAAAATAAGTCCGTCAGAGAAAGACAAATACCGTATGATTTCTTTCATATGCGGAATTTAAGAAACAAAACAGATGAACGTATGGGAAGGGGGGGAAGAGAAGAGAAGGAAATAAACCACAAGAGACTCTTAACAATAGAGAACAAACTGATGGAGGGAGGGGGTGGGGGATGGGTGGATGGGGGATGGGCATTAAGGAGGGCACTGGTCATGAGCACTGAGTGTTATATGTAAGTGATGAATCACATCACTGAATTCTTCTGAAACCAATGTTGTACCGTATATTAACTAACATTTATTTATTTTTAACTAAAATTTAAATTTTAAAATGCCCAAAATAAAAATTTGGTCATAATAAAAAAATAAATCATTGACCATTTACATTATCAAGTGAACTGGGTTGTTTGTTAATTTAACAGACACTCAAAAATAAAGATTACGTTTCAATATTAAAAAAAAAAACATTTTTAACAGACATTCATTGGGCCACTGAGCAGGGCCATGTGCTGCATTATATTGTGTTCCTGACAACGCTGGGGGTTTCCTGAGGACAGAAATCTTGTTGAAAAAGCAGGTATGAAAAACAGTAAATTATGACATGGTGTGGGATGGCTAATTTTATGTGTTCCATGGTTAAGCTGTGATACCCAGATATTTGCTCAAATACCAGACTAGATGTTGCTGTGAAGGTAATTTTTAAATCAGATTTGCCTTTAAATCAGTAGATTTAGAGTAAAGCAGATGACCCTCCATAATGTGGGTGGGCCACATCCAATCAGTTGAAGGTCTTAAGAGAAAGACTGAGGTTCCCCTAAAGAAGAAGGAATTCTGCCTCCATCCAGGTGGCAACTCCAGGTCCCTTGGCTTTCCAGCCTGCTCACCTGCCCTGCAGAATTCAGACTTACCAGCCACAATTGTGGAACCAAGTCCTTAAAGTAAATCTGTCTGTCTCTCTCTTTTTCTGATCTCACCGGTTCCATTTCTCTGGAGAATCCTGATTACTACATGATGCAGTAAGAAAGGCAGGAGTTGGGGCACCTGGGTGGCGCAGTCGGTTAAGCGTCCGACTTCAGCCAGGTCACGATCTCGCGGTCCGTGAGTTCGAGCCCCGTGTCGGGCTCTGGGCTGATGGCTCAGAGCCTGGAGCCTGTCTCCGATTCTGTGTCTCCCTCTCTCTCTGCCCCTCCCCCGTTCATGCTCTGTCTCTGTCCCCAAAAAAATAAATAAACGTTGAAAAAAAAAAAAAGAAAGGCAGGAGCAGGGGCAAGCGGTAGCCAAGGTGGGGAGAAGGAAGGTTTGGGAAGAACTTACTAGCAAGAGGCCAGAGCAAAACTAAAGCCATAGGAAACGGTTTCAGAGGCATTTACTCTGCTTGGGGCACTTTGAACCCCATCTGACCCTGTGAATGATTATTCGGACATAGTGCTCTAGATGTGACATGTGCCCCTTTAGAAATCCTGGTGAAGCCCTCCGTTCCTGCTCTTATTCTGGGGCTCACCCCCCTGCCCCCCCCCCCCGGGCCCCTTTTCCATAACTTACACTTCAGGGCAGGCCTGCAGGAGGGAGATGACCGGTCCCCCAGGCCTGGACTGTAGGGTAGAGTGTCACTAAGGTTTGCGCTGTGTCATGGGGGGAGCCACGTGGTCCTTCAGACTGACACACGGGTCACAGGCCAGTTCCCAGATGCACCCCTGGACTCCTCTTTGGCCCGTCCCCACGCCCCTGCTCTCAGCCTGCTGTCTCTCTTCTGGTTTGCCTCCCTCCCTCTCTGTTTGAAACCATTTTTTCCCCTTCCCCTCCCCCATGGTCTTCTGTTAAGTTTCTCAAATTCCACGTATGAGTGAAAACATATGATATCTGTCCTTTTCTGACTTATTTCACTGAGCATTATACCCTCCGGTTCCATCCACCTTGCTGCAAATGGCAGGATTTCATTCTTTCTCATTGCCAAGTAGTATTCCATTGTATATGTAAACCACATCTTCTTTATCCATTCATTAGTTGTTGGACATTCGGGCTCTTTCCATAATTTGGCTCTTTGAATCACGGGAATCTACTCCCGAAGCCAAGAGCACACTGTATACACTGTATGTTACCTTGACGATAAATTATATTTTTAAAAAATAAATAAAGTACAGTTGCCTCTGGAAAAGAATCTTAAAAAAAAAACAACAATAAAGTTGTCATGAGAAAAAAATTACAACAGTATATGGTGATGGATGGTAACTTGATTTATTGTGGTCATTTTGCACTATTTACAAATATGAAATCATTCAATTCTATGCCTGAGACTAATATGATCTATCAGTTAAAAATTTTTTTTAAATTTTTATTTATTTTTGAGAGAGAGACAGAGCATGGACAGGAGAGGGGCAGAGAGAGAGAGGGAGGCACAGAATCCGAAGCAGGCTCCAGGCTGCGAGCTGTGAGCACAGAGCCCGACGCGGGGCTTGAACCCACGACCTGAGCCAAAGTCGGACGCCCAACTGACTGAGCCACCCAGATGCCCCTGTTCAGTCCATTTTTTTTCAAAAGGCTGGGCTGGGCTCTGAGAGGGGTGTTCCAGGGCTGACTGATCCGTCTGTGTGCATAGGGAGCACCCCATCGTTGCACGACATCCTCGGGCAAACAAGGATCTCCCCTGGGATGGCTACCACCCCTGGGACGTCAGCCAGCCAGGGTTTCTGGGTGCACAGGGCAGCTCAGCGCAGACGCTCGGGAGTCAGGCACACAGCCTTGTACGGTCAGGTCCTCCGTTTGCTCGTGTGAACTAGGCGTGTCGTATCTTCCGTGTCAGGCTGTGGGAGGTCTCAGTGGGGTGGCACAGTGGAGTACCCGGCACGAAATCCCAAATGCTGCTTGGTAGACGGCGACCCCTCAGGGCTCAGGCAGTGTTCCTCCGAGGCGACGGGGAGTCGAGTAGGGGGAGCTTTAAGCGAATATGCTTTCTTGGAAGTAGGTGACACGGTTCTTGCATGAAGGGCCATGTGCTGGGACCTAAGTGTAGCACTGGGGCAGGCAGGGCTGGGAGGTACACTTACGTTCCCGGGACATGTCACCACGCATGACATCTGTCACTGTTGACAAATGGTGGGACCAGGCTTGGCAAGGGTCATGATCTTGCCTGGCAGTCATTCTCCTGGAAACCGTCTAGATCTGGCTCTAACATGACCCTTGTCCTTGAGTTTTCTCTTAGTTTTCTTGTCCCTGAGTCTTGTCCAGTTGTTGGCAGTTGTCTGGGGCTGAGAGAACCCTAACCAGCTTAGGTCTGTTTCTTCCGTTCATCTGTTCCCTCATCCGCTCTCCCACCAATCCACCTGCCCCACCCACCCGTCATGCGGGGGATTCGTTCGTTCTGGGACCTGGTCTAGATTCCGAGGTCACAAAAATGGACCAGATGTGGTGCCTGCTTTCAAGGATCTCTCGGATACATGCAGGATGCAGAGAAAGAAAGCGATACTGAAGGTCCAGTCTGAAGAACACTGATGGAGAAAATCCTGGGAGGTACGGGTGTACAGGGGTGGGTTTGGAGGGTGCCGAATCCAGACTTCAAAAAGTACCCTTTCTGTAAAGGACAGGGTTGACTGGATGCCTCTATAATATTTTCTATCACTTTAGTATGAAAATCTGCAAAAAATACAGCATAGCCGAAAGAATTTGATTTTATTTTACTTTTTTTTTTTTTTTTTGGTTTTCTAAATTTATTTCGAGAGAGACCGAGAGAGTGCTGGTGGGGGAGGGGCAGAGAGAGGGGGAGACACAGAAGCCGAAGCAGGCTCCAAGCTCCGAGCTGTCGGTGCAGAGCCCGACGTGGGGCTTGAGCCCACAAATCGTGAGATCATGACCTGAGCTGAAATCCAAAGTCAGATACTTAACTGACTGAGCCATTCAGGTGCCTCAGGCTGAAATAATTTTATAGTAAACGCTCATAGCCACCACGTACGTGCAACCAGTAACATTCCACCAAACATATTTTAGGAAATACCTCTCCTTCCGTCCATTTATTAATCCGTCTTGTTTTCTTATGTGTTTCGTAGTCCATTGCAGATATCTGCATGTAAAGGGCAAACCTAGCTAGCCTCCTGTAGCCCGGGAGTAAACTATGACCTATGTAAGCTTAGAAGGACCCCAGAGTGTGAGAGGCTGAACCAGAGTTTGTTTTGGGCTTTCCTAGAAGTGCTGTTTCTGTTCCCTGGGTATTAGTTCTGCTTAAAACCACATTTGCCGAGTTACTGAGAAATAGAACTTCCTCATAACTGCTTGTTTGAGCTTCTGTAAACCTGCTTGGTGTAATCACCCTTCCCCATTCTCGGGCACCGCGTCTTGTTCGAACAGATAGAAGACTAATATCGTAAACCACATGATTCGGCATTCAACTGGCTGGAGTCAACAAGTTATATTTTAAAATTCTTCAGGACTGGGTGATTGGTGCCCGCCTTATATTTAAAAAACCTACAACATTGTGTAATTGGTGCCCACCACGTCCAGCTGCCGCCCTTTGCAACCCAGTTGGTCGATGCAGCCTTTATAAGACATTCCCAAAGCTTGTTCAGGGCCAGACTGCCGGGACCTGTTGTATTTCCCTGTCTGGCCCGGCCGTGATAAACTTGTTTTGATCCTGTTTTTTGCTGTCCGGAGTTCATAAGCGATCGCGACCTACAACCCTGCACCCTTCCCCAATTATTTCGGCCAAGAGATGTGTCTAGTTTTTCGTCTGATGGAAAGCGTACGTACGGCGAAATGCACAAATCTTGTGTGCGTTTGCCAAAGTTTGAGAGAGGCTTGTATCTGTGTAACTTGAATCTCCCCAAAGATGTAGGAGATTACCACCGCTCAGAATTCCCCTGTTGACCGCTTCCAGTCAAAACTCATCTTCACGCGAACCACTCCCCCTCCGTGGATTAGATCTGCCTGTTCTAGAACTTCCTGCAAATGGAGTCCTACCATAAGCGCTCTGTTGTGGAAGGCTTCCTAACGTTTTGCGCTTTGCGTGACGACGTTGCAGCCTCACTCCGTGAGGTTTACCTGTGTTGCTCACAGTAGTGCTTTCTTCCTTTTATGGAAAATTTTTGGTCCACTCTATTCATGGATCAGTTTGGTCATCCATTTTCATCGTGCTAGACTCTAGGACTGTGCCTAGCTCTTTATTATTTTTCACACAGTTGCTGTGAACGTTTGTGTCGTCTGTTTTGGTAAGCATACGGCCTCATTTCTCTTGGGTAAATATTTAGGACTGGCTTGCTGGGTCATAGACTAGGTGTATGTTTGGATTTGTACACAGCAGGTGTTTCGTAGTATTCAGGGCGCCTTCAGTTAGCATTTCCTGATGACTACTGATGAGCATTTGTCTCATGTGCTAATGGCCAGTCTTGTATCTTCCTTTGTGAAATTTCTTTTCAAAACATTTTGCTGTTAAAAAAAAAATAGGTTGGGGGGCGCCTGGGTGGCTCAGTCAGTTAAGTGTCTGACTTCAGCTCAGGTCATGATCTCACAGTTTGTGAGTCCGAGCCCCGCGTCGGTCTCTGTGCTGACAGCTCGGAGCCTGGAGCCTGCTTCGGATTCTGTATCTCCCTCTCTCTGTCTCTGCCCCTCCCCTGCTCGCGCTGTCTCTCTTCTCTCTCTCTCAAAAGTAAATAAATTAGGGGCACCTGGGAGGCTCAGTCGGTTAAGCTGCCGACTTCGGCTCAGGTCATGATCTCGCGGTCCGTGAGTTCGAGCCCCGCGTCAGGCTCTGGGCTGATGGCTCGGAGCCTGGAGCCTGTTTCTGATTCTGTGTCTCCCTCTCTCTCTGACCCTCCCCCGTTCATACTCTGTCTCTCTCTGTCTCAAAAATAAAATAAACATTAAAAAAAAATTTTAAAAAAATGTAAATAAATTAAAATTTTATTAAAAGTATTTTATTAATTAATATTAAATTTTAATTAATTAAGATATTAAAATATTTATTAAAAATAGAAATAAAAAGATTAAAAAATATTTGAAAAAAAAGTTGATTGTCTTTTTCCCCACTTCTCCAAGTATCTTTATTGCATGTGGCGTTTTAAGAAAAATTTATGGAGATATAACTGGCATATAACATTGCGTAAGTTCAGGGTGTACATGTTGATTTGATACCTTTATATATTGCATTGTGATTACCATCTAGCGTTAGCCAACGCGTCTGCCATGTCACATAATTATCATTTCTTTCTCGTGATGAGAACATTTAAGATCTAGTCTCTTTGCAACTTGTACGTGCATAATATTGTTGACTATAATCACTATGCTGTGCATTAGATCTCCAGAACTTACTCATCTTCCAGTTCAAAGTGTGTACCCTTTAACAACATCTCCTTAATTTCCCTACCCCTAGCCTCTGGCAGCCACCATTGAACTCTGTTTTCTACCAGGTCAACTGTTTTAGATTCCATGTGATCTCCTCCAGTATTTGTCTTTCTCCCTCTGGCTTATCTCACTAAGCATGATATCTTCAGGGTCCATCCATGTTGTTGCAAATGGTAGGATTGCCTTCTTTCTCAGGGTTGAATAATATTCCATTGTATTCCACATCTCTTTTACCCATTCATCATTGATGGGCACTTAGGTTGTTTCCACATCTCGGCTACTGCAAATAATGCTACAGTAGAAATGGGAGTGCAGATACTTTTACGACACTAATATTTGACAAAGGAGCCAAGAACACTTAATGGAGAAAGGATAATTTCTTCAAATGGTCTTGGGAAAACTGAATAATCACATGCAGAAAAATTAAATTGGATGCCTATCTTATATAGCTCACACACAAAAATAGCTTGAAACAGATTAAAGACTTACGCATGAGACCTGTTACTGTAAAACTCTCAGAGGAAAACGTAGGGAAAATCGCCTTGACGCCAGTCTTGGCAACAATATTTTGGGTAGGACACCGAAAGCAAAAGCAACAAAAGCAAAAATCCACAAGTGTGACTACATCAAACTAAAAAGCTTCTGCGTGGCAAAAGAAACAATCAACAAAATGAAAAGGTAGCCTACAGAATGGGAGAATATATTTGCAAATCATATATCACATAAGGCGTTAATATCCAAAACCTATAAAGGAACTTCTACAACTCATTGACAACAACAACAAAATCCTATTAAAAAATGGGCAGAGGGTGGGGCGACTGGGTGACTCAATCGGTTCAGCGTCCTGCTCTTGCTTTTAGCTTGGGTCATGATCTCTCGGTTCATGGGTTTGAGCTCTGGCAGCATGGAGCCTGCTTGGGGTTCTCTTTCCCTCTCTCTGCCCTTTCTCTGCTCATTCTCATTCCCTCTCTCTCTCTCTCTCTCTTTCTCTCTAAAGATAAATAAATAAGCTTTTTTAAAAAATGGACAGAGGAACTAAATCATCATTTTTCCAAATAGGACATACAAATGGACAACGGGATCGTGAATAGGTGCTCAACTAATCACGAGGAAAATGGAAATTAAAAGCACAATGAGATGTTACCTCAGTCATGTTAGAGTGGGTTTTGTGGAGAAGACAAGAGATAACAGGTGTTGGCGAGAACGCAGAGAAGAGAGAACACTTGTGCGCTGTCTGTGGGACTATAAATTGGTTCGACCACTATGGGGAACAGTGTGGTGGTTCCTAAAAAAATTAAAAATAGAACTGCTGTATGATCGAGCAATCCCATTTCTGGGTAAATATCCAAAGGAGATGAAAACAGGGTTATCAAAAGGGATTGATTTCTTTTTATTATTGAGTTGTGGGGATATATATACAGATACCAGTCCTTTGTCAGATATGAGACTTTTTTTTTTTTAAACCAGAACATGGTTTTCCTATTACGTCACTAGCGGTGCATTTTGAGACACAGAAATTTTAAATTTTGATGAAATCAGCTTGTTAAGTGTTGTAGCTTATGAGGTTGTTGCTTCATGTGACTTGTGTAAGAAAACTTGGCTTAAGAAAACATACTTAAGTCATGAAGACATTTTACTATCTTTATTTTCTAAAAGCTTTATGGCTATAGTTCTATGATTTATCTTGAATTAAACTTTTTGTATGTGCGAGGTAAGTGATGAGGTTCATTTTCTTTGTCGATGGATGTCCGTGTCTGGGAAAGACTTGCCTTTGCTCACTGGATTGCTTTGGTGACCTTGTATAAAATCAGATACCTTGTATAAGTGGGAGGTCTAGTTGTAGGCTCTTTATTTTGTTCATTTCACGTATTTGTTGATCCTCATGCAAGCCTTAATTATTGTAGGTTTATAGTGAGTCTTGAAACCACGTAGTATATATCCTCCAGATTTTTTCTTTTTTTTTTTTTTTTAATTTTTTTTTTCAACGTTTATTTATTTTTTGGGACAGAGAGAGACAGAGCATGAACGGGGGAGGGGCAGAGAGAGAGGGAGACACAGAATCGGAAACAGTCTCCAGGCTCTGAGCCATCAGCCCAGAGCCCGACGTGGGGCTCGAACTCACGGACTGCGAGATCGTGACCTGGCTGAAGTCGGACGCCCAACCGACTGCGCCACCCAGGCGCCCCCTTTTTTTAAGATTGCTTTGAATATTCTAGGTATTTGGATTTTCATAAAAATTTTGAAATTGCTTGTCAATTTCTACAAAAAAACTGGTGGGATTATAATTAGGATTACATTAAATCTAGTATCAATTTGGAAACAATTAACGTATTAACAGTGTCAAGGCTTTTAATCCATGAATATGGTATATGTCTTTATTTCTACTTACTACTACTTATTATTAGATAATCTTTACTTTCTTTTAGTAATACTTTGTAATTTTGTGGGCAGGGGCTGCCGTTTTTTGTATTAAAATTATTAAAATTTTCCTGAAATAGTTCATGAGGATTTTTTGGACACAATTTTAATGGGATTGTTTTTAATTTAATTTTTAATTGTTTGCTGCTAGATATAAACATACAATTGATTTTTATATCGTAATCTTCTATCCTGAAATCTTAGTAACTCAATTATTAGTTGTGATAGTTGCTTTGTATTTTTCTGGGGATTTGCTGTGTCAACGATGATGACATCTGCTAAAGAAGTAGTTTTAATACTCCCCCTCCCCAGTGTTTTTTTTAATCTTTCCCTTATTGTAATGGCTATAACCTTCAGTACATTGATGAGGAGAAGTCATGAATGTGAACATCCTTGCCTTGTTCTTAATGTTAAGGGGTAAGAATCACTCAAAATTTAATTATTAGGGTTTTCAGAGATGCCGTTTATCAGATTGAGCAACTCTGTATTCCTAGTTTGCTGGAGATATTTATCATATATGGTTGTTGAATTCTGACAAATGCTTTTGCTGCATCTGTTGAAATGATCATATTGTTTTCTCCTTATTTTGTTATTAAGATGAGTTGCACTGATTGCTTTTCAGATTTTAAACCAATCTCCCATTCCTCAGCTCAATCCCACTTTGGGTATGTTTTATGCTTTTCCATATTGTTGAATTCAGTTTGCTAATACCTTAGTAGAGAATTTTTAATTTATGTTCAGTTGTTCAAAAGGCATATTAACCTGCAATTTCAGTTTTTTGTAATGTTTTTGTCAGCTTCCTTTAGGATTATACTAGTCTCATAAAATGATTCGGGACATTTCCTCCTCTATTTCCTGAAACAGTTTGTGTAAAATTGATGTTACTTCCTTAAATGTTTGGTAGGATTGATGAATGAAGCCATTGGGTTTTGGGGTTTTCTTTGTGGAAAGGCTTTTGACCACAAAATCAGTTTCTTTCTTTAAAAAAAATTTTTTTTAATGTTTATTCAGTTTTGAGAGAGAGACAGAATATCAGCAGGGGAGGGGCAGAGAGAGAGGGAGACACAGAATCCGAAGCAGGCTCCAGGCTCCGAGCCGTCAGCGCCGAGCCCGATGTGGCGCTCGAACTCATGAACCGTGAGATCATGACCTGAGCTGAAGTCGGACACTCAACCGACTGAGCCACCCAGGCGCCCCCCAAAATCAATTTCTTTAATAGATATAAAGCTATTCAGATTTTCTGGGGTTTTTTCCTCTTGTGGATTTTGTTAAGCTGAAACATTCAAAGAATTTAGCAACTTTCTCTAAGTTAGCAAATTTGTTGGCATGAAGTAATATATAATATTTTCATTATAATCCTTTAAATTTCTATACCATCTGTAATGGTAATTCCTTTTTTATTTCTAATATTAGTAATTTGTATCCTTTCTCTTATTCTCTTGATCAGTTTCTATATTCTTAGATTGTTAAGATGGAACTATCAGTTACAGATTTTAGACATTTTAAAAAATAATTTTTTAGCTATAAATTTCCCTCTAAGTACTACTTTAGCTATATCACACATAATTTGTGTGTGATATGTTTGAAATTTGAAATATCATATTTTAATTAGTATTTAGTTTATAATATTTCTGATTTCTGTTGTGATTTCTCTGACCCATGAATTATTTACATATGTTTCCTTAATTTCCAAACATTTGGGTTTTTTTTCTAAACTTCTTATTTTTCTTGATTCTAATTTACTCCATTGTGGTCTAAGAACATATCTATGTATCTATAGATAGATAGATAGATAGATAGATAGATAGATATGAACATATATATATATATGTATGAACATACACATATGTCTAAGAACATATATATTCACATATACACATATACATACATATATATTTTTTAATCCATTTACATTTATTGAGACTCGTTTTATGCCCAGTCTATGACTTATTTTAGAATACACCATGCCTACTTGAAAAAAACATGTACCTTAGAGTCACTGGCAGTGCTAGTCAATAAACATCAGTTGAAGTGGTTAATGTTATTCATGTCTTCTGTGTCTTTACTGATTTTTAAAACCTTGTTGTTTTATCTGTTTCCGAGACAGTTGTGTAAAATCTCCAAGTTTCATCGTGGAGGTATTTCTGCTTTCTTTAGTTCTGTCGGTTTTGCTTCTTATACTTTGAATGTGTTGTTAGACACACACATGTCTGATTGTTATGTCCTTATGATGAATTGACCCTCTTATCGTTGTGATATGTTCTTCTTGTCTCTGCTAATAGTATCTAGTATTTACTTTGAAGCTTATTTTCTCTGAGATTAATATAGCTGTTCTATCTTATTGGTGCTTACTGTTTCCATGACATATATTTTTTTCCATGCATTTATTTTCAGGTGTAGAATTTAGTGATTCATCACTTACGTATTACACCCAGTGCTCATCACAACAGGTGCCTTCCTGAATCCCTATAACCCATGTAGCCCATCCCTCCTGTCTGTGTTTTTATATTTAGCATATAGTTAGGCCTTGCTTTTCTTTAAATCCATTCTGGCAATCTCCATTATTCAGTTGGAGTATTTAGTTCATTGATAGTAAATGGCATTACTGATATGGTTTGATTTAGGTCTACCATGATTTTACTTGTTTTCTGCTTCTCTCTGTTTCTTTTTTCTCATATTGTTTTGGGTTAATTGAATATAAAATCCTCATTTAATTTACCTGTTGACTTTATAGCTTTACTTTCTCTATTATGTTTTAAAATTATTGCTCTAGGGATTATAATATATATCCTTAATTTATTTCACAGTCTGCTTAGTGTTAATATTTTACACTTCATATAAAATGTGAAAATCTGACAATTATATATAAGTCTACTTACCACCCCAGTCAAACTTTATACTGTAGTAACATGTATTATAGTGTCTTAAATTATAAATCTCCAATATAATATTACAGCTTTTTGCTTTAAATATAAATATGCATGTATATAATATTAAAAACATGGGTGATTTTGGTTTTTTTTTAATTAGGAGGAAAATAGTCCTTCATATTTACTTATATCTTTCATGAAAGCATGAATTTTTCTCTAATGTCATTTCCATTCGGCCTGAAGAATTTCCCTTAATATTTAATACGGTGCAAGTCTCCTGTCAGTGCATTCTCTATTTCATTTTATCTGAAATGTATTTATTTCATTTTCTTTTATGAAGAATATTTCTACCGAATACAGGCTATTGGGTTGACAGTTTTTTTCTCATTACGGGAAAGGTTTTGTACCATTGTCGCTTGGCCTGCATAGTTTCAGCTGAGAAGTCATAAAACTTTGAGTCATTACCATCTGGTATGTTGTGTGTCTCCTTTTAAGATTTTTCTTCAGTCTTTGACTTTCAGATGTGTGCCTAAATGGAAGTTCGTGAGGTTTTAAGAAAGTAATTTTTCTCTCTTTCTTAGATTTCCTGTATTTTTATTTATTTCGACTGTATTGCCCTTTGCTTTATGCAGCATGGCCACTGTAACTGCTTTAATGTCCTTTATTCTAATTCCAGCATCTTGGTCATCTTAGAAAATATATTGTTAACAAGCAACTAACTTGGTTTGATTCATGTGTGTCTCATAGGAAGGCACACAAATCTCAGTCTGCCCATTTTTTTCCTTCACTACGCTGCCCACAGCCTGCCCCATACAGCGATCCGTTGGGGTCGGCAGAGATTTGGACAGACCTCATGTGCCATGTTTGAGGGTCCCTTTCTCTGGATTTCTCAGAAGATGAGTTGTGGCTGAGAGAACTTAGGAGTTTTGCCTGTGATCTCATGGATAGTGGCTGAACTTCCATAACAACAACAGGCGTTTACAAATCCTACTGAACCTTTACTTCCTGTGGTTTATCATCCTCATGCTGAGCATTTAATGGCTTAAGGAAAAAGGAAGCATAGCACGGTGGGCATAGAAGCATATCATTTTTACCTTCACATTATTGACGGTTTGGTCCGGAATTGTCCGTACCCCTTCATGGCAGCCTACCAAATCTGTATGCGTGTGGCCCCATGGTTTCTGAAATTGGTTATATCCTGTCGTCATCCTTGAAAGTTTTGTCTACATTTTCTGCCTACACCTGTGCTGCTGTTCAATGCCTGCTGGTTTGGTTCTCAGAACCTGTAGTGCAGAGCATAAATGTATGAAAATAACAGTGATCATGGATCTTTTGAAAAATGCAGGCTTTCTAGAGGCTCAGTTTTGAAGTCATTCTTGGGTTGCCTCAGTTTCCTGATGATACCCAAATCCATGCAGAACGTCCACAAACATCCAGGACTCAGGATGATGTGCGCTTACTTTCAGGCAATAGCACCTAGCTTTGTTCTGCTCAAAATACCGAATAGTCACTGCCTTTCATGGTAGACGCAGATGAAGTCTGGGTGACTTGTTAACCTCAATATGGAGGTGGACTGGCGTAGGACAGAGAAAACCACCCTCCTCATATTGAATGGAGATTTTGGCTTTGCTCCCTGCCTTTGGCAGCTTCGAGATCTGGCGTGAAGAGTTTTCAAGCAAGACGTTTCATTGTTGAACTATGTCAATAGCCTTGGTTATCGGGAGAGAGCACATGCGAAGGCACAGAAATCTCACTTTCCTTTCGTGCTGGGAGGAGTTGTGCTTCTTCCGTGCGGTACCAAAGTAAACAGCTGTGGCCGATCCACTGATCTTAGTGAGAATTTACAGAGATTTAAAAAAAAATCATAATCCTTCTATGACTGAATTCTTGGACAGTGATGGTGCCACAGATTAATGTCTATCTACCCAGTGGAAACACTTTAGGTTTAGGGTCATGCTGACTCTGATATGTATTAGTTGTGGGTCCTGGAGACAGGAAACACTCTGAAGCTTTGTTTTCTCATCTGTAAGATGGAAAGAGAACAGAGAACCATAGAGAACTGTAGGGGCTGCAGTTTCTGACCGTCCAGTGTACTTTTCAGCCCCCTCTGTTGCCATCGTAACATCCCTTTCTCTAAATGAGAACACCTTCCCACTCCACGTGCAGCCAGGGCACCCCGCTCACCGTCCGAGAGGGGCACGTGATGTGGCTGTGCCATCCACACGGACCGTCTTCCGCTAGACCAGTGCTTGCTCTGAGGCGTAGCCTTGGGACCAGAGACCAACCATTCGTAACCGTGGAATCAGCGATGAAAGGCTTGTGCTTTGCCCCTCGTGAAGGACGTGATGTAAGAAAACACGTCTATGTTTGTTGGTGGTTGGTGAAGGCGAAAATCTATCTGCAGAAGGAAAGAAGGAGGCCTGCGGACAACGAAACAGATACAAGAGGTGGGTGGAGAAGAGAGGGTCCTCCTTGGGTAGGGTCCAGACTCGAGTGAGCAAGCGAGGCACCTGGGTACAACGTTCAAGGAGGCATTGCCCCCAGGGCCCTGCAAGTGCAGGTGCATACTTGCGTCCCATACTTGGTACTCTAGGCATCTTGCTTTCCTTGCCCTCGGTGGCCCTGCTGGCGACCGTCTGAGCTTGAGTCCTTCCGGTAGCTTATATTGAAGTGCAAGCAGGTTATCGGGAGGTGAACCCTAAAAAAGACCTATAGGAGAAGGGGCGTGAGACATGGAAAGAAGGGCAGCCGTTGATGAGTGTGGGATGAAGCCACTTAACTGCTCGGCACCTGGACTCACCTCCCCAGGGGAGCACCGGGAGACAACACAGAGTGTGCCCTGGGGGCAGCTGAACGTAGGGAAGGTAACGTTTTTTTATGCACAGTTCCTACTTCTTCCTTGGTGGAGGGCTGCTCCGAGAAGCATTACGCCTCCTGCACTTCTGGCTTGTCCCATTCAGAGCAGAAGCCCCCCCCCCCACCCCCCACCCCCCCGGAAGAGTCATAGATGCTCACAGTGAGCAGCCTGGAGGGTGTGAAGGCAAATGAGAGGGGACACGGACAGGCGCCGTCTTCTGGACTCTCCACTGTCCCGACCAGCTACCAAGACTGGCATCCTGTTTCGCTTACTTGAGATCATGTCGGGTTCCCGGCGTTTGCCACCTGCAGAGTCCAGGCTGGTCAGAAACTTGGAGTCATTGTCCTGGGAACCAGACACCTGCTATCATCCTGTTCCCCCAAAGGCCAAGTGCGCTGGGCGTTATTGTCTCTCCCCTTTACATATAGGATGAATCGGAAGCCTGGAGAGGATACCACGGCGACACACAGCCTGTCTTGTTTCCACACCTCCCTCCGCAACACTGGAGTTGGATTGAAACCTGCTTGCCTCACATGCACACCAGCAGGAAACCATGGCGGTCGAGAGGGGAGTCCCCATCCCTGTCCAGCAGCAATGATGTTTTGTTTCGGAAGCAGCAGAGCGTAGAGGAAGGAGGGAGCGAGGTGGAGAAGTCTGGGCCTTGCTACTTCTGGCCATGCGAACTTGGACCCATCACATAGCTTCTGCAGACCTCTGTTTGCCCCAGGATGTCTGGAGCGTTCTTAAAGGTTTCATGTGCAAATAAGTGACAGAGACCGTGCAGCCCCAGCACCGTGCCTGGCACGTGGTTGGCATTTTCAAATGCCTTTTGTGTCTTCTTGAAGCCAGCATGCCTGGAATTTTCCTGTGTGACCTGGTGGGTTCTGGAAGGTTTGGGCAGCCACCTGGAGGGACATGTCGGGGAGAAGACTTGGTTTTCCTAGCTGTGCCTGGTCATCGCACACCACATCTGCCTTCCCCATCAGACTGAGATTCCTGAGAAGTTGGGGCTGGTGGTATGCATTGCCCCGAGCTGTCAGCACCTGGCTCGGTGCTCGGCAAGCGGTAAGGGCCTGATAAATGCTGCCTAGCGAATGGATGAGAGAGAGAAGAGAGAGCCTGTCCACATGGCAACTGGCAGGGTGTGAAGCATGAACCCGATCCCGTGGTCACTGCTCCAAACGTCCAGCAGCTGCCCTTCCGCTCAGAATGCACAACCAGTCTTTCCACGCCAGCCCGCAAGGCCCCACAGTCTGGCTCATGCCTATTTTTCTGACACCCCTCTCTGCCCCTTCCATCTTCTTGCTCATTCCACTCAGCCCTTCTTCCCTTCTTCTTGTCTCCGGAGCTCGCTGAGCTTAACTCTAACTCAGCGTCTGTACGCTTGCTGTCCCCTCGGCCTAACTGCGCTCCACGGGTCTCTGCAAACCTCACTTACACCATACAGGTCTCTGCCTAAGCGTGTCCTCCCTTGGGGTCTTCCCTGAGCACCCACCGTACTTGACCACCCACCCCTGAGTTTTCCATAACCTTTCCCCGTGTCCCATATCCTTTACCTGTTCCAGTCCCTTTGCTTCCGAGCACCTGTTGCTACCTGGGACTCCATTGTGTATTTATTCGTGTGTCCTCTTGGTTATTGGTCTCATGCACGAGAACATAAGCTCTGTGAGGGCAGCAGCGTTTTCCTCAGTTCACTCTTGTGTCCCCCAGCACCTTCTAAACAGTGTATATACACATACATATGTTCATGTATACACATGCATGCCTAATGCATAGACCTACTATGCACACCCACTAAACAGTATGTATGGATACGTATGCACAGGCACTGAGCAGTGTATATATGCACACACATAAATGTACATGTGTATATGTGTATATATATTACAGATATATATTATATATATATTATACATATATTATATTATATTATATGTATATGTATATGTATATGTATATGTATAATATATATGTATTATATATATATAATATATATGTATTATATTATATGTATATGTATATGTATATGTATATATATAATATATATGTATTATATATATATATAATATATATGTATAATATATATTATATACATTATACATATATATATTATATATATATATATATACAGATACCAGTAAGCAGCATATATAAACACATGTGCACGTATAAGTGCGTATATACACATCTATAAATACATATGCATATATACACATGCAGTATATATATGCACACACATGTATGGACATGGGTAGATATACACACACACCCAGTAAGCAGTATATGTACACACAGGTACATATACAGACACATATACACACATCTGTAGGTACATATGCTTATATATACACACAGTATACATACATACACACAGACATAAAGTATGTGAATATATACACACATATACAGATATGTACCCTCTAAGCAGTAATATATACTGCTTCACGTGTATAGATATATATGTATATACATATACGTATGTGTGTATGTATATACTATACATATGTATATGTTGCTCTATGTTGTATGTTTTAATACCGTATATGTATACTGATATATATATACTATATTTAATATTATATATACTAATGTTTAATATAATTAATATATATTTATTATTATATCATATATAATTTTATATATTATAGTTATATCTTTTAGACATCATATATAGGATGTATAAAAATATATAATATATAATTTTAATACTATATGTAGTATTAAAATGTACAACATATAGCAGTATACATATATGTATATACATACGCGTCTGTATGTATGGGTATACTATACACGTATACCCCTCAAGCAGTGTATACACGTGTATACCCACATATATCCATAAACATATACACACACCCACCAAGCAGTGTGTATATGCCTATACACGTAGGTGTATATATCTATGCCTATATGTTGTGTATATGATACACACCTACGCATGAATACATATAAGTGAATGAGGAACTTGGCAATTAGCCAGACGACCGATGAGGTTGGCTGACTGTTTATCTGCTTGTCTCTGGGTTGGGGTCCTCGGATGTGTCTCTGTCCCCCCCGGCTGCAGATCTGCGTCTCACGTGTGGCCCTCCGGCTGCCTCGGGTCCCCTGCAGCCTCGCTCCCTGCCCTCCGCGTGCTCCCCTGACACCTCAGTGGTGGAGCAAGCACAGGCTCTCTTCTGCAGCAGCAGAGAGCATCCAGCAGTGTCTCGAGAGAGAGAGAGGGTGAAGTGTTCCGCTCTGAGTTCCCTTCGAAGTCAGTGGGGCTTAATTGTTTTCAAGGAAGAAGAGGAACCTTTGGCAGACCCTTCTGAGAAGTTTGCTTCAAAAGTGTCTTTCTCGGGTTGGCCATTGGGCCCTCGGCTTGAAGAACCGCAGGGTTGAAGCAAAATAAGCAGGAGTTGATTACAATTCACGGAATAGCCAGAGGCAGTCTGCGCAGAAAATAGCAGGAAGTGGCACCGAGTTACATGATAATAGCTCTCTGTGTCCCTCAAAGGAAGGTTCTGGAGAAGACTGGGCAGGAGAGGCCCGTGATGATTCCAGACTCCACCCTGCCTTACTGTGCAACAGTGACCCTTTCCCTACCCAAGCACGTTATTACTTGTCTCCTCCACATTCCACACTTTCATCTACATGTACATTCGTGGTGTAAAAAAATACATATCCGCTTGTTACCAGACTAACCGCTTTAGTGACCAGACTGCAATAAATCCATGTAGGAATTAAACAGATGAGATTTTCTTTTCTTTTTTTTTTTTTTTTTAACGTTTATTTATTTTTGAGACAGAGAGAGACAGAGCATGAACGGGGGAGGGGCAGAGAGAGAGGGAGACACAGAATCGGAAGCAGGCTCTGGGCTCCGAGCCATCAGCCCAGAGCCCGACGCGGGGCTCGAACTCACGGACGGCGAGATTGTGACCCGAGCTGAAGTCGGATGCCCAACCGACTGAGCCACCCAGGCGCCCCAACAGATGAGATTTTCTATATGTAAACTTGAACGTGTAGAAACATTTGACTTAGGTTTTTTTTGTTTGTTTTGTTTTGTTTTTTTAGTGTTTTAGATTTTTTTTTTTTTTAAATCTTTTAAGGTTGCTGGGCCTCCAATATAATGGTAGCATACACAGCAGGAATCCAACGGTAAATGTTTACGGTAACTGCTCTGTCCTGGCATTGTTCCAGTTGTTTGCGATGGTTCTCTGAACAAGCAGCACAAAGACTAACACGCAAACGTTAAACAAACACGGTGAGGTGGTGACGATAATTGTTCTGCGGAAGATGCACAGCGCAGCAACCCGGGGCGGGGGTGAGACTGCTTTCCTGGGAGGAGAGGACAACAGGGAAGGGTGCTCTGAGAAGGACACATTTAAGCCAAGACCTGCCGAGAGGAAAAAAGACCATGTGAAGATCTGGGGGAAAGAACATCGTAGACAAAAGGGACAGCAGAATGCAAAGGCCCTGTGGCAGGGACAGCGGGCAGTAGGGCAGGTAAGAGCAGATGTGTGTAAGGTGCCCAGCCAGCACCGTGGCTGCCTCCATGAGGGCTCGGAGTATATGGTTGCTGTCTTTAGGAAAACGCACAAGTTAATCAATTTACAGCACAAAGGGGTTAGAGAGATACGACTCCAGGGTCTGACAGAGCTGAGTTGGAATTCTGGCTTAAGCAGGTGATTCTGGGCAAGCTGCCTGACTTCCTGCGCCCGTGAGCTGTCCCTCTTATGTAAGAGTCATTTTTAGAATTCTTAAACACGATGCTTTTACTAGAAGCCTTTATTGTTTGTGCCGACATCTTTTATAAAAGATGGAATCCATTTCTTTTTAATGAAATATTTAGTCATTTCATATTAATTAGGTCGTGTTTGGCTTGAAGCATAGGTTGGAGGAATTTGCCGGCTCCTGGGGATCGCTTTATTAAGAGCTGAATATCGCAGGAAATGCAGGCTCACTCGTGAATGGCTTTCAAGCATCGACCAGAGCAAATGAGCCATTACTGGCCCATCAGACAGACTTCCCAGCTATCTTGCATTTGCTGACATCTTCCCATAAGGATGTCTCATTCTGTCCTCTGGACGAGCGTTTTCCGGCCTTCTTCATCCATGGAGTGGTTCCAAACTCGCTTCACCCGAAAGGCCAGGTTTCCAGCAGTAAAGGGTGTCCTGGGGCACTTGTTCCCATGACTTTTTTTGGCATTTCCTGACACTGTGGTCTCCCCTGTCACTCGTGGCGGGGGAGGAGGGGATCAGCGAATATATAAGCAGTGACATCGATTTATTTACAAAACACGGGATCCGCTCTTGGAATTACCTCCAAAGCCTCCTCCGCCTGCTGTCAGAAAGACTCCCCTCCTCCCCAAACCCAGGTTTTCCACGTGACTTGCTTGTTCTGTCCCTCATTCAGTTGGTCGCAATTGTATCCCCGGGATCCACTTTTGAGTTTTACCTTCAGTGGCACCTTCACCGGAGGATCCAGAATAATGTTTGACCACATACCTGGGCGCCATGGCCCGGCCCAGCTGACACATAAAGTTCCCCATCGTAACAATTGTGAAATTGTTCCCGAGGCCTTTCTTGGACCACTTCTGCCCATCCTCCCGGCATTCTCTGCTTTTGCCCTCAGAACACATATGAATGACGATCCTCATCATGATATTAGTAAATAATGTAGAAAGCGATTACCATGCAGCCTTCATAACCACTCCGTAAGATAAGTACACTCCTGTCCCCATCTTGCAGACAAGCAAGTTGAGGAAGCTGCTGTCATATGCTAACGTGTGCCGTGACACGTGCGGTTTCCTTACACCCCCAGGGGGGTTGTGGTGATACAGTTCCTCCTCTCTCCCTCACTATCCTCCATTCTCATAAAGCCAGCCCTTGATGGCTGAGACACAGCCCCTTCCAGAATGCCTTTCCCCAGTCCCATAACCTGGTGAGGATCCCTCTTCTGGGTCTTTTTGCCTCATAACCTCCCCCACATCACTGCCTTTTCTTAAATAGTCATTATCTATCCATTTAGTCCTTCAGCGGGCCACCCATAGCAACCAGGTGCCTGCCGTGTGCTGGGCACCGTCTGGCCACGGAAGACAGAGCCGTGAACAGAAGAGAGAAAAGTCCCCGTTATCCTGGGGTTTATGACACGGGAGTGGGGACTGACCGTGGAGAAACCAATAAACCAAGATGCTTGTTCAGTGACAGGAGCCGGGCAGGTGGTAGAGCAAATGGGGACTGAGGAGGGGTCTGCTCTGTCACAGAGAGAGGTCTGGGATGCCTGCCTGATAAAATGAGTCGTGAGCAGAGCCTGGGGGAGGTGAGGGCCCAAGACTGGGATCTGCAGGGGAAGAGTGGGGCCCATCCAGGAAGGGCAGGGAGGCCGGGCAGGGAGTAGAGTCACGGACGTGCTTGGAGAGGAGGTGGGGCCAGGCCACGGAGGGCCCAGTGGCTAATGGTGAGTGACTTTGGCTGTTGTTGTTGAATGTTGTCTGCTGGTCCCGTTTAACCTCGAGTTTGTGGAGGGTGCCACATCTTCATAGCTGGCATGGTACCAGGCCCATGGCAGGCATTTAATAACTGTTATTCATCCAGATGAGTATTTTTCTTGAGGCCAGCTTTTGGTTACTCCAGTGAGGCCGCCATTGGTGAGACGCCACATGGGCCTCCTGTGCTGTGAAAAATGTCCGTATCGTTTGTATATTAGATGGGAATGTTCTCAGCAGCAAGAAACAGAAAATCTGCCTTCCGCTGGTTTAAACAAAGAAGGTGCTGTTTGTGTGTGTGTGTGTTTTCTCACATAACAAGAAATCTGAAGGTAGGTGACCCCATGATAACAGGGTTGGCATCTCTGAGATGCCCTTGGCCTCATGGTCACAAAGGGCTGCTGCAGCCCCAGACATTACATAGGTGTTCAAGGTAGGAAGGACAAGAAAAGTGGTGAAGGACAAGAAATTGGGACCGTCTGTAGCTATTTCCTGTTATCCCCAAAGCAAGACATCCTAGAAGCCTCCAGCAGACTAATAATATCTAATTGGCCAGAACTATGGCATCCACTGGCTGTGAGTGTTTATGGATCACACTGCCTCCTTGAAGAAAATTGTTGTCCTATTACAGAGGAAGAAGGGGGAGGATGCGTATTGTGTCGTTCGCCATCATTGTCTGCCAAAGATCGTCTTCTTGTCACGTAGGGTGTCTAAACAATGGAATCCAGCATGATCACTGTCTTTAGTGAATGTATTTCATCCTGATTTTTTTTTTCTTGCGTTTCCCCAAATCGGTTGTTTCCCAGAGTGTTGCTTCTGCGAGCATAGCCAGTGTGCTTTAATGCACCGTATAGCAATTTATTCACTCCGCGGCGTTTACTAAGCGCGGTTTAGCTGGGGGTGGGTGGGCACACAGAGATTAGCGGAGTCTGGCGGGGGACTGAGGTCGGGGGGGGCGGCTTCAGGGTGGCTCACGGAAGGGCAGTGCCAGCCTTTGTACCCGCACAGCTCAGAGTTCCCAGCTCAGCTCGGATCTCTGATTCTGGAGTCACCTGAACCCCAGGGGCTGGCTTGCCTGAGCTGTAAGGTAGAGGTTAGAGTTGCTGACCACCAAGGTCACTGACGATGCAGCCAGACAGGGACTTTCCTGGAGTCCAGCAAAGGGATTCTCCACCAGCCTGTACCTCAGACTTTCCGGGGGAGCTTTTTAAAAACCACAAAATCCCAGGACCCTCCCAGACCTCTGGGTTTGCTGCAGAACCCACGTCACCAGCACTCTGAATGGGAAGTCGGGCTGGGGACCCCCAAGCCGGGGCTGTGGAGGTTTCCAATGCGCATCGGCCCCCTTCCCCCCCGGATGGAGATGGTCCGCCTGACATGCGCCTTTCTTCCAGCAAGTCCCCTGAAATCCAGTCTAGCCTGCATGTGTTTATTTGTCTCGATAAATTGTGATTCACAGTGATAACATCAGTTCCTAATCAAATTAGAATAATGAGGAATGTTAATTGGGTGCTTGCCTTTTGGCAGCTTGGGTGGCTTTGGCCAAATTGCTCACTGTCTGCCTCATCAGCTGTCGTTTCTCCTGGAAAGGGTTCTGTGCCTCCCTGAGAAGGAGCACTGGTGCCACTGGGGACCCACCTCTTCTATCTTGAAGTTGGAGGTTCTCGGACCCTGGCAGTCACATGGTGGAGAGGAGGAGCGCCCACCTCTCCTCTGGAGCACCTGCCATGAGCTCATGAGGCTGAAATGCTGCGTCGGATTCAATAGATTCCCGTTCCCCCCCCCCCCCCCCCATCACGTGGTTGCCATGGGATTTGGAGCCGGGAGGAACAGAAGCCCCTTGTCTTGCGCTGCAAATGCAGTGGCACAAGAATGCCAGCCTGCTTGCGGCCACATGGGGCAGGGTGGGCACAGTTGTAAATGAAATCCAGCTCCCTTGTGGACTCTAACTCCGGCCTGGAGGTCAGGGCCAGGGAGGCCTTCGGATCAGGAGGTGGTGATGCCTGCAGGGACTGAGGCGATGGAGGGCTTGGCTTGCAGGAGGGGATTCTAAGCAGAGGGGATACAATATGCCCCTGCTGGGAGTAGAGGGCCAAGATGACAAGTTCACATGTCGGAGCCCCTGAGAATTTAGGGTTGGATAGGGAACCGGGCAGCGTGGCCCCTGCCTTCGTGATGCCTGGGTTCTGACTATCAGACCGTGAATACGGATTTATAATCCCCTGTATGGGGGCACCTGGGCAGCTCATTGGGTTAAGTGTCTGACTTCAGCTCAGGTCATGATCTCACAGTCTATGAGATCGAGCCCCACGTGGGGCTCTGTGCTGACAGTTCGGAGCCTGGAGTCTGCTTCGGATTCTGTGTCTCCCTCTGTCTCCACCCATCTTCCCCTCTCTCTCTCTCTCTCTCTCTCACTCACTCACTCAAAACTAAATAAACATTAAGAAAAGGAGTTTCCAGAGTGCCCGGGTGGTTCAGTCAGTTAAGCTTCCGACTTCAGCTCAGGTCATGATCCCACCTTTTGTGGGTTTGAGCCCCGCGTCGGGCTCTGTGCTGATAGCTCAGAGCCTGGAGCCTGCTTCGGGTTCTGTGGCTCCCTCTCTCTGCACCTTCCCCCGCACTCCCTCCACTCGCATTCTGTCTCTCTCTCTCTCAAGAATAAATACACATATGTATCTCTATCTCTATCTCTATCTCTATCTCTATCTCTATCTCCATCCCTGTCTCTGTCTCTATCTCTGTCTCTGTCTCTGTCTCTGTCTCTCCTGTACGAAGGACCACAGGATTCATAATCCCATGTAGGATGCAGCACAGGGTTCGTAATCCAGGGTGTGGAGCCACATGTGATTCCTAATCCAGTATATGAAGAAGCAGCACAGAATTATAAACCAGCATGTCAAGTAGCTTGATAAAAATAGGGACTTCGGGAGCCCATTGGGGAGAGTGCTAAATACAGTCTTTAAGGATAAAAGGAAGCTTCCTAAAGAAAGCAATGAATGGGCAGAGTTAGCAGGGGAGACGGTAGGGGAGGAGGCAAGAAGGACAAGAAGAAGGCCGCCGGGGCAGAGGCATTCTTCGAAGAAATTCTAAAGGGTTTGAGACAGTTGGGTGGTGTGTGTATTTGTGTGTGTCACATGTCAGGGGTCAGAGGCAGGGAGGGCTAGGAATGCCAAGATACAGACCTTGAAAATTTCCTGAAGGCGAAAGAAAGCCCTTGAAGGGCTTCGAGTCCCATTTTTCAGAAGCCTCCACTAGGCAGAAGGACGTGTGCAGAGATCAGAGCAGAGGTGGGACCGACCGGTTAGGAAGCTATTACAGTGAAATTTTCCTGTCTGAAATGTCACGCGTTAAACTCCGAATAGCAGGAATCGCTCTGGTCACAGGGACTCGTGTAGAGAGGACGCAGGCCTCGGGGTTGGGCTGGAATGTGGGGTGCTGGGAAGCACAGACTTGGGGAGCTGAGTGCCCTCGGCCCCTCCTCTTTCTCCAGGGCTCAGGGTTGGATTCCAGGCATCAGTCTGTCCGTCACCCACCAGCCCACGTTTACCGGGCGCCTGCGTGGACCACACGCTCTGCTGGGCTCCTTGGGGAGCTGCCCGGAGACCTGGTGCGGTCAGTCCTGATGCCCACGGGCGGGAGAGTGAGGATCACAGGGGTGCTTGGCCGAGTCGCTCAGCCACAGGTGGATGGCCGTGAGGGACACGTACAGATCATTTCGTGTCCTCTGGTTGCCATAACAAAGAACCACAGGCTGGGTAGCTTAGAACAGGAGTGGATCTCACTGTTCGAGGGCTCAAGGGAGGGTCCATCATGTGCCTCTCTCCTAGGGGGGAGTCAGCAAACCTGTGTGTCCCTTGGCTTGTTCACATGTCACCTCCCCAAGCTCTGCCCGCACGGTCACATCACCCTCTCCTCTGTGCCTTCTCCCTTCTCTTCTCTTACTGTAAAGACACCAGTCGGATTCAGAGCCCATCCCGATCCAAGGAGATTAATTATCTCTGCAAAGACTCCTTTAGCCACATAAGGTCCCATTCCTAGGCCCTGGAGGTGAGGACACAGTCTCTTGGTGTGGACATCTCTTGTCCAGAATAGCTGCTCAACCGGTAAGTGAGCTGGTTCTTCCCTTCCTCTTTGGTCTTGTGGATTCCATCCCCTGTGTCTCCTCACCTGCCTGAGAGAAAGCCTGGGGGCTGTCCCCAAGTGTCCCCACTTCCTTGGCTCTGCCGCGGGAAGGGCTCCACTCAGCCACCACAGCCAGAGGAGGAAATGTTGCCTCGACCTGCCCGGACCTCCCACCGGCACCCCTGCCCTTCCTTCGGGTGAATCCCCTCTGGTGGTTTTGGTGAAGGCCTGGTGGTCATAATAACAGCTGCCATTTGTGGAGTGTCTCTGTCCCAGGAGCATTATTTGTTACAATGCCGTAAAGAAGTAAAGAACGCTAATCTCGTTCAGCACCTGTGCCGTGCAGCACCACACTGCGCCCTTCAGACACATCCCTTCCTGTGTCCTCACAGCAGGTCCTGGAGGTCCCATTTTACTGATGAGCAGACTGAGGCTCAGGGAGGGTGGGCGACTTACCCATGGTCACACGGCAAAGAGCTGGAATATAAGCCCCAGAGCCCAGACTTTCTGCGTGTCTGTGACTTCCCAGCAGATGTTCATCTCTACCCGGTGCACGAGCCTTGCCTTACGTCTCTCGTTTCAGCCTCGATGTCCGGGTCGGGGCGATTCAGTTGTTGTGATCAGCCTGGCTTGGCCAAGGAGGAGGTGAGGCCAGAGATAGGTGGGTGGTCCCACTCGTGGTCAGCAAAGAGGGCTAGGAGCAGAGCCCAGCTCTCCTGGTCCTGGGTCCAGCCTCCTGAGCGCACATAGACTGCTTCTATGAGGTCTTAGAGAGTAGACCCAAGTCCTCAGTTTACCTAGGAGGGAGTCAAGGCACAGCCACGCTCGAGTATTCATCAGCGTTGAGCCGACAGGGCCTCCTCCCTTGACCCCCCCTTTGTTTGCTTGCGAAACTGAACTTCAAAGCTGTCCCCAGCCTCCTGTGCCGGCCACCCTTCTCTGTCTTGTTCTGGAAAGTCACAGTTGCAAGCTCTGTTCAGAGCCCCGGGTCTCTTTGAAGGCTGGGGCTCTAACTGCACTTGGAAGAGCCTTCTCCAGTCCCTCCCCTGTCCCTGTCTCGGAGCAGTGGTGAGAGCCATGCTTCCCCTGCCCAGGAGGTGACGGCCCTCTCTTGGCACCTTTGCCCTCTGTAACTGAGGAGGGTCACGGAGGTCTTTATCTGCCTGGCCACGGAACCGGGCCCTTGCACGGACTCGAGCTAACCACAGCCTAAGCTTCCTCAGCCGATGCACACGGCTGGACTTGGGGGCTCCCAGCAGTGCCTGCCGAATGTCTCTTGGGAGACGTCACCGGAGGAGTAAGCGATGGGAACCGCTGTCCGCTGCGTGTCTGCCTGCACGTGTGGGCCTCGGGGACTTGTGTCCAGGGTTCTGGAAGTTCTCTGCTAGGATGCCCGCAAAGCCGGGGGGCCCTGTGGTGCTTTTGCACGGCACACCCTTGCCTCCTCGTGTTTTATAGTTTCAGGTTCACCGGAAAGGAGCTTCCGTGGGCCTTCAACCTCACGTCACTGACTTTAGTGCCTGGAGATCATCCTGGTGGAGGGTGCGTGAAATGTGCTATTTAAGACCTTAAGATTCGGGACATTCATCGCCGTCTGATATGCCGGGCACTCCTCCTTCCTGGGTCTCATTTAGTTGCGTGTAGTTTCCCTCCTCCGGTGGCCCAGGGTGGGCTTGGCGAACTCAGTTCGTACGGAGGCCGAGACCGGGGCTCAGAGAGGCAGAACCGAAGCGTGAGTTGGAGTCCAGGCTTTCCCCACTGTCTTGTATCTGCTCGGACAGATTCACGGCATGGCAGAGCTGAAAGGAGTCCGCTTTCCAGCAACGTGGCGTGCCAGAGAAACCCCCGGGCTCCTGAGCCGGGTGCCCAGGCCTTCTGTCTCGAGTGCCCTGTCCTCGGGGAGGAGGCATGCTGGTGAGGAGTGCCGGCTGGGGAGGCGGAGTCTGGGTTTGAGTTGCAGCCGCGAGGAGGTCAACAAGCCTTCCTTTATCTGACAAATGAGGATCATCATGGAAGCTACCTGCACTGGGTTGAATAGTATCCCCCCAAATTCGGGTCCTGCTGTATACCCCTCCGTTACCCTATAAGCCTCTTCCTTTTCCATCGTTCCATCTGTTGGTGCTCGCCCTCTGGCACTAACTCCTCCAGGGAGCCCTCCCTGATGGCCTGTTCTCCCACTAGCCCCCCGCGCCCCCCGGTAAGGGGTCACTCCAGAGTCAGACTGTCTGGCTTTGACTGTCCGTCCTGACACTTAGGGGCTCGTTGGACGCTGGGTGTCCTCATCAGTGCCCTCGGGGCACTCCATCCCGCTCGAGGGAAGTTGGAGGCTTTACTGGAGAGGCCCTCGAGCAGATTACCAGGGAGAGCGTTTGCCCAGCGTCCAGCCTGCAGTCCAGCGCTCGGCATGCGGGAGCTGCTGTCACTGTGTCCCGCTCCACCGTCGCTCCCCCAGTGCCCACGCACCTTAGATTGGGGGTCGCCAGGAGCAGCCTCCGAGGCTCTTGAGTCCGGGGCACCGGAGAGGTGACAGCAGCACGGGGCAGGTGGGTTGGGAGGTGAGTCAGGGGAGGAAAGGCAGCAAACTGCCCGTAAGGGACGTTCCATCGAGCCAGGTGCCCCGTGGACCAGCTCTCCCTCCGACTCTGGGAGCCTCAGACGTCCCCCACGGGACGGTCAAGGGGCCTGGGGCAGGGATGCTGCTCCTGCAGGACTTGACTGTCCAGTGTCGCCAGTCTGCTGCCTGGGCAGCAAAGCGGGCACTGCTGGAGGAGAGCATCCTTGAGCCCAGAAAAGCAGGGCTGGCCGGCGGAGGCGCGCACGGAGGCGGGGAGGGCCCGGGGGTGCGGGTGGGCAGTGACACCACGTTTCTGGGGGCTGCAGGCATTGGTGCATTTGTCTGTTGTCCTCCCGGTCTGTGCGCTCCTTGAGGGCGCTCCTTGAGGCTGTATCTGCAGCTCCTTTGCCAGCACACAGCCCTCGCTCGGTCTAAGTACCTGCTCAACAGGTGCTTCTGGTCCGGGTCTCGTCTTACAGGTGCGGAGAGGAGAGGTCGTGGCCTGGCCAGCCCTGCTCCGCCAGCAAGTTTCCGGAACAGAGACTCAAGCCCAGAGCGAGGAGTGTGGGGAGGGGCTGACTTTTTTTTTTTTTTTTCCTTCCATTTTGGTAAACGTTGGCCTGAATGTTCTCCCCGTTGGCCGTTGCCCAGGTATGCATCGTGCAGAAGCGGGACACAAAGAAAATGTACGCGATGAAGTACATGAACAAGCAGAAATGCATCGAGAGGGATGAAGTACGGAACGTCTTCCGGGAACTGCAGATCATGCGGGGGCTGGACCACCCTTTCCTGGTCAACCTGTGGTGAGTGATCGCACGCGGGGCTCCCGTGCCAGCCTCACTGTGGGGCCACGTGCTCGGGGGAAGCTTCTGCCTGGTGGAGGCATAGCGAGGACACTTTCTGTGCTCGGATATTCTTCGGGGTATTTTGCGGAGCGTGTACTCCGATGGCTGTCTTGTGGGGTGCATGCTCTCGTGAAATCTGGAAGAATCTGCTTGCTGTTCTTAATATGTATTTTTAAGTTTATTTATTTTGAGAGACAGAGAGAGCGTCAGCAGGGGAGGGGCAGAGAGACAGAGAGAGGAGAGAGAGATTCCAAGCAGGCTCTGTGCTCTCAGCTCGGAGCCCGAGGTGGGGCTTGAACTCACGAAGCGTGAGACCACAACCCGAGCCGAGACCAAGGGTCAGTCGGACGCTTAACTGACTGAGCCATCCAGGCACCCTAGCACCTGCGCACTTGAATTTTAATTCTGTTCTCTTATGTGATGGATCAGAGTTGAAAATAGATTTCGAAGGGAAGGTTTTTGTATTTCCAAGAAAACACGTGGAATGTCGTAAGAGAAGCCCAAATAGAGGGGAACTGAACTCTTTAAAAAAAATAGCTCCCTTAGTGTTGATGGCAAAAAAGCCTCAGGAGGGTTGCCCGGTGTGGATGTGCTGAACTCCAGGTTCCGAATATGGCGCCCAAGGCCTGCCATTATCCATGTTCTAGAACTTTCTCTCCATCCCCTCCCTGGCTACTGTCTCTGCTTTAAATTGGCATCCTAGAAATGCTGCCTGCTCGTGGTTTCCTGTCCCTGTGTCTTTGCAGTGGTATCTCCTCTGCCTGAAATTTCCACGTGCATCTCACCCCCGGCTGCCTCTAACCAAATCCCGCACATTACTTTCATCCTGCTTAGAGGTCACTCGGGGCGGGAGCCTTCCCTAACCCACGGGCCAGCTCAGTGCCCCTCACCGTCTCCACCTGCTCTGTGCTTGACCCACCGGCACAGCCTTGCCCGCAGTGAGCCCGGATCCAAATCACTGGCTTACTTGTCTGCTTTCCAAGGAATAGCTTGCTCCCTGAAGGAGGGGGTGCCATCTCTTGGTTCTTCGTCTCTGAGAGTCTCACACGGTTGCAGACGTGTTGGAGGCATTTGCTCAAGGTTCCCTGAGCGGGATTTTGTTGAAGGGACAGAACAGGCTGTTCTAGGAAACACATTCTGCACCTCCATTGGACATCCTAAGTGACCCCCGATGGGGAAGTCGAGTCTAGCTCGTCTTCCTCCTACGGTATCACCCATTATGTCCGTTGTGTCTCACGCGCAGAGCCCTCCGAACAAGGGTGATGGAACAAGGGGACATCAGCTGTCCTGCTTGAGAAAACCATGCAGGCCAATGCCGCACATCTCCATGGGGACAAGCCTACCTGTGTGGTACACGCTAGAGCCTGAGTAGCAAGTACAAGTCTCCAGGGAGGGATCCAGACACTTCAGTCATTTGGAAACAACCAGTGAACCCCCTCGTGTTGCAGTCACTCTAGAAGGAAATTTTTCAAAAGGAAATTTCTAATTTTGTTTAATGTTTATTTTTATTTTTGAGAAAGACAGAGCATGAGCGGGGAAGGGGCAGGGAGAGAGGGAGACACAGACCCTGAAGCAGGCTCCGGGCTCTGAGCTGTCCACCCAGAGCCCGACGTGGGGCTCGAACTCACAAACTGTGAGATCATGACCTGAGCCGAAGTCAGACGCTTAACCGACTAAGCCACCCAGGCGCCCCTAAAGAGTAAATTTCTAATCAGAAAAGCAACATACGTTTATTGCAAAACACACAAAATAAAATCCATATGAAGGCAACAGTGATTCAGAATCCCACCTCCCCTGGATTACATTTTGGTGTGTAATTCTCTTTGTATTTCTTTTCTCGTATCGGTATGACCATATATGTTATTGGTATAAGAACGTAATGCATGACAGGGTGCCTGGGTAGCTTAGTCAGTTGAGCGTCCGACTTTGGCTCAGGTCATGATCTTGCAGTTGGTGAGTTTGAGCCCCACATCCGGCTCTGTGCTGACAGCTCGGAGCCTGGAGCCTGCTTCGGATTCTGTGTCCCCCTCTCTCTCTACCCCTCCCCTGCTCACGCTCTGTGTCTGTCCGTCTCTCAAACATGAATAAACATTAAAAAAAAAAAAAAGACTGAATGCATGACAATTTTGTGTTCTGCTTTCTCAAATTAATAGTCCGGTAGGGGCGTGATCTGCTTATTATTGCAAATTCTTTGTAAGTGATTTTTAGTAGTTACATAACGTTGCATAACATTCCACCACGGACATGTTCAGTGAGACGTCTAGCCTGTGTCCTGGCACAGGGGCGATTTAGGGCTGTTTCCAGTGGGAATGGTGCTTAGATGGGTAGGTCTGAGCTGAAGCCTTTCCAGGGGACTCCTTACAGGGGACCGCAGGGGTCGGATGGACGCCTGGACGCGCGATACGTGTTAGGTTCAGCCCCTCGGAAGGCACCACCTTTCCACGCTGTGTTTATGTGCTCCGAGTCCCGGGTAAATGTCACACCCCCACGATTACGTGAATGCGCAGGGTAAGAGAGGGAGCTCTGTGCAGTTGCTGGGCGTTGGTGGTGTTGCATTTCCATCGGGAGCAAGAGGCAGTGAGTGGCTGCTGGACTTCGGAGTCGCGTCTTGAACTATGTCCCATTAATGGCGATAATAAATGCCCTGGCTTACTGCTAGGACTGTTTGGAGAATCCACTGAGCGAGCGCAGCGAAGGCGTGCTTTCCGTGCACGGAAATACCGCTGACAGTAAGAGAGTACGTGCGCGCGTATGGGAATACATGACAGTAGAAAGATGATGGGTGGGCAGTGCCCCTTCGAGCTCCGAGTGAAAAGGGGTGCCACGCCCACCAGTCCGTTGGGCAGGACGGAGTTCCGAACGGCTCAGGATTTATGCAGAAACTGAACCTCGCCCCCGCGCGCGCGCGACAGAATCGCTTGGGTTGTAGAGCCGGGAAGTCTAGAATTCCCACTGCCTGTGGCCTCTACGTCTTGCTTTCCCCCGGCTCGTGCTGCCCACGGGTTGCCCCGACTTCTGTCAGTGGAACCGCCCAGCAGAGGGCCGAGGGCATGGTGGGATTGACCTGGCTCGGGTCCTGTGCCCATTCCTGAAGCAGTGGGGCGGGGGAGGGGGGGGGAGGGGGTGGGTACGTCTGGGAAGGGAGGACGAGGGAGGATCTACGGAGACCTGCGGAGGGGGACTGGCGCCTGGCTCCAGGGAGCGGTAGAGACCGTGCCTGCCACCTACAGGGCCTGCCACCTGTGCTTCCTGTCAGCAGGCTGCCGTCGTCCTAACGTCCTGCAAGGCGAGGGCTGTGGGCTCCCTTTGTCAGAGAGGGAGAGCAAGGCTCAAAGCAGCTCACTACCTCCCGGAATCCATCGAATTGCAGTTCGAACCCAAGACCATGCCGCCGTGCCCTGAGGTTTTCAGCTCCTGCCGGGGAATGACCACGAGCATGTCTGGAGGAGTTTCCTTAACTTTCGCAGTCCTCCGAACGGCCTCTTTGGTTTCCGACTATCATCCTGACAGTGTTGTCCCCATCATACAGGTGGGGTCACTGACTCATACCGCCAGTAAGTGGAGGAGACAGGACGGAGCCCCGGGGTGTCTGGTGTCAGCCCAGACCCCACAGCGGCTGTGAGAAGGCCCCGGCCCCCTGCCCGACACCCTCGGACCGGGGCCTGTGTTTGGCTGGCTCTCTGGCCCCCGCTGGAAGGGAGCGCCGTGTGGAGCTGCTCGTCGGGGTCCTGAGGACGCCACCGCTTTGTATCGATTACAGGTCAGCTTTTCATCTCGTTTACGAGGAGGGTGAATTTATTGCAGCCTCGGAAATCCTCACTGTGCCCCCTTCTCACTTGCTGGCGTGTTCCCGACCTGGTGAGGTGAAGGCTGGGCACGGATTCTTTGCATGGCAGTTTTGCGTCCGAGGAATGAAGAAGGCTGTGTGCTCCCGAGCCTGGGATGATCCAGGGTGCTGTCCGGGGGTCCTGAAGTGATGCTGTTCTGCTCTCTGGGGCAGGGCAAAGGGGAAAGGGGACGAGAAATGACACTGGGGAGGAGGGTGCGGGAGGTGTGTGAGTGGGAGGCCTCAAGACGTGGGGAGGAAAGAGATGGGGGGGCCGCGTTTCGGCACCTGGGCTCCGGGTCTGACCTCCCGGGTTCTTGGGGCGGCCCTGCCTCTTGCAGGCTTCGAGGCTGCAATGGACTGAACCGTGTCCCCCTGTCCCCCAGCCCGTGCACTGATGCCCTGTCCCCCAGTGTGACCGTATGTGGAGACAGCCTTCAGGGGGTTATCAGGTGACATGAGGTCATTAGGGTGGGTCCCTGGACAGAATGGACCGTGGCCTTAGAAGATGAAACGTGTCTCTCTGCCATGAGGACACAGCAAGACGGCGGCTGTTTGCAAACAGGGAGGAGGGCGTCACCGGAACCCAGCCACGTCGACACCTTGATCTCAGACTTGTCTCCAGAACCGCGAGAAAATGACCTTCTGCGGCCGAAGCCTTCCAGGTCCCGGAATCGTGTCGCGGTGTCCCTGGCAGGGGAATACGGAGCCCTTGAGAGCAAACTGACTCTCTTCTTTGTGTCTCAGTTTCCTTACTTGTGAAATGGGGAAGGAATGATAACTATGTCTTACGGTGGTTGTAAGGGCCAGTGGGCGTCCTCCCGAGCAGGTGCCCACAGGCTCTTGGGCGAGAGGCGGCCGCTGGGTCTCGGGTCTCGGTTGGCGTTGATGTTCTTAGCACCTGCTCCCTGGGGTTGGCCTCCACCGCTTGGACTGCTTACCTGTGCCCTCATTCTATTTTCAAAACCCGTTCCCTCTTACCCGATTGCCTGTATTTACTAGCGTAGCTGTTAAAATGGGGCATTTACGATGTCTCCAGTGACTCCCCTGCCCAATTTACTGCTGATGCCACTGTGGGAATGTCTTGGCAGGACAGGATGAGGACAGGCAACCTACAGTTACGTTACTTTACTTCATTTTTTTAAATTTTGTTTTGAGAGACAGAGCGCACACACGAACTTGGGGGAGGGGCAGCGTGGAGCCCGCTGCGGGGCGCATTCCCACGACCCTGAGATCGGACTCAAAATCAAGTCAGACGCTTAACCGACCGAGCCACCCAGGCGCCCCATTTTAAACAGTCCTCGTAGCAAGTGTGGATTTCTAGAACCTTCCCTGAGTAGCCACGGACTGAGTCAAGACACAGGTCTCTGTGCACCACTCGGAGCCAAGAAAGGGCCACTTGAAGTAGAAGCTGATACATCTTTGAGTGTTGAGACTTCGACCGAAGTGAAACTGTGCAAGGTGTTTACATGTGGAACTGCCCTGGCTGAAGCAGTGGGGCGGGAAGGACTTTGCGGGGGGGGGGGGGGGGGAGGACAGAGACTGGAAGCACCCCCCCCCCGCCCCCACCGGGAGCTTCTGGTGAAGGATAAAAGCCCTTTATAGTCATCACTCGCTGAACAGCCTCATTTCCATAAAAATAATCATCCTTGGCCTTGACTATTGCTACAGCCTCCCAACTGGCATTTCGGCATTTCTCCGTTCAGCCACGGTTATCCGTCGCCACTGTGCCCTCCTGGCGTGTCTTAGTCCTTCCCGGCTGCCGTCACAGATCATGACAGACGAGGTGGCTTACACAACAGAACGTATTTCTCGCGGTTCTGGAGGCTGGAGGTCGCGGTCAGGGTGCCGGCCCGGGAAGGTTCTGGAGAGAGCCTTTTTCCTGGTGTGCTGCTGTCCGTCAGTGTTCTTGCTGGGTCCTCACACGGGGCGAGGGGGAGAGAACACGCTCTCTCTTGTTTCTTCTTAAAGGGCACTGATTCCATCATGAGGGCTCCACCCTGATGACCTACTTGACCCAAAGGCCGCATCTCCAAATCCCATCCCGCTGGGGACTGGGCGGGGAGGACACAATCGTTAAGTCTATAACACAGGGCAAATCTTATCCACGTGCAAATCTGAGGTCGCATATCTCTGCGCAGAAGCCGGCAATGGCATCCCAAACCCCACAGGCTGAATGTCTCCCCGTGACCTCGTGACCTGGCTTCTGACACCGCACCAGCCTCCCCCGCTGACGCCAACCTCTGCTGCCATCTTGGTCCGTTTCTGTTCCAGCCACACCTACTGATTAGTGGCACCTGTCATTCGTCTTGCTGTTTCCATGTCTCCGGGCCTTTGCACATGCTTTTTTTTTTTTCGTGCCTGGACCATCTCCCTTTGTTCACTGTGAGAACTGCTTATCTTCCCCCAAGTATCCGCTCATTAAATGGGTATTAATTGGACCCTTATTGTGTACGAGGTACTATCTTACTTTCTGAGGGTCCAGGGAGGAAGAAAATCTTGCCCTCTTGGATCCTGTAGGCCAGGCATCAAGCCTCCTCGGCACTGCTGGCCACGCCCACAGATGGTGTCCTCCCGGACGTTGTTACAGCACAGGACAGCCCTGTCCCATTTGTGTGCTTGTGTGTCTGTTTCTACCACCAGCAGCCAGCTGCCTGGGGAATGGGCCACGCCTCTCCCCAGCACCTGAGGCTCGCTAAGTTCATTCATTCAGTGTCAAGGGCCAACATGCAATACGGCCAACGCTGTGCCCGCCTTGGTGACGGAACAGTGAGGGAGAGTCACTCTGCCTTCACAGAACTTGCAGACGAGAGAGGACAGACATCAAGCCCACGGCTGATGTGCTCCCCTGCCCTCTTCCTTACGTCTTGAGTAGCCACTGTCTACCCTTTGGGGTCCTGGGATAACTTTAAAAAATACAGGTTACTCATGTCCCCCGTGAGCTGGAGTCAGGTGATATCCTGGCCCACCCGGGACACGCAGATGGAAAATGTTCACAGTAGCTTCTTCAGTCTCCATCACCATGGAAACTCCCTTAATAAAAGGGGGCAGGAGGTGATGCTGTCTTGTCCTGGATCCTTTTCGCAAACTTTACTGTTCTTGGATTTGTTAACAGCGCTTGTAACTTCGGCTTGTGCTTTCAAGGGGACAGATTTCCCAGATTTTATGTTTAAGGGCCACAGGGTTGCTCTTCTTAAGGGGACAGAGTTGGGGTTGTGCCTGTGGATTGCAGGATGGCCCAGGCTGCTTTCGGACATCCGGAGGGTGGGCACTGGCCTGTGGAGAGGGCGGAGTGAGGAGACGGAGGTCTTGCTGTGCAGATGCAGGGTGCAGGCAGGGAGGAGCTGGGCCCAGGACGCTGACCCTGGCGTCTCAGACAATCCCTGTGGGTGAATGGGGGATTCTGCAATCCACCCAGAGGGTCAGGGGGTTGCCCAAGGTCATGGGAAGAGCGAAGCCATGCCTCAGACCTGCTGATGGTCTTTGGGGTTCTCTGCTCTCCCCACCTTCTGACCCAACAGACACCTTCATGTGCCCATGTCTCTGACTGCCCCTCACGTGTTTTTTTGTAGTTAGGAGTGTCCTTGGCGTGTGCGGGAGTTATGAATTCAGCCCACACTTCAGTGCCCGATAACATCAGTAATACCACCTTTATCGATCACGTATGGTGCATGGCTCCTTTCCTATTATACCTTTTTTTTCCTAATGTTTATTCATTCTTGGGAGAGAGAGAGAAGACCGAGCGCCAGTGGGGGAGGGGCAGAGAGAGAGGGAGACACAGAATCCGCAGCAGGCTCCAGGCTCCCAGCTGTCAGCAGAGAGCCCGACGCGGGGCTTGAACTCACGAACCGTGAGATCATGACCTGAGCCCAAGTTGGGAGCTTAACGGACTGAGCCACCCAGCCGCCCCCTATTATATCTTGATTAATCCTCAGCACCCTCTTGCAGGGTGCACGTTACCCTGCCCCATTTAAAGTTCGAGAAACCGAAGGCTAGGGGCCTAAATAATTTATGCAAAGCTACAGAGCCAGCAGGAGGCCGCGTTGGGACTGGAAGCAAGAATATACCAGTAAGTGCTTGACAGCCTGGTTTCCACGGGGAAACAGAGCAAGCCGTGCATTGCAGAGTTCGCTGATCTCCGTGATGTCACGGCGTGCTGTGGACTGAATGTTTGTGTCTTTCCCAAATTCGTATGTTGAAGCCTGACTCCCAGTGGGATGGTAGCAGGAGAGAAGGCCTTGGGGTGGTGATTAAGTCATGAGGGTAGAGCCCTCACGAATGAGACGACTGCCTTTATTAAAAGGGGCCCCACAAGAGCCCCCTTCCCCGTCTGTGTGAGGACGCCGTGAAAAGACAGGTAACCTATGAGCCGGAAAGCTGATGCTCAGCAGACACCAGATCTGTCTGCGGCTTGAACTTCTGGCCTCCAGGACTGTGAGAAGGACATTTCTATGGTTTATAAGCCACTCGTCTGTGATACTCTGTCACAGCCACCCGAACGGACTAAGACATGGCTGAGTTCAAGCTGACAGCGTGAAGTCGACCAGCTTGCAAAACTGCTGAAAACGTAGCAGTTCTCGTGAGCCGGGATAAGCCGGCTCCAGCGCGATCCCGAGAGTCCCAGATCTCACAGCAAAGCCGGTGCCCTCTCCAGACCCAGCTTCTGGGATCTGGGACGGGGGGTAAGCCTCACACACAGGAATGAGTCAGTGGCGAGCCCCACCCTCAGGGAAAGGGATGTCATAAGAGAATTAGGAAGGGGAACGTGGCGGGGTGTATTACTGGACCAAAAAAATGGAAAGCGGCAAAAGTCCTTCCCCTCCTAGGATGGTGTTCTTGGAGAGCCTCAGTTTCCCCATCTGTGAAACGGGGACGGTAGCTCCCTCCCTTCCCTGCTTTGTGAAGGCCAAGGCAGATGAGGTCCGGCGGGTGAAAGCCCGGTAATGGTGTGTGCAGTTCACATCCCAGGGAGACACAAACACCGCCTTGCGATGTCATGCACGTTCGTGGCGGGGCGGGGGGTGGGGGGTACTCACCTGCTGCAGGGAGCGTAACTAAGTCGGAGGCTGTGGCTCTCTAGCTCCTCACGTTTGGGCAGGTCATGTGGCCTCCTCCCTGTTGTCCTTCCACCAGCCGGGGGCCGTCCACCCCGCCACCCCAGGTTTTTGCTCTCCTGGGACAATCTCTGGACACGTGCAGGCACACTTCCTTCCGATCTTGATCGCCGTGACCTCCTCTCTGAGTCTCTCTCAGCCCGCCCTGGCTGTCCCTGATCCACTAGCCCTCTTCCTTGCTTTTACCCGCTATGGCACGTGTTTCGCCTTACAACACAAAATGCACGTGATGTCTCTATCTTGCTTGCTTTCCGTGTCTGCGTCACATGCACACGGGAAGGAAGGCTGGCTCCACGGGGCGGGGGGACGGCGGGGAGGACATCCTTCTGCATGTTCCCTGCTCTGTCTCCGGCACTCGGAAGCCTGTCTTGGCGTCCAGTAGATGCTTAGTAAGTACTTGTCGAATGGGTGAACTGCATGGGTCAATGTCCCCTTCTCCCCCCGAAATCCTACACCGAGAGCCATAGGTGGCCAGCTCTTTTGGTTTTTCACTGACCCACCCTGACCTGGAAACCAAAATCAACGGTGAACACTTCAGCCCCCCAAGCCCAGCAGGAATTATTTTGCTGATCTGTGCACCGGCTGAACACATGATGTTTCCACCCCCCTCCTTGTGATCCGGAGTAAGTTTGTGTAGCTAGGGAAGGAAGGTGACCTTTTTCTATTCTGGGGGTTAATGCTGGTGGCGAGTCGGAGAGCTGACATCTATTAAGTGCTTGCTGGATACCTGGCATCGTGCCAAGTGCTTCACGTGGGTTATTCGTTCTTCCCCAGGACCCTGTCTGGTGGGCGTGCTGGTGATAACGTGCAGAGCAAAATAGACACGACCTCGCCTGCGTGGAACATTCCCTTCCCCAGTCTACAGGGGGACACGAGCAAAAATCAAATAATGATAAAAGTATGCGTAATTCAAGATTCTGGCAAGCGCTGAGAAGGAAGCTCAGGCCACTGGGACTGAGAAGTGAGGGGACATTTGGCATCCCTTGGTGGCATCAGGGATGCTCCCCAAGGAGGTGGCAGCTTTGGGGTTTCATGGCCCTAAAGACTCACAGCAGCTCTCCCTGGCAGGTATTGTTACAGATGGGGAAACTGAGGCTCAGAGAAGCTGAGCGGCTCCCTGTGCAGGCCCCACAGTTCCCAGGGGGTGGAGCCGGGATTCACGCCCAGCCTGTCTGACTCCAGAGGCGACAGTGTCTGGAACATGGCACTGCCTTCCTTTTTCTGGCTGGTGCCACCAACGTCGCTTGAAGCCATGAAGGAATTTGAAGGGATCTTATCCACTAACTGGGAAACTGATGTTCTCCTCCTCCGGGCTGCAGTCTTCTCAGCTGTGGACTGGAAGCCAGGGGCTCCATCCGCTGGTTTTCCCTTGGTTTCCACAGGGGGTCCAGGAAGTCCCTCAGGGGTCCTGGAGCTGATGGGGTTGAGTGTGTAGGGACCAGGCTCCTATTTATTTATTTGGAGGGAGAGAGAGAGAGAGGGAGGGAGAGAGAGAGAGAGAGAGAGAGAGAGAGAGAGAGAGAGAGAGAGAATCCTAAGCAGGCTCTGCACTCACCCTGTGGAGCCTGACACGGGGCTCAAACTCACGAACCATTTGAGATCATGAGCTGAGCGGAAACCAAGGGTCCCACGCTTAACCACTGAGCCACTCAGGCGCCCCTGATTTCCCTATACTTATGTGTTAGTGTTTTACCTTTGGTTTCAGTCAAGGAAGGATTTTTGCTGCTTAATCATTTGACAGCCAGGAGTCTAGATTGTGTCTCCTGCTCCGTGAGTCAGCTTTGACAACCCACAGGCTGCTTTGTGGGCTAAGAGCTGGGCCCAGGCGCAGCCAGCTTTGACAAGCAGAGAGGCATGACCCAGACTATGTGTTCAAGTTCACAAAAGAACGGGTTTAATGAAAATGCATCCCAACTTGTAAAATCAAAGGCAGCTCGTCAGTGGTTGAAGAAGCGTGTTGTGTTCTGCACTCGTGCTAAGTCATGTGCCCCAGGCCAGTGGCAGAAACCACAGGGGACAGGAAAGGGCCACTGTGCGTGCTCCCCGCTCAGCCGGGTGCCCCCAGGTGCCCAGGAAGTCAAGAAGGAAGCGCAGGCAGTAGAGACCAGAAAACAGATTGTGATAAACGTCTGCTCTCAGGAAAGTGTGTTTACTGATAAACGGTGTTGGTGTTTCTGCTGGGGGAGCAGTTTGAGGGGTGGAAGTAAACGAAAGTATCAGTTTAAAAGCCGCACAACCCACGGAGGGCACAGTGGGGATTTACAGGGTCTCCCGTCCAAAACGGTGCTCTTTTCTTAGAACGCCCATCCCCAGGAACCGTGAGGGTCGTTCCTCCTGCTCCTGGATCCCCAGCCAGACCTCTGCTCTGCATGCCTGCTGTGGGACCATCGTGTCTCCACACATCTCTTCCTACAACATAACATCCTGGCCCCCAGGGCCCCGGAAGGTCAAGGTCGAGCCTTTTGCTCTCCCCTGCTCCCCACCACTGTGTCCCCTGCCTGGCTGATCCTGAAGAAGCTGTGCCCACAGCCGCTGCCCTTCCTCAGACTCTGGCTGTGGTTCCCTGGGTAACAGCCATGGGGTGAGCCCTTCCCAGGTCTCTGTGGGCCATTGTCCCCCTGCCTGCCTCCTGGCCTCCACAGTGCTGGCGGATCCTCCTCTCTGCTCGTGTCGCTTCACCTCTGCAAGACTGGACCTCATTCGCCCTCCCCGCCTCCCGAGCCCCTTCCCTCCAGTAGATCGTGAACCTTCTTCCCATGCCAAACAGAAAAAGAAGGACGCAGTGGTGGGCTCGGTCTGTAGATCTGTAGATGGCATGACGGAGATACGGTGGGTACAGTAACGTCCCCGGCATCGCGGGGCCAGTAAGGTGGAGAGTCAGTGTTTCGAGCCCGGTCCATCTGACGCATGTGCAAGAAGGGATTTCAGGAAGGCTGCTGACTCAGAAGCCCAACGTGTTAGCTGGATTGTCGATACACTGAACGGCAAACTTACAAAAGCAGCCACTTTCAGAAAGCCTTATCCTTCAGAGCCATCCCTGCCGAGCGCCTCCTCTCAGAAGGAGAAATCCTTGTTCCCACAACACGTGGCTCCTGCTCGTGTGGCCGTGTCATTCTTCCGTCGGAGCATCTTGAAAGAGGGGTCCGCGGCTCGTTGGTTCGTACACGGGAGGCGGGGCCAGACCGTGAGCTTCATGTAGCTCCAGGCTTTGCCTGTCGTGCTGTCCTGTTTTGTTTATAAATAAAGAAATATTCTGTCTCTGATGTCAGCATGTTTGCTCATTTCTTTGTATACTTTTTGTTTTTCAGAATGTCTAAAAGGCCCTAAACCAGTGTTAGGCGTATGTGGGCGCTTGATAATAATTGGTTATGTTGAATTGGATGTTTGCACCCAGTCCATGGCTTGGGGCATAGCAGATTCTCGAGGGATTGGAAGAGAAAAGAGGGAGGGAAGTTTGCAAGGAAGGAGGGAGCCACCTGTCCTCCCCAGTGGGTCCTTGAGGACAGGGATGAGGCCTTTTCATGTCTTTACCCATAGCTCCTAGCAGAGTGCAACACGCTTTGCACGCATGATAAATTACCCCCCTCACATGCTGAGTTTAATACACAAAGCATATGGGCCACAGCAGTAGAACAATGCACTTAAATGCTTCTTGCTCTCAGAAATCTTTTTCCGCTTTTATTTTTAATTATTTCCCCCCTCATTCATTACAGGATGGTATTGTTTTGGTCGGCAGGGCATGCACGTTTGATTTGCCACTGTGGTTTCTGAAAGATAGGTCTGAGGCCATTAGCTCACACTAAAGAGGGAAATGGGGCATTTGTAAAACCTATTTCTACCAGATTCCTGTTCCTCCAGCCTCTGGGCTGCTGTCGCCCTGCCCCCACGACCTCCTTCCTATGCTAGCAACCTGGCATGTTCCAGGCACATCGCAAGCAGTAAAGCAGTTGTTGAAATACCCCCACAAAGCGATTATCCACTTTCTAGTGGGTAAATTGACTCTGTGAGGTCACGGAGAAGGAAGCAAAGGCCTCGTGCTGGTTTCTCATGGACCCTCACGGTCACACGCACGCCATCTTTGTATCGGAGGACCACTTGCGTGCATGTTACAGACTTAACATTTTCACAGCCACTCGATTTCTCGTGTAATGGGAAATATATACCATGAAACTTACACGCTGTCCTTAAGTTGCGGCTAAGTACTGTCGTCTGCCGAGGGTGTGAACTTGAGACCAGGTGTTTTGTTGTTTGACTGATGGGCAGGGGCAGAGTGGTGGAGACAGGCCAGCGTCGAAGCCAGTCTTTCTCCTCGTGATGATCAGGATGGAAGCGCCATAGGAGTGGGACTGAGTGGGCTTCCTGTTCCGCCTTTGACGGCATTCAGTGCCGTGCCAAAGGCACTGGGGTCATCTCAGTGGCGGCACCTGCGATCCACGGCCCACAGCCTCCGTGACACTGGATGTTGAGAGCCTGCTGTGGGCCGGGTACCGCTCTGCAAGGGTCTTCTCTTTCTTTCCCCCCATCCCTCTGTCTTCTTTCTTTCATTCTTTTCCCACCCTATGGTTTTGCCCCCCAAATGGCTTAAAGCCACTAACACCAACTCTTAGAAATTCAACGTAGGATATGCTGTCAGGAAGTGAGAAAGAAGAAGGAAGAACTTCTGTGGGGAATGCAGGCAGCGTCCCAGAGACTCCGTCCGGGGCAGACAAGCAGCCCGCTCCTCTGCATGGAGTCGGGCTGGGGCAGCATGGCTCTTCTTCAGGATTATCTGCAACACCCACAGTAATGGCGGGTGCCAAGGCAGACATGTTTCTCCCTACGCCCCATTCAAACCTCTTTAGAAGCAGCAGGCACCCAGTCCCCTGGGACCTCAGTTGGTTTGGAAGAAACCATGAACAAGTGGGCTTGAGAGATGGTCTTACCCTCAGGTTCTTGGGGCCAAGAGCCATGCCAAGTCAGAACTTACACATTCGGATGCCTGCATGGGCGGGCACGTAAGAAATGAATGAAGGGATTGGGTGTGGGCGGGGCGATAGGGAGAGGTGGGGAGTGTGGCAGGCAGAGAGCTCATACTGCTGATGGGCCTTGGTGCATTGTCGCCCTGTGCGAATCACACAGGGCAGGGCTGGTAGGGGTGCCCGGCTCTGTAGATCACCTGCTGTCCGGGGCTGACCCTCTGTCATCACTGGTCTTCCTCTCGGTCACATTTTGCTACAAGGCATGAGGGTAGGTAGACTGACCTGTGGTTTTTCATGCTCAACTTTGGGGAGCCCCTTTGGTCCCTGGAGGGAGAGGGAGAATGTGCAGTGGGGAGATTCCACTGTGGCTGGAGTCCTTTGGTCTCTTTCTCACCACTCTCTACCGCTTTCTTCTGGGCATTTGTCACCGTCAGAAACTATCCTGTTTATTTATCTGCTCTGTTGTGTATTTACTTCCTCCTCCAAAATGAATGCATCATTTCTCAGCCACGAGAACTTGATCACAAAGAATTCACTCCGGAAATATCATGAGAATGAATGAGTAATTGACTGAGAAGTCAACAGAGTGTGGTTTTCCAGTAGTTGTGCCTCTTGACTGGTTCGCGTCTTTGGTTGCATTGATGGCCTTGAGGATATTATCCTTTCATTCCCGGAATCGATTTTGAATTTCATCAGATGCCTTTTGAAGAATTACCAAGATGTTCAGAGATTTGGTTTTCTTGACCTAGAGGTATGGTTAATTGTGTTATTAAATTTACCAACAGTGCATGATCCCACCTGGGGGAAGTCCTGCTGGGTTATGTTCCGTGGTAGAACACGTGTCGTTGTTTTCCAGAGGACATGAGTGACAATAATAGCCATGTCTAAAGCACATTGCATTCTTGCTCATGTCAGTTTCTCTTTAAGGTGGCTGACATATACTCGTCTGTGTCATCCTGAGCACTTCTCAGGATGGAGAGCTCACAAACTCTAGGTATAATGAGGCATGGTGCCCAACAATGGTTAAATCCCAAAGTTAGCTGTTATTGTGATTATAAAACATGGCATCTCTGATGGTTTTCTTCAAATACTAATTCCTAGAAGTGAGCACACTGGATTGAAAGGTTTTTGGAAAATACTGCGAAATTACAGTTTATTCTTTACTTATTTATTTTTAATTTTTTAAATGTTTATTTATTTTTGAGAGAGAGAGAGAGACAGAGCATGAGCAGGGGAGGGGCAGAGAGAGAGGGAGACAGAATCCGAAGCAGGCTCCAGGCTCCGAGCCATCAGCACAGAGCCCGATGCGGGGCTCGAACCCACGAACCACGAGATCATGATGTGAGCTGAAGTCGGATGCCTAACCAACTGAGCCAACCAGGCGTCCCTGTTTTTTTTTATTTATTTATTTATTTATTTATTTATTTATTTATTTATATTTTAGAGAGAGAGTGTGTGCATGACTGAAGGAGGGGCAGAGGGAGAGGGAGGATCCTGAGCAGGCTCCACGCTCAGTGTGGAGCCTGACACAGGACTCGATCCTGTGACCCCGGGATCATGACCTGAGCCCACATCAAGAGTTGGACACTCAACTGACTGAGCCACCCAGGCGCCCCCCCCCCATAACTGCGTTTTAGCATGTACCCTCTTGATAAGCAGTCTGCAGGAATGCCTCCTTCACCTCCTTCCCTGCAGCGAATTGGATGGTACATTGTTTGAGTTACACGTCTCGGATTCCCAGTAAGACTGATCTTTTTTAGAAGATTATTGATCATGATTTCAGTAAAGGTTTTCTGAATATTTGAGGTGGGTTCTGCAGGACAAGTAGAAGAAAGCACTGAAATTCACCCTGGGGGGGGGGAATGGTCAGTGTGGCAAGAGCCGGGGTAGGAATGGGCCCCACACTCCTACCCCAGCACGGTCAGCTCTGTGGTCCACGTTTATTCTGACAGTCCAGGGGGTGACGACGTGGCACTCCATCCTAACGACGAGGCAGGATTTCAGGAAGCAGAAAAGAGGAAGAAGGAAGCCCTGGGTGCAGGGGCAGCGTGAGCACAGGTTCAAGAGCTTGGGCTTCACGGCACATGCACACAACCCAACATGTCCTCACTTCGCGTTTAGGTTGAGTAGGTCATGTGGGAGACACAAATGGCAGGTCTTGGCATCAGGCTGGTTTAACGTTCCTGCCGTGCGCCACGTTGACACAGAGATGGTTAATCCTGCTTCCCCTCCGAGTTACGCACTTTCATATGAGGTGCAGCGAGAGGGAAAATCAGCCTAAGCCACTCTGACAATTTCCATTTTGCCCCCACCCTCAAGGTCTGTACTGGGAGTAATGCGATTTCTCGTGAACCATGAGCCAGTCCCAGGTTTTGTGTCTGGGTGTTAATCTCGAAGGACTCTGGAGCCTCCGGAGATCCTTTATGGGGCGGTAGAACTCAGATGCGTGGCGTGTGATACCCGTCTCTACCCCAGGCCCAGCTAAAGTCAGGGGCACACAATGAGTGTCATTTTAATTAAGGATGCAACGTGGTTGTTTGTACAGAAAGAGCCCCAGGGAGGCGGACCTAGGTACATCAGCAACGTGCGGGAAGTAGAGAGCCTAATAAGGTGTAGACAGGAGCGGTACTGTGGGGACCTCTTTTAATGAATATCTTAAGTGTTTGTCATTAGCCTACCTCTGTTGCTATGTGACCGTGCACTCCCGGATATCTGAAAACCAATTACCAGGCTCTGCGGCTTTGAACCGGTGCCTCCGTTCTTGCTTACGGTATACATCAGCTCCTGAAATGCTCCGTTTTACCTCGCTGAAAGACTGCCTGTTCCAAATTAGTGGAGCCTGCTGTAATAAGATTTTATTCCACTCCTTTAAATTAAATTTTCTCTCCACTCCTCTTTGGTTTTCCAACCTGACTAGGCTTTATGACGTTATTAAATTAGGTAACGTCACATGGTCCGCCACCAGGGCTGGACTCCCCGGAGGCACGCGCCAGCATCGGGTGGTTCCAGACAGCTGTCCAGGTGTTTGTACGTGCTGTTCCAAGTCCCTGAATCCCTCCTACGCCTGCCTGTTCACCGGGCGAGCTCTCTTTTGTACCACAAAACCGCGCCCTTTGCTCGTTGGTGAAGCCTTCCCTGACTCTACCCGAATGATGCCTTTTTTGAAGTTAGTGCATGAAAAAGATACTTGCTTTTACCAAGGAGCTGGAACGTTCCCTCATTCTGATAATGAAAATTGTGCGTCATCCTCTCCCCTCTGACTAAAAGGAAGCTCAGAGCTAAACCACGTTAGAGAGGCCACGTGGTGCCATGACAGTAGAGAACCCCCAGACAGGCAAGCCTGAATTTGAGTCCCAGGTCACTGGCTTCAGGACAGTCTATTGAGACTCAGTGTATCATCTGTAAAATGGGACTAATGTCCAGTTCTTGGATTTTATTTTATTCATTAAAAAAATTTTTTTATGTTTGTTTATTTTAGAGAGAGACAGAGCATGAGCAGGGCAGGGGCAGAGAGAGAGGGAGACACAGAATCCAAATCTGGCTCCCAGGTCTGAGCTGTCAGCCCGACGCAGGGCTCGAACCCACGAACGGCAAGAACATGATCCGAGCTAAAGTCAGAAGCTTAACCGACTGGGCCCCCAGGTGCCCCTAGTTCTTAGATTTTAAATGTACATTAGTTAAGTGACACGGTGCTTGAGCTCTTGACATGTTGACGAACATTCATTCTCCAGTGGTTGTGTTCATTTCCTGCTCCAATTTCATCTGTATTTCTCTGGTCTCCTGTTAAAAATTGTCTTGCTTTCTCCTCGACATTAAAACTCCTTGGTGCCAAATCTCTATTTTTATCATTTTGTTTTCCGCATTTATGTTGTAAGCTACCTAAACTCACCTGTGAAACTGGCCGAGACTCCCCGAAATAGGCTGCTCTGTTTTTGAAGGGGTTGAAATGGTCCCACGCGGTCTGCGAGCGAGTCACGGTGCCCAGGCTCCTCCCACGCTGTTTTTCTCCCTCCAGGGCTGGGGCGATGACGGAGCGGTCCACAGGGATGCCGAGACAGATGGACGAGTTCTGCTTTACTAATATGTTGGCAGAAGCCCCGCGCCTCGTCACGTGGTGCTGTGAAAAGCAGGTTTGCAAAGTTGGGCTTGGACTGGACTAGAGGCCAAAATGGGAACCTCTTCCTCTAGCTCGTGGAGATGTGGGGATCCGTGAGCTCGGACGTAGCCGCAGAAGTAGGAAGAGTCGTGGTGGGCAGACCCTGAGTATACTTGCCCCGACAGTCCCTCTGAGCATCGGATCATTGAGGCGGCTTTACCAGCTGTGGGTGCTGGGACCCCACTCGGCGGGCTTTCAGTTGACCAGGACCCAGACTTAAAGGGTGATTCTAAGTCCAGGCAGGGTTGAAATTACTGAGCCCCTAGGCCCCTTGACACCAGGTGGTGCGTATTGAAGGGGTACAGGAAGCAGAGGCCAGACCCTCGGTGGGACTCTGTGGATGGAGGAATGATCAAACGGAGGATACACACCGGCTTTTGCTTTTTTGAGACCCATCGGATGAATGTCAGGGTCTGACCAGTTAGAAGGAGCCTCCCCACCTTTCAAGGAGATGGGAGTGAGTGGGGAGGAGAGAGACCAACGGTGTTCTTTGAGACATCCCGGAGTGGCAGGGGTGTGAGCTTGCTGTCCAGAAAGGTGACAGGGCTCAAGGGGGACACCTGTGTCTGAGGGTGAAGCGAGCATTCCTGCTCCCACCTGGCCGCCAGCCTTGGGAGAGCTCGGTCCTGTGGTTGCCACCGAGGAAGCTGTCAGCCCAGCATCTTGCTCGAGGAAAAGTTCTGTTTGATGTCCACATGCGGCTTGATGATTCTTGGGGGGCCAACTTTACCCTCCCAGCTGATTGTAGCCTGGTCGTAAAGTACGAGGAAGGGCGAGAAAAGGAAGCAAAGTTCTCCCGTGCAGGACGCTTTGGGGCGAAAGCCAGTGTGGCTGTCCACCTGCTTCTGTTGCTTAAGCTGACGGGCGGGAAACGTGGCGCTGTCCCTACGTGTGGTGCTTAACGCTCTCCGAGTGGGGGATCTGCCAGGTCCTGCGCTTTAGCCACAGGGCTGTTTGTTCCTCTTTGTCCCCCGATGTCTGTTCCTTCAGGACCCTCCTCTGCGTCAGTTAGCTCAGCTTCAACTATTACTGTTCATCTTGGGCATGAACACCTGAGCTTGGTGCTAAATTAACGAGGCCGATGTCGACGTCAGCTTCCGGCTCTGTGGCTCCGCATGGGACTGACTTATGTATTCCTCCCAGGCACACACAGATCGTTCTCCAGGAGGACCACATGTTGGGCCACGAAGCGAGTCTCACGAAGCTAAGAAGATTGAAATCATACGAAATACCTTTACCGTCCGTGATGGTATGAAACTAGGAATGAATCACGGGAGGCAAATTCGCAGCTACATAGATGTGAAATAGCATGATCCCAGACAACCGGTGGGTCCAAAGAGAAACCAAAAAGGAGATAAAAGAATATATTGAGACAAACGGAAACACAGCGAACACAGCTGAACGTAGGTGATGTAAGCAAAGGCAGCTTTGTCAGAGGGGAATTTTACGGCAATAAATGTCTATGCGAAGACCAAAGTGAGACCTCAAACCATTTTAACCTCAAGGAACTAAAAAAAGAACAAACTAAGCCCCAAGTTTGGCAGAAGGAAGGAAATAATAAAGGTCAGAGCAGAAATCGTTCAAGTGGACACACACACACACACACACACACACACACACAGTGGAATATTCTTCAGCCTTTACAACGGGGGAAAACCTGATGTTGGTGACAACATGGCTGGACCCGGAAAACATTATGGAAAACATTATCATGAAATTAGCCAAGCACAGAAGATTAAGTATGTGTGTTCTCACTCGCGTGTAGAATCTAAAAGTCAAACTCATAGAAGCAGAGGGTACGATGATGGTGCCGAGGGCTGGGCCAGGGGGAAAGGAGCAGGTGATTGTCAAAGTGGATAGAATTTCACCCGTGAAGATGAGTAAATTCTGCGGATTCACTACATAGTAAAGCACCTGTAGCCAGCCATACTGTGTCGAAGACTTAAAATTTGCCGCAAGGGTAGATCTTACGTGTTCTAAACCCACATCATCATCGTCTTTGTTATCACCATCATCCTCCTCATCATCATCATCATTATCGTTGCAGTAGGAGGGAACTTTGGGAGGTGGTGGACATGGGTATGTTCCTGATGGTGGAGGTGATATCACGGGCGTATACTTACGCACATACTTGTCCAGTTGTGTACTCTAAGTGTGTACAGCTTTTTACGTGTTGATTACACCTCAGTGAAGCGATTACGAAAAACACACACATGAGCTTGTTTTTAGCCTCGGCTTAGCATGCCCCCGACTTGCAACAATGCTTTGGTTTGAAATTGTGGAAAGGGCTTGGCCTTTGGGCGCATGGGAAATGGGAAAGGGCATCCTGGCTCTACTACGAATCAACGTGGCCTTGGGTAAGTAATTCAACCTTTCTGGCTTCAGCTGCACTTTTCCCTAAAAAGATGAAGCTGTTGTTGGGATGAATAAATTAAATAATTTATACACGGTGTATCCGACCTTAGACAGAGGTGTTTCGCAACCCGTAATCTCCCCGCCTTCCCCAGATGCATCTGTTCAGATGATCTTTTAGTGCTGTTTTTCCCTCCTGAACGATTCAGTGACCAGGAGTTTGGTCTCTGACGGTTTCTCGCTCGGTCTTTCATGTAACAGGTCGCCCGCTCTGTTCCCTCTGCCTGGAGGGTTGATCTGTCTCTGCCCACTGTGGTTGTGCTTGCTTGAACACACCTCTTCTCTCAAAAGGGAGTGTGCATCACCTGTTTCCCCTCCCCCCCTCTTATGTGTTCTCCCTACACGAGTTTGCCTCTTCCTTACAGTACTTAACCGCTGTTATGACTTTCCACGCATTTAGGTCACGCTTTCCATTAGTGCCTGCTTCTCAGTGTTAAGCTCCGTGAGGACAGAAACAAGATCCTTTCGTTGCCACGTCTGTATCCGCAGTGCCTGACACACTGCTGGGACACAGTAGGTACTGAGTAATTCTTCACTGCAACCTACAAATTCTGTGTTTCCTTTCTAACTTTTGTATTTATAGCCCAATCTTGTTGCTCTTTACCCCAATTTGAGATCGTTCTTGTCCGTTCTGTCTGCCCCCCCCCCCCCAGTTTCCTTATGCGTCACCTCCAACCTTCTTCAGAGGGCTGTCCTTGTCCTGGAGTTGCTGTGGTGGCTTGCAGGGCCAGAAGTGCCTCCCCGGTGGCCCTGTAGCCTGTGACTGATGGTCCCAGGCCTGTGAGCGCCCAGCTCTCTAGCACTGAGGTATGATGTGCCCTCCGGAGCTTCCCGTGGCATCAGACTGGGACCGTACGTGCCTGATGTCACCTTGCCTCCCGGTCCTGCTGGTTTTCCTTGAGCACTCCTTAATGAATCACCTGCGGATGAATCCTTATCTCAGGGTCTGTATCTGGAAAAGCCCAGTGAAGACAAATGTATATCTGAAAGGGTAGAATCATGGGTAGAAACCTAGAACTCGAGAGCTGGACCGAGTCCTAGATGTTAACTGGTGAGATTCCCATAATCCATCTCTTTGGACATCTTCTTGAACATGTGCCCTGGGCTGGGACTGTCATGGGCTACAGATGGGTAAGCTGAGGCCTGGAGAGGGGATGTGGACCACAGAGCACATGAGTGGTAGTGGCAGGACAAGAATCTGAGTCTCCTGGTTCCTGGGAAGAATACAGTCCTTGGCTCTAAGTTCTTCCTCCTCCTTTAGGAAACTCTGGTGGCTGTAGGTTGGGGGTGGGGCTCTCAAGATTCCTCCCCTCCCTCCCTCTCTCCAAAGGCAAGTCAGTGTCCAGGCCACATGGAGACATGGAAGAGGAGGGGTGTTGCCCATGGTCCCAACTCAGTGGCTGGAGCCTTGAGGGCTTCTCCGGCTGGCCGCTCTCTGCCTCCATGGGCTCTGGTGATGGCAGGAGTGATTTTTCATCTTAGTTGAGTTGTGATTTCAGAGGTTTGAGTGTGGAGAGATGGATGTGACCGTGGGGGACCTGGGGGCAGAGACGACAGTAGACCGTGTGCCTCTGGGTGGCTCGAATCCTCGGGAAGCCTAGGACTATACAGACCCCTCACCCTCCACCTTGGGCCTTGGGGAAAATCCCTCCTGCCTTAGATCAATTCCCTCCTGATGCTCTCACCATCAGAAGATACTGGGATACAAGGTTAGGGTCGGGTTGGGGACAAAGGCTTCATTCAGGCCACCTGGGTTGTCTCTACCTAGGCCAAAAGGAATATTCTTAGCTCCCAGGGGCTCAGCTCCGTCCAGGCTGTGAGGGACCGGGACTTTCCCACTGGGGGTTAGATCAAAAGCGCTGTGGTGTTAAGCCAAATGATTGGTTCCGGAGTGTCCCGTTGGCTGTTTCCTTCTCAAGTCTGTGACAGTGATACAGAGCCGTTAGAGACTCTGAACCAAAGTCTTCTCATGCCATCGTGCCCAGCAGAAGAACAACCACTCACACGAACAAATCCCGTATATTCCAGTGACAGCTCTAACCTTCTTCTCTTGTAGAAATTCACTGGAATCTTCCTTTTGATCTCGACATTTTCTCAACAAAAGGATAGCCTTAGCTGTAGGGCAGGCAATGGCTTCCCACGTGCATGTATTTTCAGGAACATCCTATCAAATATGCACCTCCAGCATCCCCTGCCTCTGTGCTGCATCACACAGCTGCTTCTTGGAAACAGTACGGTGGTCAGTCGTTTATGGGGGTTATCGCGTGGAGACGTCACCACAGTTCTCCAGCCCTGAGCTAACAGCGGAGGCACGTCATCTCCCAACACAGTGATTATCTCTCAGTGGTAGTAGCTGGTGGCCTGGCGAGGAAGGGCCCTGGCAGATGGAGGGGCTGGAGGGGCTGGAGGATGGGGGCCTCGGTAATCGAAATGACCGACGGTGAGTCATACGCACACGAGCAGAGTGGGAGAAGCTGTGGAGGGGGATAGGAAAAGGCCCATCTGTGGAGCATTTTCATAAACCCAGATCTGTTTCTGCAGAAATAAGGCAGCATGAGCCAGAACCACTCTGTACCTACATGAGCAGGGACACTTGTGAAGGGGAGACAGAGCCAGGGGTCTAGGAAAGGAGCAGGTTGGGGGGTCGGTGAGCCTGGAGCACCTCTGTCTTTGTTCCTTGGCCACCTTCTCTCCCTTTCACAGGTTCTTCTGCTCTTTTCTTCTTAATTATCTTTAAATGTTTCCCACTCTGGCCAGCTACTGCCGGGGCCAAAGTGCTACTGTAGACTCAACTCGTTCTTGATTCCAAACTGCTTTAGATGTTTCTGGTTTTCAGTCTGGGTATGGTCAGCCAACTGTGGCTCACAGGCCAAAACTGGAGTGCCTCCTGTGTTTGTAAATAAAGCTTTATTGGAATACAGCCATGTTCATTTATCTGTGTATTGTATATGGCTCCTCTCACTTGACACAGGCAAAGTTGAGCAGTCATAACAGAGACCGTATGGCTGCAGAGCCTAAAATATTTGGCCTATGGCACCTAATCTGGCCCTTCCCCTCCTTCGTCTGTCTCCTTCTCCAACTTCGTGGAGGACTAAAGCCCTTTGGATTATCCCCGGGCCTAGGACCCAGCCACCCTGCCACTTCTCCAGAACAACCCAGGCTGGTGGGAGTAGACCCAAGAGGGAAACGGACCTGTTATTTTTTCTAGCCAACAGCAAAGGGCTGGTCTTAGCTGCCTGAAGCACTGAGAAAAGGTCCAGGTCTACACAGAAAGAGGAAAAGAGGATGGTGATCACTTTTTCCTGCCTGTTCTGGGAGTTTGAAGAAGATGTCATGTGACCTTTGTCATACATTTGTTGTCCTTCAACTGGACATTTCCTTTCCTTTCCCTCCCCGCTCTTCTCTTGTCCCCAATTCCTTTAATATATATTTATTCAAAAAGAACACATTCTGATTTGCTGTTATGTTACAGGCACTGCTGTATCAGTCAGGAGGGGCTAAGCCAGGCTGCAGTAACAAACAACCCCCAGTTCTCAGTGGCTTAAAACAGCAAAGCCCTCTTGGTTGTTCACGCTACAGTAATCCAACCCGGCCTAGCAGAAGGTCCTGGTCGTCACAGTGACCCAGGTCTGTAGGTCAGTGGCACATCTTGGGCATTGTCCATGTCGGGGCCAGAGAGAGAGGGCTCAGCCCAGAAGCGACATACACCCATTTCTGCTGATAACTCAGAATTATCGGGCTCCTTTCCACCACAAGGAGATCGAAAATGTATTTCTACCACATGCCTAGAAAGGAAGGAGGACCAGATACTACTCAGTAGAATGAATGATCACCAAACACACGTGATACAGAGATAAATATGAACAAACCGCAGTCTGTGCCCTAGAGCAGAACCAAGTTTCGTATGTGACTTACTGAGTTTTTACTGCAAACACAACGCTCTGTGGTTGTCATGACGTCTGATCTTCACACAGCCATGGGGAGTTTTCTTGCTTACAGGTGGTAAAACTGAGCCCCAGCAAGACTAAGTGACCTGACTAGAGTCACTCAGCTCATAGGTCTAGAAGGCATAATCTTGGCTTCAGAGGGAGAGCTCTGTCCGTGATGGCACAAGGCTACTCAGTCTCACTGTCTAGCTCTGGCTTTGGATTTCTGCCTGTGGTGTCCCAGCCACTGGCCATGGAGGTGGCGCAGGGGGGGAAGATCCACTTAGGAACTCACTGATCATGGTGGGTAATGGGGAGAGAGCCGAATCCTGGCTTGACTCACCTAAATCATCCCATCTGGTAAATATCATTTTGTTCAATGTCGGATAAATCATCGAAATGCTTCACAAACATCCTTCATTAAATTCCAGTTTTAGAAACCACTTCCTTCCCTCTGTGAGAACTGTTCATGACTCCCAATTACCTTCAGGAATAAAATCTAAATGTCTTTGTTTGGGTTTTGAGGTCCTGCTCAGTGGGGCACTCCTCCTCCTCCCCTCCCCTCCCCTCCTCCTTGTTCAGGGTGCTCTGTCTCTGTCCCAGCCTCCACCCCTCCATGTTTCTTAGATGCAGAAGTTCAGGGCAGAGAAGGTGCAAGGCAGGGCTGAGACATTAACAGTGGGATGGATGGAGAGAGAGAGAAACTGGGGGACCTCGTATGAGGAAGTGGAGTGTGTATTTCTTGACTGGGACAACAGGCAGTTGAAATGCTAAAGACAATGAAGAGAATTACAGGTGCAGGAGAGTGAGCTCATGAGGCTGTTTTATCTTCGCCTTATTCCCATGTCCCAAGGAGGCAGGGACCCTCCTTTGCTTCCCCTTCTCTCTTGTATATGTGCCTGGCACATAATTCATCATGCCATTCAGTAAATAGTTGTTGAAGTGAACTGATTTGATTAGGGTGAAATGACAACAACCATAGCAGTCTATGTTGAACGCCTACTGTGCTCTAATCTCCATGCTCATCTACATCATCTTACCTACATCATCTACATCATCTACATCATCTTGCCTAATTACCCTCCACCCCCCACTCCCCCAGGGCAGGTATAACACCCCCAGTCTGCATATGAGAAAATAGTTTGGAAACTTAAAAAACCTTCTCCAAAGAAACTGAGTCAGAATGTGACCCCCACCACTGTCTACTTCCAAAACCCAGACCCTCTCCCCTGTGCCAATGCCTCTCCCAGGACCATATGTTTCTTGTTGCTGATGCAAGGAATTTAGGTCAAATATGTGAATTTTTAGAGGCCAACTCCCTGGTTTGCATGTAACAGCAAAATTCCTAGAAGGCTTAAATTATGCATCACTGAAGCAGTTCCATTAGAAAGTTAAAATGTCAAACACACACCCACAGCTCAGCACATACGCACTCTAGCAGCCATTTCCTTGAAAATAGCATCTTGTTACAAAGGCATAATGTCGCAGACTGAATCCCCAGCCTACATATGCAAATTTAGGTGCATCTGAGGAAAGGAATGCGGTCTGGTCAGGACCAATGACCCCGTGAGGACTGAGGCACCCCTCCTTCCATAGCCACAGGCATGTGGTGCCAGGGAAAGGGGCCTCATTCATCGGGGCAGCTCAGTAATGGGAAATATGGGCGTGCCCCCCGGATCGCTCTTCAGCGAGCCATTCCCTTCATCTCAGGATGGGGAGCAGCTTGGAGCTGGACTCATTTCCTCATGTGTTAAGTGGATGTAATAACTGCACCTACTGAATTGGATGGTTGCTGAGATTAAATAAATACACGTGAGGCGCTCGGGGCAGTGAGCAAGCTCTCAGTGCGTATCGTCTGTTTGTTGTCGTCGTCCTTGTCACCATCATCACCGTCACAGTGCAGAAAGCTCACCGTGGGGTGAGCACTGACTCTGGAGTCAAATGCCCACTCTCTCGTTGATGAGCTGTGAGACCTTAGACAAGTTGTTCATGCTGTCTGGACCTCCGTTTCCTCAACCAATGCGCATTGATCTAGGACTTTCTAAATGTCAGGTACGTTACTAAGTGCTTTCGATATATTATCTGGCAGCTTCCAGCAATACTACGCAATAGATAACAAACCGTGTCTCGTGGAGACGGAGGTCCAGAGGAGCTAAGCACATTGTCCCATGTCATCATCAGTAAATGGCGGAGCTGGGTTCGAGCCCAGGTGTTTCTGTTTCCAAAACCCATACTCCTCACCACCACAGGGGAGCCTGTCATACCCCAGAGGGTTCTTGAGAGCTCTAAACAGGATCTGAAATTGTCAAACACCTGTAACAGGTGTGGACTGTGGTGGGTGTTCAAACATAGTAGTGGAAGCACTTTTATCGTTATGGTTATCAGCTGCTCCCCCTCCTCCTCTGCCCCCTCCTCCATGTCTTTTCCCCTCCCTCCTCCTCCCCCTCCTCCCCCTCCTCCCCCTCCTCCCCTTCCCCCTCCCCCCTTCCCCCCTTCCCCCTTCCCCCCCCTTTCTCCTCCTCCCCCATTCCTCTCCCCCTCTCCCTCCTCCCCCTCCTCCCCTTCCCCCTCCTCCCCTTCCCCCTCCTCCCCTTCCCCCTCCTCCCCCTTCCCCCTCCTCCTCCTCCCTCTCCTCCTCCTCCCCCTCCTTCTCAGCATCATCAGGCTTTCTCTCTATAGAATGCCCTTGACCCATCATGCATACCTTGCCCCTCCTTGTGTGGCACAACCACCCGAGCCCTGTGTTCTCCAGTCCTCTTGCCCTTGTCTGTGTTGTTGTTCCCACTTCCCTGTCTTTTCCCGTTCCCACCTTAGCCAGATCACCTTTCATCCAGATCGCAAATACTTCCCTTCCACGGAAACCGTGTTTGTCCCGCCCTCTCCGCAAACTAAGCCTGAACTGTGGCCCATTTGCATCCTTCGTGTGGGTGCGTTATGAACTCCACTTGTGGGTTTACTGACTTGTCAGTCATGCCCTTACTAGACCTCAGGCTTCCGGAAGGCAGGGACCACGTGTGGAGTTCTCTGTCATGTCCCTAGCCCAGCAGGAGGTACCACAGGCATTCAACGGCGGTAGATGGGCATTTAATACATTCTTATATCGGTTCCTCGGAACACTGTCGATCCACAGCGTGCAAAACTGTATTCTACCGAGAGGTGTGTGCCTGATCAAGTAAGCTTTAGAAGTACTTCTTATATTCCCACTCCCGAAGAGCCATGTGAATAGTGACAAACCATAGGCTCTGACAAGTCCTGCAGTGAGAGAACCCACTTTGATATTCCAACCTAGGAAACTTAACTTGCCTATTAATCTCTTTTCCACAGATGCCCGTTACTCTGCAGACCTCTTCCTTGTATATGTTGTTAGAAATTAAGCAGATAAGGCTTTTCGGGTTCAGTGCTAATGGAGAAGGTTGGTAATTCTGGTGGAGAGAGAAAGAGAGGGCTTCCTTCATCTTCAGCTTTCTGGCAGTACAGCTGTCCTGTGGAAAGATTCGTATCAGCACCCATCAGAAGTGGCCTTGTCAACAGTGGAATGACCCGAAGAATTACGTCCCCTTCAGTGATTTGAGGTCAAACCATGGGGGTCACTAGGAGGGAGGAGGGAGGAGCAGGGGACCTTGGGTCCCTGGCTTGTGGGGCTCAGTCAGGGGAGGGAGACAGGGAGAGAGAGAGAGAGAGAGAGAGAGAGAGAGAGAGAGAGAGAGAGACAGCCATGGTTCCCTGGAGGACATTGTCTCTTGGTTTGTTTTTTGGGAAGGAGATACTGCTCAATACACAGCATCTCCTACCTGCCTGGCTTCTCTTGTGTTAATTCGCTTCCTCTGCATAATGACCCCATGAGGTAGGCATCATCCCCTTCCAGGGAGAAATCAACAAAAACAAATGAACACACCATCTCTGTGTCACAGTTTAAAATGCAAATTCTGCTGTTCGGAAAGTAAACAGACTTGCGTTTTCAGCACTGAATCAGGCAAGCTCTCAAGTAACCAAATGGCAGGTCTCCCCGATTTTGTGTTTAGTTCCGTGAGTGGGGCTTTTAAAGTCCATTTTATAAACCACCAGGTATTTGTTACCTGCCACGTTCTTTCCCCCTTCCTCACGACCTTGGGGGTTAGTGTTACTACTCCCTTTTACCAGTGTGGAAACTGAAATTGAGAAGGTCATGATCATTCAACCTCCGTGCAATAAACCACTGCTTGGCTCCTACTGGGTGTCAGGAGCTCTCATAGAATATGCCCCGGGTGGAGCTTCTTTACAGATATTACCTGCTGGGGGCGCCTGGGTGGCTCAGTCGGATGAGCTTCTGACTCTTGATTTGAGCTCAGGTCGTGATCTCCCGGTTCCTGAGTTCGAGCCCTGCGTTGGGCTCTGTCCTGACAACTGGGAGCCTGAGCCTGCTTCGGATTCTGTGTCTCCCTCTGTCTGCCCTTTCTCTCTCTCTGTCTCTGTCTCTCTCCCCTTCTCTCAAAAATATTAAAAAACTTTTTTTTAGAAAAAGATATTACCTGCTAGTCTTGGTTGTGCATACACGGGTATCAGGTGCTCTTTTGATGTGACTGACTGTGTCCCTCCAAAATTCGTATGTTCACTCCTAATCCCCAGCACGATGGTGTTTGGAGGTGGGGCCTCTGGGAGGGAATTTGGTCATGAGGGTGGGGCCCTTGTGAGTGGGATTTGTGCCCTTATAAAAAGAAGCCCCAGTGAGCTCCCTCGCCCCTTCCTGCACCTGAGGACCCAGTGAGAAAGTGGCTGTCTATGAACCAGAAAGCAGACGTCGCCCAGACCCGGAGTCTGTCGGCAGCTCGATTTGGACTTCAGCCTCCAGAAGTGAGACAAGTAAACGTTTCTTGTTGAAGCCCCCTGGGCCGGGGTGTTTTGTTATCACAGCTCAAAGAAGTGGTGTTTTATATATAGGTCATCGTTTTTAATCCTCACAATTCGTAGGCAGGCACATGGGATTCGTGTTGACGTGTAGCAGATGGAGAGACTGAGGCATGAGATTCAGAAAAACTTGCCCGAGCAGACACAGCTACCGGGTGGCAGACCAGGATCCAGGCCCAGGGGCTCAGGGTCATGTGCCCAAGGAACGCTCAGCTGTGACGCCTCTCAAAGCAAACGTTCCTTCTCTACAGCCGGTGGCCTTGCCGTCAGCCTAATAAAGAGCTCTCAGGACATGGTTCACGATTCTCTGCTCTGCAGGGGTGATGTGTAGATGGCACGAAGGGTGCAAAACTTGTGGGTGAACCCCAGCCCCTTCCCCGTGGCCCCTCTGAAGAAGCCTCACAGTGGCCGCTTAATCAGTTAACTGGCATCTCCCCAAGTCCGAACGCCCTTCCATGTGATTTAATCCCAACTTTACAATTTTGTTATCTTAGCAAAGGCCACTAGGCAATTTCTCCCACATTTGTCATCGTCCCTTAAAACACGATATAATTGGAAGTTGCTGTGCGGGGCTGAGGGTAGGGTGACATTTTATGCACATTCAATTTGGGCATAAATGTCATATTTGCACTAGACCGGGGCTGCTGGTTGTAAGGATGAAATGTTCACGAGTGACGAGCAGACCCACCAGAGATTTTGGTGAACGACAGGAAAGCCGCTTTTTGTGACCCGGGCAGAGAGACGTGAATTATTGCAGGCAGAAGGTTCGCCCTGGTTCTCTTACAAGCAAATGCTTCCTCTCTCTGCCCTTTCTTATTCTGTATCTACAAAGTATTTTCTATCGCCCTGCTCTGACAGATCAAACCAGAGCAGTAGTCATTCATGCCTTCCCTATACATAATCCATATATTATATATGCATAGATGTGATTTAAGACTATTGTGAGTTAGCGCCTCTGTCTTCAGATGCTTCATATCCGTGATTTTGTTGGGTTTTGATTTCCTTCCAGAGCTCATCCTGGATGTTGCTCCCCTCCCCCCCGCCCCTCCCCCATCCAGTGCCCCAGCAAAGCCTCTTGCCTCTGACAGGTTATTACTCCCGCACCTGTGTCACAAAGCCACCCTCACACCTGTCCTGGGTTGTGGCGAAAGCCGACTGGTGATCTTTGGGCTTCCACGATTGCCCCTGCTGTCTCTTCTCCGTAGAACCACCAGGATGAACTTCAGAAAGAAAGCTAAAGCCGGTCATGCCATCCCTCCTTGTTCAAAACCATCCAGACTAAAACCCAAATTCCTTTCTGTTGGGGTTTGAGTCTAATAAATAGTACCACTGCCTCTCTTTTCCTGCCCTGGCTTAGAACGAATTGAGAAATGAAGCCAGAAGGGAGACTGATGAGATCCAACTATCATGTTTATTGCTGATCAAGAGGTCGTTGTTGAAGAACGTAGCTGGCGTCTGCTCAGTGGTGGACTTCTAAAACACCCCCCTGTTCCACTTTTTCTCTGCTCCTGGAAGCCTGCCTCATTAAAATCACAGGGCCGCCTTGTCAGGAAAGCCTTCTCTGTCTTGTTTCTGACTGTAACCCTCCCATCTATGTTCATCCCATTTGCTCATTAAAATTTTTTTTTCTTAATGTTTATTTTTGAGAGAGAGACAGAGTATGAGTGGGGGGGGGGCAGAGAGAGAGAGAGAGAGAGAGAGAGAGAGAAAGGGAGGGAGACACAGAAACTGAAACAGGCTCCAGACTCTGAGCTCTCAGCACAGAGCCCGACGTGGGCTCGAACTCAGGAACGGCGAGATCATGACCTGAGCCGAAGTCGGACGCTTAACCGACTGAGCCACCCAGGCGCCCCGCCATATGCTCGTTTCTAACAAGATCGTCTATTTCCTTACTGATTGATGGGGAAGGGGTCATATATGTTGAATATCTTCTTAACATGTGTAGCTAGTTTTTACATGTGATGGTGACTTTTGAAAAGTTGATTTTAGGTTTAATGGAATTAAATTGCCAATCTCTTTCCTTTTTAAAGTTAGCGTACTTTATGTCTGCTTTGACAAATCTTTCCCAATCACAGGGTCATAATGAGATCTCCTTATATTTTCTTCTGGGACTTTGAAGGTTGGCTTTTCACGTTAGATACTTCAAGCTAAGAGGTTTCCGTGTATGGTGTGAGGTACTGATTTCGGATATGCTGGTATTTAGATCCAGTGACGTTTGGTTCCTTATAGAGAACCTATTATACAGCGTTGCTTATTATAGTCCCACATGGATAGAATGTCTGTCTTTCCCCCAGTGACCTGTGGTCCCTTTGTCCAACCCTTATCTCAGTCACATTGTATGAATTATTATAATCTGATAATAATGCAAGAACATAAAGAAGAAATTACATCTTTGGGGCGCCTGGGTGGCGCAGTCGGTTAAGCGTCCGACTTCAGCCAGGTCACGATCTCGCGGTCCGTGAGTTCGAGCCCCGCGTCAGGCTCTGGGCTGATGGCTCAGAGCCTGGAGCCTGTTTCGGATTCTGTGTCTCCCTCTCTCTCTGCCCCTCCCCCGTTCATGCTCTGTCTCTCTCTGTCCCCAAAAATAAATAAATAAATAAACGTTGAAAAAAAAACGAAAAAAAGAAGAAATTACATCTTTCATGAGCCCACAGATAATGGCTGTCTGTATCACAGGGGTTTTTAGCATTTCTTTTTGGTCTTTTGCTTATGCATTTTTCATACGTTCAGGAGAGACTATGTGTGTGTCTATATATATAGACACACAAATATATATATATATATATATATATATATATATATATTTGAATTTTCATTTCTTCACATTTGAATTTTGGTTTTTCCGTATGTTTTGCTGCATATTGGCAAATGCTCCAAATTTATGTTTTTATTATGAGAAAGATGTGAAGGAGGGTTAAAATTTTAAGGGGAAGCCAGAGAGTATTTTCAAGTCGAGAGACCCCACATCTCGAAAGGCCTCATTACATTGTACTTTTCTTGTTGGTTCATGAACTGTAACAATGCACAGAAGGGCTTGGGTCATCCATTGAGAAGCTTGACACTGAGGCATATGGGGTAACAGATGTATTCAGGTCTCAACATCTTTCAGATCCTTTCGGTGGAAGCAAGCCATTCGTTGTATGGGACCATCACTGAACTATTTATTTCAGAAGCAACCAATGACACAAGAAGATGCTGAAGTCTCTTCAGCAGGGGGTCAAGAACTCTGGAGAAGCAGTGTCTCAGCTGAGTTCTGAGTCAGCAGGGAGCCATCCCGGAAGCTTCAGGGGCAATGGTGTGAACTGTGATTTCTAATTAGGGAGTTGATGTGTTGGTTGTTATGGGGGGGGGCAGTTTAAAGGTATTAGTCATGTCGGTCCGATTTTACATCTTTCTCTAATTTGACTGCGGGGCTTCCAACATCATTTCGTCTCCAAACGATTAGCTATTAAGTCCGCTCCGAATAGGAGACGAAGTGTAAACTCGGAGAACCTCTCATGGGGGAGCGTACTCCTTTTGGTGTGTGGGGTTTCTGGAAGAGGCAACTTCTCTCCTTCAAGTCTCCTGAATACAGGGCTCCCTTGTTCTGTTGGGTAGTTTCCTTCTTGGATTTAATCGGGGTTTTCATTTATAGCCATTTATAAAATCTTCATCGCCTGGTTTCTCCCGGGGTAGGTTGGGCCAGCGTTGGTGTTTTTGTGATCTCCATTCAACCGTAGATGTTGTTTTAACCCAAACGACTCCAAGCTTCGCGACATTCCTTTAAACCTTCAGAACATCACTGTGGTGTCCCTGAGAGTCTCCAGGGTCTGCTAGGAACTCAGAGAGTAGCTTCTCTTACCTAACTCAGGAATCTCCTCTCCAGCGCTCAAGCCGACATTTACTGAGTGCTAATTCCAAGCCAGAAAAGACCCCTGCACAATTAGGGGCCTGTTGTGCCCCGGTCACTTTCTCAGGGGCGCTCTGTCATGAAACTTTCCTCACTATGAGAAATTCCCTCCTGGCCCTTATCCAAAATCAGCAGACTATCCATGTACTGGTTCTAGTCTGGCCTTTTGTGGTTGCACAGGTGGGAGTCTCACTTCCTGGATTGTGAGCACCTGTCGTGTTACAGACCCACTTCTCCAACTTCATGTGATTCAGAGTCTCCTGGAGGATTTGTTGAAGACTGCTGGCTCTCACCTCAGAGCCATAAGTCTGGATGGGACCAGAGAAGTTGCATTCCTAACACATCTCCAGGAGATGCTAATGCCACTGGTCTGGGGACCACACTTGGAGAACTTCTCTTAAAGACAAAGGATCCCTTTCTCTAGGTGCTAGGCATCTTGTTAGCTGCCAGAGATAAGCAATAAACAGCACAGGTAGAGCTCTTACACTCATGGAGCTTATGGTCCAGTGGGATTTACTGGAAATACAAACAGTAAGGCGAGGTGTGTGTTACGACAGAGAAAGGTTCAGAAACTCTGGGAATATAAGGTGGGGGACTTTATCTAATCTAAGGATCAGAGTCAGGGAGGCCTCCTTGCAGAAGTCAGTTTTGAGCTGTGACCTAAAAAAAAGTTGGGACTTGTAAAACTGAAGAAGGAGGTTGGGGCAGGAGAAAGAGGGGTTCTCTGGAGAGAGCACAGCATGGGGGAAGATGGGCAGTGAGATGTGTAGACAGCCAGGGCCGTGGACACGGAGAAAGGAAGGGGAGGGCTACAGGAGTTGGAGATGCTTTCTGCACTAGTTCACAGGGCTGTTTTTATTCCAAGGGAAATAGGAAGCCATTAAAAATGCCATGGGGTTTTAAACCAGGTGGAGTGGGTGTGATTTTGTTTTCATTTATACAATCAAGTCTTATTTGGAACTCTTTTCCAGTAGCTAATGTAGGTTCATGGAGAAGCTTAGATGCTCTTTGTGCATTGAGAGTAATCCAGAAATATTAGTTCCCCAAAGGTGGTGGATGCATGCATATGTGTGTGTGTGTGCGTGTGTGTGTGTGTGTGTGTGTGTGCGTGCATGCGTGCATGTATGTGTGTGGGTGTTGAACGCTGCAGCTTTTTAGGACATCTCTATGTATGTGTGTGCCAATGACACGGTAAATAAATAGCTTACGTACAACAAACCCGGCTTACGTAGTAGTGGGAACTGCTAATGCTCAGGTTGCTTGAGGCTGATTGTGTTGTTCCATTAATAACACCATGGCACTGGTGCCCTTAAGCGGTCACTAATTCAAATTATAGGAGACATAGTTTTGCATTCTTTCAGATTTAAAGGCAAGATGATGATTGTAGTGTAACTTACAGCTCATGACAATATTGCTGACCTACAAAACCAAAATATTTTTTTATTCTCTCTTACTGGGAGGTCATTCTGCATTTTATGAGGAGGAAGGGGCGGGGAACATGAAGGTCATGGGGCAGTGGGGAAGGAAGCATTTAAGAAGGTGGCACTGACCACAGATTTTGCAACTGAAGCGATATGGGGATGCCAGTCCCTTTCTACCTCATTAGTGTGTTTTGAAAAGCATCAAAATTTGGAAAGAGGGGATGTGCAAATGTGTTTAGGGCATTGGTTAACATATGGCTTTAATTACAGGATTTGGCCCTTGTACTTAATGGGGAGTTTCTTAGGGTAGGACAGAAATCACAGGCATACCATGTGGCATCTGAAATATGGTTTTAATAATTTGGAGAAAATAAGATCTCATCAACATTTGGGCTTGTCTCTCTTTTTTTTTTTTATGAAATTTATTGTCAAATTGGTTTCCATACAACACCCAGTGCTCATCCCAACAGGTGCCCTCCCCAGTGCCCATCACCCACTTTCCCCTCCCTCCCACCCCCCATCAACCCTCAGTTTATCCTCAGTGTTTAAGAGTCTCTTATGGTTTGGCTCCCTCCCTCTCTTAACTTTTTTTTTCCTTCCCCTCCCGCTAAGTCATACAGAGAAAGACAGATACCATATGTTTTCACTCTTATGTGGATCCTGGGCTTGTCTCTTAATGTCACTGTCCGGACTTGGAGAGAGCATTTGCTATAACTTCTAAATAGAGAGGAAGAGTGACCCGAGAGCTGCTCCTTCAGGTAGGGAAGGTGGAAGGAGCTAGAGTGTCCATGTCAGTTAGCCTTAGATTTGAAAATTACTCTACTGAGCCACAGCCTTTGCTTTGAAAAACAAGGAAAGTACTACCAAACTCACAAGATTTTAAGACATAATGAAATTTGTATATCTGAGAAGGTCTGGGCTCCTCTGAAGATCCTTCTTAAATGGAAATTTTTATTGTTATTATTATTATTGTTACTATATTTTGTTGTTATCTTTTCCCCTGTGATGTATCAGTGGGTCAAGTGCCTTGTCAGCAACCTTTCAGGGCTCTGTAACCTGCTTATATCTATATGACTGTTCTTTTTTGATTACTTTAATTCCAGTTAACAGACAGTGTTATATTGGTTTCAGATGTACAGTATAGTAATTCAGCATCACCCGGTGCTCATCACAACAAGTGTACTCCTTAATCACCATCACCTATTTCACCCATCCCCCCACCTCCCTCCCCTCTGGTGACCATCTGTTCTCTATAGTTCAGTGTCTGTTTCTCAGCTTGTCTCTCTCTCTCTCTGTATTTTTTCCTTTAACCTATATGACTTCTTTAACACGTAGCTCTGGAAGTTACACAGAGACATTTAGGCTGCATTCTGTTAGTTAACATAAGCCAATGGACCAGCGCAGACTCAAGGAAGAGGAAACGTATCACACCTCTTGATGGGAGCAGTGACAAAGTTGTGTCCATCTTTAATTCACCACGCTTATTTGTATTTTTAAAAGATTGCTCTGGCTGCTGTGTGGAAGACAGATAGGGATGCCAAAGCAAGCAGTCTATTTAGGAGGCTTTAGGGAGAGATGATTATGTCTTGGATTAGGTGTGTAATAAATAAGTTGAGAGGACATACATTTGAATGTAGAATCAGATAATGGATTCGGTCTCTAGGTTAAGAACTACAAAGGCCAGTCTATGGGATGTGAGGGATTCCTAATAATTGAGAATCCCAAAGAGAAGATAGGATTAACCCCAGAACTCTCGATATTCAGAAAGCATTAGAGCTGAAATGCTGCTCCCCGGGAACTGTCCAGGGTCCTGAAGCACTCCCTCCATTGTTCATCCATTAGTGGCCTCGGTCTTTGCGTCAGGTACTGTGATCAGCACTGGGAGTACAAACACCCATAGACAAAGATCCTACTAGAAAGGAGAATTACAGGCCAATATCCCTGATGAACACGGATGCAAAAATTCTCAACAAATTATCAGCAAATCGAATCCAACAGTACATTAAAAGAATTATTCACCACAATCAAGTGGGATTTATGCCTGGGCTGCAGGAGTGGTTCAATATTTGCAAATCAATCAATGTGATACACAATATTAATAAAAGAAAGGATAAGAACCATATGATCCTGTCAATAGAGGCAGAAACAGCTGTATTTGACAAAATACAGCATCCATTCTTTTTTTTTTTAATGTTTATGTATTTATTTTGGGAGACAGAAATAGAGGGAAAGAGAGCACAGCAGAGGAAGGGCAGAGAGAGAGGGAGAGAATACCAAGCAGGCTCTGCACTGTCAGCACAGAGCTCAGTGCAGGGCTTGACCCCATGAACTGTGATATCATGACCTGAGTCAAAATCAAGAGTTGGACGACTGAGCCACCCAGGTACACCTAGCATCTGTTTTTGATAAAAACCCTCAACAAAGTAGGTATAGATGGAACACACCTCACCATCATAAAAGCCATATACCAAAGACCCACAGCTAATATCATCCTCAATGGGGAAAACCTGAGAGCTTTTCCTTTGAAGTTAGAAACAGGACAGGGATATCCACTCTCACCATTGCTATTTAACATAGTACCAGAAGTCTTAGCCTCGGCAGTCAGACAACAAAAAGACATAAAAGGCATCCAAATCAGCAGGGAAGAAGTCAAACTTTCACTATTCGCAGATGACATAATACTATATATCCAAAACCCAAAAGACTCCACCAGAAGATTGCTAGAACTAATACATGAATTCAGCAAAGTTGCAGGCTATAAAATCAACGTATACAAATATGTTGCATTTCTATACACCAATAATGAAACAGCAGAAATAGAAATCAAGGAATTGATCCCATTTACAATTACATCAAAAACAGTAAGATACCTAGGAATAAACCTAACCAAAGAGAGAAAAGATCTTCACTCTGAAAACTGTAGAACACTTATGAAAGGAATTGAAGAGGACAGAGAGAAATGGTAAAACATTCCATGCTCACGGATTGGAAGAACAAACATTGTTAAAATGTCTATACTACTTAAAGCAATCAGCACATTTAACACAATCTCTATCAAAATAGCACCAGAATTTTTCAAGGAGCTAGAAAAAGCAATCCTAACATTTGTACGGAACCACAAAGACCCCAAATGGCCAAAGCAATCCCAAAAAGAAAAGCTGCAGGCATCATAATTCGAGACTTCAAGCTGTATTAGAAAGCTGTAATCCTCAAGACAGTATGGTACTGGCACAAAAACAGACACATAAATCAGTGGAACAGAACAGAAAACCCAGAAATGAACCCACAACTAAGCGGCCAGCTAATCTTTGACAAAACATGAAAGAATATCCAATGGAGAAAAGGCAGTCTCTTCAAAAGATGGTGTTGGGAAAACTGGATGGGAACATGCAGAAGAATGTTGAAAGTGGACCACTTTCTTATACCATACACAAAAATAAATCAAAAAAAAGATGAAAGACCTGAATATAAGATAGGCAACCATCAAAGTAGTAGAGGAGAGAACAGGCAGCAACCTCTTTGACCTCATCTGGAGCAACTTCTTAGTAGACATGTCTCTTGAGGCAAGAGAAACAAAAGCAAAAATGAAGTATCGGGACCTCATCAAGGTAAAAAGCTTCTGCACAGCAAAGGAAACAGTCAACAAAACTAAAAGGCAACCTACAGAATCAGAGAAGACATTTGCAAATGACACATCTGTCAGTATCCAAAATCTATAAAGAGCTTATCAAACTCAGCATCCTAAAAAAAAAAGCAATTCAGTTAAGAAATGGGCAGAAGGTTCGAATAGACATTTTTCCAAAGAAGACGGCCAGATGGCTAACACACATGTGAAAAAGATGCTCAACATCACTCATCGTCAGGGAAACACAAATCAAAACAACAATGAGATACCCCATCACACCTGTTGGAATGGCTAAAATTAACAACACAAGAAACAACAGAGGGTGGTGAGGATGTGCAGAAAGGGTAACCCTCTTAATGCTGCCAGTGGGAATGCAAACCGGTGCAGCCACACCGGAAGACAGTATGGAGGTTCCTTAAAAAGTCAAAAGTGGAACCACCCTACCACTCAGCATTTGCACCACTGGTTCTTCACCCAAAGAATACGAAAATGCAGATTCGAAGGGGTGCATGCACCCTGATGTTTATAGCAGCATAATCAACAATAACCAAACTATGGGAAGAGTCCAAATATCCATTGACTGATGAGTGTGTAAAGAAGATGTGGTATATAAATGCAATGGAATATTACCCAGCCATCAAAAAAAAGTGAAATCTTGGGGCGCCTGGGTGGCGCAGTCGGTTAAGCGTCCGACTTCAGCTAGGTCACGATCTCGCGGTCCGTGAGTTCGAGCCCCGCGTCAGGCTCTGGGCTGATGGCTCAGAGCCTGGAGCCTGTTTCCGATTCTGTGTCTCCTTCTCTCTCTGCCCCTCCCCCGTTCATGCTCTGTCTCTCTCTGTCCCAAAAATGAATAAACGTTGAAAAAAAAATTTTAAAAAAAAGTGAAATCTTAATTTGCGACGATGTGGATGGAGCTACAGTGTGTTATTATGCTAAGCGAAATAAGTCAGTCAGGGAAAGACAAAGATCATATGATTTCACTCCTGTGTGCAATTTAAGAAACCAAACACGGGGCGCCTGAGTGGTGCAGTCGGTTAGGCGTCCGACTTCAGCCAGGTCACCACGATCTCACGGTCCGTGAGTTCGAGCCCCGCGTCAGGCTCTGGGCTGATGGCTCAGAGCCTGGAGCCTGTTTCCGATTCTGTGTCTCCCTCTCTCTCTACCCCTCCCCCGTTCATGCTCTGTCTCTCTCTGTCCCCCCCCCAAAAAATAAATAAACGTTGGAAAAAAAAAAGAAACCAAACAGATAAACATATGGGAAGGGGAAAAAAAGAGAAGAGTGGGAAATAAACCATAAGAGACTCTTAATGTTAGAGAACACTCTGAGGGGTGCTGGAGGGGCTGTGGGTGAGGGGATGGGCTAAATGGGCAAGGGGCATTAAGGAGGGCACTTGTGATGAGCACTGGGTGTTGTATGTAAGTGGAGAATCACTGAATTCTACTCCTGAAACCTATATTGCACTGCATGTGAACTAGAATTTAAATAAAAATTTGAAAAACAATATGATAAAGACTCATGGGGCATGGTTCCAGCTCTCAGTAAGTTCACAGTTCTTATGTGATGATTCACAGATATGCAAGAAATCCCAGGACGGTGTGATGAGTGATCAGATAGAAGGTACAGGAAGGGGACACCTAGATCACCCTGCTGAGGCAAGATTGGGCTTTCCGGTGAAGATCTCTGAGCCGAATACTGAACTTCTCACATTTTGTTACCTTAAAATCCTTTAATCTGTCTTGAAATTTAAGTGGCCCTCATAAGTATGCATGATTTTGTAACATAACACATTGGTAATTTGGAAACCTGCCACTGGTTTGTTTAGAATCGCCATGTGTTGGCACCCTCCATTATATAATATTTAAAAATCACGTTTATTAGTTTCACTACTAAATTCATCAGCAGCATCTTTAACTATTGGAAAGCTGTCAAACATGTGACGGACGCAAGTTTCTCAAAAGTCTAATTTTCACTTGAGAACTCAAGTTTTATCATCAGCAACAAATACAGTCAGACATTTTTTTTCCCTGCGATGACAGTTAACCTCATTCATCCCCAGTCTTGTAAGTCAGTTTCCAAAGTAAAGGTGGTGTCCCTTGAAAAAAGAGTCTAGTTCAGCTTGCGATTGAGTTTCAGAAGTGTTCTGTTTTGTTTTTCTGGGAAGAAATGTATTACACATACTTCCCGTTCGTCACACAGGATATTCAGAAGATGTATCAAAGATACTTTAGTGAGGTTAATATTTTTCCCTGCTTCATCAGTGCGTTAAGTGAAATTGGCTTTTATTTGTGAGTGCATGGCAGTGAGAAACAATGAGAACGGCTACAGTTTGGTGTCGCTTTGATTTGTGCCAAAGTGCCATCGGTTCTACACATCATTACATTCGCACTGTCGGTGAGAGTATGTCCCAGGATTCAAAAGTGTTCCAGTGCTTACGATATTTCAGGACCACTGTTGCCAAGTCTTTACATCAAAGACGTTCTTGGATGATCAGTTGGTGCTGATACCAGAGGAATAGAAACAAAGCTGTTTAAGTCCAGCCGTGTCTATAGATCTCAGCCATTTGTAAGACAGAAGTACAGTCCTACAGTTGGTTGGTTGACTCCCGTCTTCGTGTTTGCAACTAAATATTTAATTCAAAGGGTTGCTGTGTTGTTGGAAACTGGAAATGCTGCCTTTTCAGCCAGCAGGTGTTCAGTAGTGTCAATGGCGTGAGGCTCCGTTAGCCTCTGAACCCTCGTCTATGTTTCCCCAGCCAATGAAATATGTTAACATATCCCGTAACATGCCTCCATGGCTTTTTGATTTTAAGGTTTGGAGAACTTTAATAAACAGCCTTTTGGCTTTTGCGGAACTTTAACATAATTAGTTTAAAATAATTAGTTCTTCTTTCTTTCAACTCTGAATGAGTGGTCTGTAATGATTCCATAGTTTGACTGGCACCACGGTACTATTCTCAAAATCCTGTATTCCATCAAACACAATAAGATGCATGATTGATATCTATGAACTTGAGGGAGTGAAAGCAGTTTTTTTTTTTTTTTAATTTTTTTTAACGTTTATTTATTACGGAGAGACAGAGAGACACAGAGCGTGAGCAGGGGAGGGGCAGAGAGAGGGGGGAGACACGGAATCTGAAGCAGGCCTCAGGCTCCGAGCTGTCAGCACAGAGCCCGATGCGGGACTCGAACTCAGAAACTGCGTGATCATGACCCGAGCTGAAGTCGGTCGCCCAATGGACTGAGCCACTCAGGCGCCCCAGTTTTGTTTGTTTTTATTCTTGCCTCATTCCTTTCCAGTAGATTTTTTCTTCCATGAGTCAGAGCTCTCTGAAATGACAGTTTTGTCTTTTTTTGGCGTCTTTAGACCTAGATGATTCAGCTAGGGGTTGAGGAGATGAGTAGCCTAAACTTTTTAAAGCTAATTATTTATCCTTAAACATAAGAAAAATACACAGCTGACCCTTGTACAACACAGGTGTCAACTTGTGTGGGTCCACTTACACGTCGATCTTTTACGGCACAGGACTATAAATGTATTTCCTGTTCTTTATGATTCTCTTAACATTTTCTTACTGTATTGTAGGAATACAGTATGTAATACATATAACATGCAAAATGTATGTTGATCAACGTTTATGTCATTTTTTTGAGGGGGGGGCAAAGAGGGAGAGAAAGGGGAACAGTTTTTTCTTCTTTTTTTCTTTTTTTCTAAATTTAAATTCAAGTTAGGGGCACCTGGGTGGCTCAGTCGGTTGAGCATCCGACTTGGGCTCAGGTCATGATCTCGCGGTCTATGGGTTCGAGCCCTGCGTCGGGCTCTGTGCTGACAGCTCAGAGCCTGGAGCCTGCTTTGGATTCTGTGGCTCCCTCTCTCTCTGCCCCTCCCCCTCTCATGCTCTGTCTCTCTCTCTCTGTCAAAAATAAATACATATTAAAAAATTTCAAGTTAGTTAACACATAGTGTAATAATGATTTTGGGAATAGAATGTAGTGACTCATCACTTACATGTCACACCCAGTTCTCATCCCCAAAAGTGCCCTCCTTAATGTCCATCACCCATTTAGCACATCCCCTCACCCAGCTCCCCTCTAATAACCCTCAGTTTGTTCTCTGTATTTAAGAGGCTCCTATGGTTTGTCTCCCTCTCTGTTTTTATCTTACGTTATTTTTCCTTCCCTTCCCCTATGTTCATCTGTTTTGTATCTTAAATTCCACAAGTGAGGTCATAGGATATTTGTTTTTCTCTGACTTATTTTGCTTAGCATAATACACTCTAATTCCATGCACATTGTTGCAAATGGCAAAATATCTTTTTTTTTTATCGCTGAGTAGTATTCCATTGTATATATAAACTACATCTTCTTTATCCATTCATCAGTCGATGAACATTTGGGCTCTTTCCATACTTTGGCTACTGTCGATAATGCTGTATCAACACTGGGGTACCTGTGCCCCTTGGAATCAGCATTTTTGTATCCTTTGGATAACTACCGAGTAGCGCAGTTGCTGGCTCATAGGGTAGTTCTGTTTTTAATTTTTTGAGGAAACTCCACACTGTTTTCCAGAGTGGACATATCAGTTTGCACTCCCATGAGAGAGACAATCCCAAGTAGGCTCTATGCCCAGCACAGAGCCTGATTCAGGGCTCAGTCTCCCAACCATGAGCTCATGAGCTGAGCTGAAATCCAGTTGGAGGCTTAACCAGCTGAGCCACTCAGGCGCCCCTCAACTGTTTATGTTATCAGTAAGGCTTCAAGTCAACAGGAAGCTGTTAGTAGTTAAGTTTTGGGAGTATCAAAAGTTACACATGGATTTTTAAGTGCACGGGGGCTGGTACTCTAACCTCTGCCTGTTCAAGGGTCAACTCTGTTGTAAATTCATGTTCCTTTATTTTAGAGCAAAATATTACAAAGTTACAAAATAATAGTTACAGATAAGGTTTAGAATTTTATATTTTTTATTTTCTAGAAACTATGTAGAAATCATTTTCTAAATACTATTCCAAAACAGGACAACAATGTATAGTGTTTTTTTTTTTAATGTTTATTTTTGAGAGAGAGGGATAGACAGAGCACAAGTGGGGAAGGGGCAGAGAGAGAGAGAGAGAGAGAGAGGAAGAGAGAGAGAGAGAGAGAGAGAGAGAGAGAGAGAGAGAAAGACTCAGAATCCTAAGCAGGCTTCAGGCTGTGAGCTGTCAGCGCAGAGCCTGATGTGGGGCTTGAACTCACAAACCATGAGATCATGACCTGAGCCAAAGTCAGATGCTTACCCAACTGAGCCATCCAGGCGCCCCCAACAAAGTACAGTTTTTATATTTCCCAATATAAGGAAAAGTTCAGGATTTCAAATGAACAATTTATTGGATGATAATGAGTTGCAGATTACCCAAAAATGGCTAATAAGAACATGGTAGAAATTTTAAAAACAAACTGAGACCATCTCTGAAAAGGAACATATTTCTACATCAAACCTATTGCCTTAGAAAACTCTAGAAAACATGAGAATTTTCAAGCACACATTCATTTTGATTTGGCATCACTGCATGTCATAGAGCCTCTGGAAAACTTCACCATATGCTCATGAGAGTACGCTTCACCATACGCTCATGAGAGTAAAATTTTAATATTATGAAAATAGTTTTGACCTGAACAGACCCTGAAAGGGTTTTGGAGGACCACAGTTTGAGAACGGCTGGTGCAGAGCTTAGAGAGCTTGTTTGGGATAGCGATACGGGATTTAAGAAGCGTCTGCGGGAATGTAAGCTGGTGCAGCCACTTTGGAAAACAGTATGGAGGTTCCTCAAAAAAGTAAAAACAGAACTACCCTACGACCCAGCAATAGCACTACTAGGCATTTATCCACGGGATACAGGTGTGCTGTTTCGGAGGGATACATGCACCCCCATGTTTATAGCAGCACTATTGACAATAGCCAAAGTATGGAAAGAATCCAAACGTCCATCGATGGATGAATGGATAAGGAAGATGTGGCATATATACACAATGGAGTATTACTCGGCAATCAAAAAGGATGAAATCTTGCCATTTGCAACTACGTGGATGGAACTGGAGGGTATTATGCTAAGTGAAATTAGTCAGAGAAAGAGAAATATCTTACAACTTCACTCATATGAAGACTTTAAGACACAAACAGATGAACATAAGGGAAGGGAAACAAAAATAATATAAAAACAGGGAGGGGGACAAAACACAAGAGACTCCTAAATATGGAGAACAAACTGAGGGTTACTGGAGCGGGTGTGGGAGGGGGAATGGGCTAAATGGGTAAGGGGCACTAAGGAATCTACTCTTGAAATCATTGTTGCACTATATGTTAACTAATTTGGATGTAAATTTTAAAAAATAAAGAATAAAATTAAAAAAAAATAAAAAAAGAAACTCAAAAGCAAAAATAAAAAAAAATAACTGTAGTCCAATAAAGAAAAGAAAAAGAAGCATCTGTACGCACGTACGTATGTGAAACACTGAGAGCAGGTTCGGGCACAGAGCACTCAAGAAACATTAGCTGCTGTTATTTCAAAGGATAGATTAATCCACAGAAAATTTTCCATAAGATTACTTGACAATAAAGTACTCAGAATGGAACCTTCCGGATGCTCAGTGTTTAAGGAATTGATTAACTGGAAGATTCTGGAATGGCAGAGGTAGAGGACACTAGGAAAGAGTGTTTGGCTGTCACAGGGATGGGTGGAAACCTGCCAACCGACACATCTAGAGTCCATGGAAAAGGATATAAGAACTTGTGGAGACCGAGAACAAAAAGTCAAAGGTAATCAAGCAAGCCTGCTGACGAAGGCACGGTTTCCCAGATCCTCCAGAGTTCCCTGTGGGGTGTGCAACAATGAACATACTTGCCAGAGTGAGGACCCGCCACCCGTGAAGCTCTCTCTCTCGCAAGGGTTTTGTGCCCGTCTTTCGTACCCCTCTTCGCACCTGCCGTTACTGGTTTCATTTGTGCCTTTCCGAGCTCCGAGAAGTGAAAAGCTCATAAATGACTTCTGCTGTGCTCGAGCTGCCTTGCCCCCCACACAGGAGACACTCGGTAAATATGGATCGATCAAAGGAATGGGTGGTTGTGACCTTGGAAAGACTAGTCCTTGATGGAATGCTCATGGGTGGAAAGGAGAAGCCTGATTAGAAAGCGCTGAAGACTGATGGCCAGGGAAGAAGCAGAGGAAACAAGTGTCCACAAATCTTTAAAGAATCGTGACTGGGAATAAGAAGAGGGAGAGAAATCAATAGTCTTATGAAGATGTAGGGACAAGAGAGGATTTTTTAAGAGGGGAGGGACCGGTAGAATTCTATCTTGAGACAAACGAGCTGAGAGAGAGAGAAAGAACAAAGATACACGGTAGGAGGAGTCCTTTAATAAGGGTGGTAAGAATTCATTCATTCACTCCTCAGATATTAACTGAGAGCCTGCTATGTGACAGGTCTTGTGCTGATTGCTTGAGAGGGCGTGGTAAAGGATGGGAATGTGTCCCTGTCACTCGTGGATGTGGAGGTGAGGTAGACTTAGTGCCATCTTTTAGTAGTGGGCAGCTTGGGGCCAGAAGCTCAGCCTCTGTAAACGTCAGATTCCTCCTGTATGAAGTGGGTACTTCGCTGCCTGTTGTGTGGGGTTGTTTTGCAGGCTGCTGTCTATGGCGCCTGACATCCAGCCGGTGCAAGGCGGCCTAGCCTGGTGGTCACGAGCCTGTTCTCTGGAACCATAGTACCTGATTTTGGATCCCAGCTCTGCCATTTTTGTTTCCCCTTGGAAAGGGAATGATGACAGTGTGTCTCGTCTTAGTGTTCACGGTAGCGTGTGGCAGGTGCTTAGAACGGCGGTAGGTATGGAGATAGCACACTCTATAAGTAGCTGACCTTTTCCTCGGGCCTTCCTCTCTCCTCTTAGAGGTTTTACCATAACACTGTCCAGTGCCCTTCTGGACCATCTGAAGGGTAGCCACAGTTTTTGAATATTAGTGTAGAAAAAGAACATTGTCCTCCTTTTTTTAAAATGTTTATTTATTTTTGAGAGAGACAGAGACAGAGCATGAGCAGAGGACGGGCAGAGAGAGGGGGAGACACAGAATCCCAAGTGGGCTCCAGGCTCCGAGCTGTCAGCGCAGAGCCCGACGCGGGGCTCGAACTCAAGACTGTGAGATTGTGACCTGAGCTGAAGTTGGACGCTCGACTGACTGAGCCACCCAGGCGCCTCTGTGCTCCCTCTTTAGATTATTCATCGTAGACTCCATGTCAAACAACTGAGCAGATTTATCTGACGTCTTGTCCCCACGACGAGGATTAAAGACGCATGGAAGGTGATACCTTAGCCAGATAGGTCAGAGATTTGCCCACACTTGGCATCATTATCTTATAAAGCCAACTTATAACACAGCATGTTATTTTTACTGGATACAGTATTTGTCATTGTGGAGGAGAGTCTGTGAAGAACAGTCTGCTCCCATCTCGTTTTCCTAAAAATAGAATCTTCAGTTTGAACCTTTGAACCCAACAGCACTTCAGATTCTTAACCAGACTCATCACATCAGGTCCTGGGCATATAACTTCCTCCTCTTGAAAGGGAGTCTCTGGAAGGGAGACAGAGGAAGCAGCTGGACACAGAGGAGAGAAGACGGGCCGTTGGCAGGCGGACGTGGGCTGGAGCCCTGTCCTTGTCACACACGGCTGTTCCAGTGGGCAGGGAGGGCTGAGCATCCGACGGGACACCCAGGAGGCCAGTAGGAGGAGACAGAACAGAAGAAGACTCCAGGAAGACGGGGATGGGGCAGGGTGACTCTGGAGTCATCTGCACTCTTACTGGCCGTCCGCTGTGGTGTGGACAGAACCATCTCTCGGGGCCGCCTGGTTCGTACCGAGGAAGTTGTGATTCTCAAAATTTACACTTATCCTCAGCTGCAGCCTGTCTCCGGGCCCTTCCCCTTGTTCCACGTTCACTGTCCTGAACCTCATGCCGCCTTCTCCCTGGCACTCTCTCAGATGACGTAAAGACCTACAATTGTGCCTCCTCACCAACTCTCCCCTTTTCCCAGACGCATAGCCTTTGCTCTTTCTTTAAAACTGTTCAGCCTGGGGGCACCTGGGTGGCTCGGTTGGTCAAATGTCCAACTCTTGATTTTGGCTCACTTTGTGAGATCGAGCCCCACATCGGGCTCTGTGTTGACAGTGTGGAGCCTGCTTGGAATTCTGTGTCTCTTCTCTCTCCCTCTCTGCCCTTCCCCCACTTGTGTTCACTGTGTCTCTCTCTCAAATGCAAATAAGCCTTAAAAAATCAAATCACGCTGTTTAGCTTTTAGAAAAATTAAACACATAACGCGTGCCCATGATAAGTTGGTAGCTCAAAGAATTTTCAAAAACTGAACAACACATCCGTATAACCAGCACCCAGAACAAAAAAGGACATATCAGCACCCCCCAGGATCCCTTCCGGGCTCTGTTCCCCAAAGATAGCTACTGTCCTAGCTTGGAAAAGCATAGACTGGCTTAGCCTGCCTTTGTACCTTCTATAAGTGCAGTCATACTGCGGGTATGAGATGGAGACTACGTGCCCACAGCACCATGCCTGGCACACAGGTCGGAGTCTTGTGTCTGTATCACTTCATTCAACACTGTGTTTTGAGGCTCCTCCAGGCTAGTGTAGGAAGTCTCAGATGGCTCGTTCTCGCTGCCACGTAGTATTTCGTCGTGTGGGTACACCGTGATTTATTTATTCATTCGACCATTGATGGGCTTTTCTGGAGTTATGTCCAGTTGGGGGCTATTACAAACAGTATTGCTATTATCTTCTGCCACAGTCTTTTGGTGCAAACATCTACACGTTTCTGTTGGGTACATGCCCTGAAGTGGAATCAGTGGGTCACGACACATGGGTGGAAATGTACTCATGTTCAGTTTCAAAAAAAATGCATAGGGGCATGTGCACCCCAGTGCTTATAGCCACGCTTTCGACAATAGCCAAATATGGAAAGAGCCTAAATGTCCATCAACTGACGAATGGATAAAGAAGATGCGGTTTATATATACAATGGACTGCTACTTGGCAAGGAGAAAGGATGAAATCATGCCATTTGCAGGAACGTGGATGGAAGCGGAGGGTATTATGCTAAGTGAAATAAGTCAGGCAGAGAAAGACAGAGACCATATGTTTTCACTCCTATGTGGATCTTGAGAAACCTAACAGAAGACCATGGAGGAAGGGAAGGGGGCGGGGAAGTTACAAACAGAGAGGGAGGGAGGCAAACCAGAAGAGACTCTTAAATACAGAGAGCAAACTGAGGGTTGATGGGGGGCGGGAGGGAGGGGAAAGTGGGTGATGGGCATTGAGGAGGGCACCTGTTGGGGTAAGCACTGAGTGTTGTATGGAAACCAGTTTGACAATAAATTATATTAAAAATTTTTTTAATGTTTATTTACTTTTGAGAGAGAGAGAGAGAGAGAGAGAGAGTGGGGGAGGGGAGAGAGAGAGCGAGACACAGAATGTGAAGCAAGCTCCAGGCTCTGAGCTGTCTGCCCAGAGCCCGACGCGGGGCTCGAACCCACAAACCAGGAGATCATGACTTGAGCTCAAGTCGGACACTTCGCCGACCTCACCCAGGAGCCCCAGCTTAAAGAGATACTCTTACGCACTTTGTCAAAAGCAGCTGTACAACATCATCAGTTCTTTACGCCCGTTGGTAGGACTGCGCTGCCCAGGACGCTCCCTGGTGAACCTGGTTTGTCAGAGGAGACGTGGAACACATAAGCGGGAAGAAGAAAAAGAATCCCCCAGAACCTCCAGGGGTTGCCAGGGATGTCCAGCCTGAACGAAGGCCCAGTCCTGCAGCCCTCAAAAGGGCATTCTCTGGCCGGCCTTGGTCACGTGCCTTGGTCACCTCTGGGCCGGGCCCTGTGGCCAGCGGGATGGGATCACCCGAGTGGCTAGCCGTGCTGTCCTGCCAGCTCCCTGCTGCCCTGCGGGGGGCCGCACCCTGTGCCTGGCAGCCGCCTCAGGAGAGAGGACTGCTGTCTCTTCCTTCGCATTAGCAAGTAGCCAGAGGCGACTAGGGGCCAGGCTGAGCAGCCAGACCTCTTCCGTCACAGCCACCGCGGCCTCAGAAGGCCAGGGTCCTCCGACACTGCAGCGAGCCTGCGTCAGGCTGCCTGGGGTGGGGGGCACCCTCGGGAGCATCCCAGGAGGGACCGGATCCGAAGATGCTGCGTGAACAAGGAGGACATCCGCAGGCGTTAGTGATTAATGTCCTGCATTAATCCGTCCACGATCGTGAAGACTTTTCCTCCCTGGGAGGCGCATAAGAAAGAACCCGGCTTCTTCGACGAGGTCTGCAGGCCCGGCTGGGTTGAACTGTCGGGGAGCGAAGGGCGTGCACCTGTTTTCTCGGAGGCCTTGCCGGAAATTGGAAGAATGCAAATGTAGGCGGAGGGAAAGGGCATCTTCGAAAGAAAAAGGGAAACGCAGGCGGGATCCAGATGTGAGGGTTAATGAGAGATTGTCTCCAGGGAGGGGACCAGGCAGCGGCACGCTTTGACCGAGGACGTGTCGCAGCAGAGTCACCTTGCCCCCCAGAGATGAGCATGTCGGGGTGGGGTCTCTGCTGGCTGTCTCTACTGCCACGTGGCGTGTTTGGCGATGTTGGGGAATTAAAGTGAGTTTTCTGGTGAAGGGCCCCCTGGAGTCTTCCCGGGACAGGATGGAAAGAGAACCAGAATGACTAGGTCCACATCAGAGTCACGGGGCGTCCCACACCCCGCAGATTTCTTGTTCTCGGTCGTGGCTTTCTCAGTAGAAAAGGAAAGAGTTTAATTTAGAAATGTCCGAGGTTCGGGGCGCCTGGGTGGCTCAGTCGGTTAAGTGTCTGACTCTTGATTTCGGCTCAGGTCCTGATCTCACAGTTCGTGGGTTCAAGCCCTGTGTCGGGTTCTGCGCTGACAGTGTGGAGCCTGCTTGCGATTCGGTCTGTCCCTCCCTCTCTCTCTGTCCCTCCCCTGCTTGTGTTCGCTTTCTCTCAAAACAAACAAACAGACTTTAAAAACTATCCGAGGTGGTTTTAAGTTCACATTCTGTGAACGTGGGAGTCTTTGATGGAAACGTGGAAGGAGACTTAAAACATTGGGCTGGTTTCCTCTGGCTGCCATAGCACAACGCGGATGTTGTAAAACAACAGACACACGTTCTCACACAGTTGTCAAGGGCAGAGTCCGAAATAAGCCTTCAGCACAGCTAGGCTCCCTCTGAGGCTACAGGGGAGGCTCCTTCCTGCCTCTCCCAGCTTCTGGAGGCTCTAGGCACTCCTGGACTCGTGACCACACCTCTACAGTCTCTACCTCCACCTTCCCATGGCTGTCTCTGTTTCTTCTCTTCCCTTTTTTGTCTCTTAGGAAGGTACTTCATTGGGGCGCCTGGGTGGCTCAGTCGGTTGAGCGTCTGACTCTGGCTCAGGTCACGATCTCACGGTTTGTGAGTTCGAGCCCTGCATCGGGCTGTCTGCTGTCAGCACAGAGCCTCCTTTGAATCCTCTGTCCCCCTCTCTCCCTCTGCCTCTCCCCTGCTCGTGCTCTCTCTCTCATTCTGTCTCTCTCTCAAAAATAAATAAACATAAAAAAAAGATGCTTCGTTGGATTTTGAGCCCACCCTAATGCAGGAAGATCTCACCATGAGATCCTTCACTTAGTTAAATCTGCAAAGAAGCTTCTTTCTGCATAAGTTCGTGTTCACAGATTTCATGTGGACATGTCTTTTTTTTTTTAATTTTTTTTTCCAACGTTTATTTATTTTTGGGACAGAGAGAGACAGAGCATGAACGGGGGAGGGGCAGAGAGAGAGGGAGACACAGAATCGGAAGCAGGCTCCAGGCTCTGAGCCATCAGCCCAGAGCCTGACGCGGGGCTCGAACTCACGGACCGCGAGATCGTGACCTGGCTGAAGTCGGATGCTTAACCGACTGCGCCACCCAGGCGCCCCTGGACATGTCTTTTTGAGGGCCATAATTCAACCCCGTACAGAAATTTTAAGTGACACCTTTTTTAAAGGAATTGTTTACACCATGGCTAGAAAAATCGAGATTCACTTGTGCCTGCTTGGCTTAAGTCCTGGGTTCAAACCCAGCCATTTAAACTTTCATTGTGATAAATATAAAGTTCAGCACTTAGAATCAAACAATTAATTGCCCAGAAAATGGTGGGAAGACCTGACTTGGCAATAGCTCATAAAACATTTAATTTAACAAAGACGTCATCGCACACAGTCCTTGCCAAGTAGGTGTTTGTTGAGTCATTCATTGAGCAAACGTTCTGATGTCTGCTCTTGTCAGACACTGGTGACCTTCTAGAGACAGAAGAATTACATGTGAGCCCTACCTGCCGCGGAGGGGGGAGCAGGCACCCAACAAGGCTTCTTGGCCGTGGATTAAATTAAGGAGCCTCGTCTGGTGATGGATGCAGACGGGTCAGCAAATAGGTCAGCACACATCTGTAGCTGATGTTTGCAGGAGGCATTGTAAAGGCTCATACTTGTGCACAGAGGAGGCAGGTATCTATCCTCTGGGGAAGGGGTAGGGAAGTGGCCAACAAATCGAGGTCAGTGACTGTGCCCACAGCGTTCTGCTCTGTAGGGACCTCCATGGCAGAAATAGAGTCAATTCTAGGGAGCCTTCTGGTAGGACATTGCACTGAAGGAAGGTAAAGTGTGACGAGGGGCTACAAGTCGTCTAAGAAATTGAACCCTCTCTTTTAATAACGGGAGACTGAGGCAAATCAGATAGCATAATAGCAGGAGGGGATGACCAGAACACCTGGTCTGTGGGCACAGTGGCCTCTTGGGCCGGTGTGAAGAGAGGAAGGCAAGCCTGGGCACCCAGGATGGGGTTGGGGAAATGGACATATGTCCGTCACTGGTCCTGGCGGTATGCAGTGAGTGTCCCCTGGATGTCACAGCTTCAGGCATGATTTAAGCAAGTGGAAGGAGGTCGCGTCCAGAAAGTGGAGCAGAATAAATCATTCATTCATTTATTCGTTCACTCGGCAAGTGTGTGCTCAGCTCTAAATGCGTGTCTCAGATTGTGCCAGCATCAGACGATGCGGATAGGAACACGCCCATGTCCCTGATCTCAAGGAGTTCAAATAGTGGGGAATGTGGATGAGTAAGTAATTATGAGGAATAAATTGAGTGCGATAACAGAAAATGACAGACTATGGAAAACAGGTAAAGAACTGTTAATGCTTTGGGGGAAAGTTTGGATCTGTCTAGAAGAGATGATGTTTATCCCGAGTCGTGAAGGGTTGGGGTTACTGAAGCCAAGCACCGAGGACAGAGAGAGGGAGGCAGAGAGCAGGACAAGCGAGCAGGGATGGCTGTCTGGATTTTATTCTGGGAAACCATTGGGGGGTTTTAGCTAGCAAATAGAGAAGATCGTATTTTCTTTTGAAAAGCTTTCTCTGGCTGCTGGCTGAATGATGGATTGGAGTGAGTTGGGGTTAAGGTTAGGTTTGCCGGGGGGACAGATGTCAAGTGACTGACAGGCCAGAAGGCAGCATCATTTCTTTCCAGATGATGTATCCTCCCCTGGTAGAACTGGGCTGGTACCCTGAGGATGGGGGGATGGTTAAGGGTAACAGAGCTCAGCCCCATGTGGAGGTATGGCCATGTTGAAGTACCAGCCTGTGAGTCCTGCTAAGCATCCTGGCGATAGGAGGTCTGGGGAGAGAGACTGATTTTAGGGCTCTCCAGATGGGATGCCGAGCACATGCAGGGGACATCCTGTCCGCTCATCTGCCAGGCAGGGCTGAGTCTGGAGGGGGCATCCATTCTCAGGCTGTCCCGAGGGGTGACGCAGGTGCTGTGGGAAAGAGACTCGAAGGCAAGTTAAAAAGACAAATACCATGCTCATGTGATATCTAAAAAAACCCCCACAAATGAACAAACAAAGTAAAAGCAGAAACATCTATAAATACAGAGGACACACTGGTGGTGGCCAGAGGGGAAGGGGTGGGTATGGGAGCGGGGGGTAAAGGGGAGGGGGAGATACACAGGCTTCCAGGTGTGGAATGAGTAAGTCGTGGAGACAAAAGACGCGGCACAGGGAATAGAGTCAGTGATCCCGTAACAGCGCTGTGTGGGGACAGGTGTAGCCGCACTTGAGGTGAGCACAGCATAACATAGAGAGGTTGAATCTTGTACACCTGAAACTAATGTAACATCGTGTGTCAACTATACTCAGATTTCTTTTTTTTAATATTTTAAAATGTTTTATTTATTTTTGAGACAGAGAGAGTGCGAGCAGGGGAGGGACAGAGAGAGAGGGAGACACAGAACCCGAAGCAGGCTCCAGGCTCCGAGCCGTCAGCACAGAGCCCGACGCGGGGCTTGAACCCACAGACCGCGAGATCATGACCTGAGCTGAAGTCGGACGTTTAACTGACTCAGCCACCCGGGCACCCCTATACTCATATTTCTTAAAAGTATATCCAATCGTGGGGCGCCTGGGTGGCTGAGTCGGTTAAGCGTCTGACTTCGACTCAGGTCATTATCTCACAGTTCGTGGATTCGAGCCCCATGTTGGGCTCTGTGCTCACAGCTTTATATTCTGTGTCTCCCTCTCTCTCTGTTCCTCCCCACTCATGCTCTCTCTCTCTGTCTCTCAAAAATAAATACATGCTTAAAAAAATTTTTTTAAGTATATCCAGTCGTATAGTTTGTTTAATATCATAGACGAATATCCACAATTATCTGAAAGGTAATTTAAAATACTCATACATATTTATGTTAAGCTGGATTTTTTTTCAAATACATCAACCAAAATAACAACTTAAATACAAGCAGATATGAAAATCCAGCAATCTTATAATGAGACAGACAGGAATGCAATTTGCATAAATGCAAAATGTTAAAAAGATCCACTCTGCTCACTACATAGTTTTATTTTGGAAGATAGGTATTTTTTAAATAAAAATAATTCGATTTCTGTTAACATGTAAAAAAGAAGTATATACAAAATACATAATAAAGAACTACACAAAGTAGAAACCAAAACTGCCCTACAACTGAATTCCTAGGAAGTAACCGCTATTAAAAGATTGTTTTAGGGGTGCCTGGGTGGCACAGTCAGTTAAGCGTCCAACTCTATCTCGGCTCAGATCATGGTCTCGAGGTTCATGAGTTCGAGCCCCACATAGTGCTCACTGATGGTGCAGATTCTGCTTCGGATTCTGTCTCTCCTTCTCTCTCCCTTGCTTGTGCTCTCTCTCTCTCAAAAATAAACATGAAAAGATAAATTAAAAATTGTTTTATAATTATAGATTTTTGTATACATATATGCATACCCATTTAAAATGTTTAATATGAAGTGGGTCATAAAATAAATACTATGCTACAGCTTAAAAAAAACTTGGGTGCTGTCAACTTTATTTATATGGCTATAATAAATCAGAGGCAGGGTTTTCTTTTTCTGAGTGACCCTGAAGGTTAGACCCTGGTCTCTTTTTCTCCAACTTCATTCCCCAACTGCACATCTGGTCCCAGCAATTTGAACTACATGGTCTGTTCTGATGCGTCATGACTTTTCACACCTCTGCACCTTTATCTTGTCTGTTCCCTCTGTCTGGACTCCCCCATTCTCTGTAAGGCTAACCCCCCACTCTTCACCTCCTCCTGGAGGCTTGCTTTCCCTCAGGCTGCTGCATTAGTTTGGTCCTTGATCTGTGTATCTCTCCTTCACAGCACTTACACAGTATTGCATTTGTCTACTTGGTAACTGCTCATTGGAGACAGGGGCCATGGTTCATGGAGACTTCCTTTTGTGGCTGGAACAGTGATTCAAGCGTAGACTCCCGTAAATGTTTTTGAATATGGGAATTTGTCTATGAAAATGGTGTATCTCTCCATTTATTGAAGCCTTATTTGCTGTTGTTCCATATTTTTTTTGTCGGAAGAGACCTTGCACATCTTTTTAAAATTTACTCCTATGTTCATGTTTTTAAAATTGTTGTTATAAGTCCTCTTTTCCTCATGTCTCGGGAGGCAAGGGAAATAAAAGCAAACATGAACTGTTGGGACCTCATCAAGATAAAAAGCTTCTGCACAGCGAAGGAAGCAATCAACAAAACTGAAAGGCAACAATGGAATGGGAGAAGATCTTTGCAAATGACGTATCCGATAAAGGGTTAGGATCCAAAATCTATAAAGAACTTAATCAAACTCAACACCCAAAAAGCAAATAATCCAGTGAAGAAATGGGCGAAAGACATGAATAGACACTTTTCCAAAGAAGACATCCAGATGGCCAACAGACACATGACAAGATACTCAACATCACTCACCATCAGGGAAATATAAATCAGAGCCACAGTGAGATACATCCTTACACCTGTCAGAATGGGTAAAATTAACAACTCAGGAAACAACAGATGTTGGTGAGGATGTGGAGAAAGGGGAACTTTTTGCTCGTTAACTTATTAGTTCTAGTGTTTGTTTTTATGCTTTTTAATTTCTGCACGGTTTTCTACACTACATGTCATCTGTCACTAAGGACGATTTACTACTTTTTTTGCAATCTGTATGTTTTTTTTCCTGCTCCCTTTTATTTTTTTTAATTAATTCATTTATTTAAATTCAAGTTAGTTAACACATCATGTAGTCTTGGTTTCAGGAGTAGAACCCAGTGATTCATCTCTTACGTATGACACCCAGGGCTCATCCCAACAAGTGCCCACCTTAATGCCCATCACCCATTTAGCCCACCCCCCTTCCCTCCAGCAACCCTCAGTTTGTTCTCTGTATTTCAAAGTCTGTTTAACTTTTATTGTAGTAGTCGTGGTGGTGCCGGTGCTGGTGCTGTTCTGCTCTTTTGGAATGACGATAATACTCAGGCGGTGTTAAGGTGGTAATAGCAGACATCCTTGCCTTGTTGATACTGGGGAAAACCTTCAGACTTGTACCCTGAAGGATGGCGTCAACCATAGGTTTTTCATGCATGCATTTGATCAGATTGAGGATGGTTCCTTCTGCTCCCTGCTGAGATCATGACTAGATCCTGAATTTGGCAAATACTGTTTTCCTGCATGTACTGAGATGATCATGCAGGTTTTCTGTTTTAGCCTGTTACTATGGCGAATCGCACTGATGAGAATTTGAATGTTAAATAAACCTTGCGTTACTAGGAAAACCACACTTAATCTTGGTGTATTGTCCTTTTGGCTAGATCCAATTTCCAAACATTATGTTAAGTATTTTTGATTTTTTTTTAACGTTTATTCATTTTTGAGACAGAGAGAGACAGAGCATGAATGGGGGAAGGTCAGAGAGAGGGAGACACAGAATCTGAAACAGGCTCCAGGCTCTGCGCTGTCAGCACAGAGCCCGACATGGGGCTTGATCTCACGGACCATAAGATCGTGACCTGAGCCGAAGTCAGACAGACGCCCAACCGACCGAGCCACCCAGGCGCCCCTATGTTAAGTATTTTTGTATCTATGTTCATGTGGATGTTTACCAGTAATTTCTTGTCTTTTATTTATTTATTTTTTAAAAATTTAGGTTTTTATTTATTTATTTTGAGAGAGACAGAGGCGGGGCGAGCAGAGGAGGGGCAGAGGGAGAGGGAGGCAGAGAATCCCAAGCAGGCTCTGCACTGCCAGCACAGAGCCTGATGCAGGGCTTGATCTCAGGAGCCATGAGATCATGACCTGAGCCGAAATCAAGAGTTGGATGCATAACCAACTGAGCCATGTGGGCACCCTCAGTAATTTCTTGTCTTTTAACATCTTTTAAAGTTCTGGAACCCAAGTTATGCTGGCCTCATAAAATTAATTTGTAAATGCTTCCTCCTTTGTTTGCTAAAGAATTTGTGTATGACTGGTGTTGAGTTTTGCATAAATATTTGTACAGATTTACCTGTGAAGCCATCTATTCCTAGAGATTTCTTTGCAGGATTTTTTTTACATTAAAAAAGAAATTTATTTATGGAGATTCTCCATTTCTTCTTGTGTCAGTTTTGGTAAATTGTATTTTTAAAGAAATTTTATCTAAGTTCTCAAACTTATTGGCATAAAGTTGGTCATAATATTCCCTTATTATCTTTTTTTTAATGTTTCTAGGACTTGTAGTATTCCCGTTTTTATTCTTGATGGTAAATTCCGCTTTCTGTCCATTTTCCCCTCTTGATCAATGTTGCTAGGAATTTTTCAATTTCATTAGTCATTTCAAATAAAGGTCTTTTGATTTGCTTTCTCTGTTTCATCTCCTTTATACTTAATTGATTTTTAAAATCTTATTTTTGCTATTTCCCTCTCCTCCTTATGCTGGATTTAATTGGCTCCTTCGTTTTAGCTTCTTCATGTGGAACCAGCATGGATTTCACACCTTTCATCTTTTCTAATGCAAGGATTTATTTTTTTTTTTAATTTTTTTTCAATGTTTATTTATTTTTGGGACAGAGAGAGACAGAGCATGAACGGGGGAGGGGCAGAGAGAGAGGGAGACACAGAATCAGAAACAGGCTCCACGCTCCGAGCCATCAGCCCAGAGCCTGACGCGGGGCTCGAACTCCCAGACCGCGAGATCGTGACCTGGCTGAAGTCGGACGCCTAACCGACTGCGCCACCCAGGCGCCCCTCTAATGCAAGGATTTAAAGCTATGCATTTCCCTCTAGACATTCCTTTAGCTACACTAAGTAATGTGTTGGTTTTCATTTCATTTAGTTCAAAGTGTTTTAACTTCTTCCGTATAATTTCTCCTTTATATGACGGGTTGAATAGTTGATGCCTAGTGCATTAAGTATTTAGTTAGTTAGTTAGTTTTTTGGTTTCTTTTTTAAAATTTATTTAAATTCAAGTTGGTTAACATACAGTGTAGTCTTGGCTTCAGGAGTAGAACCAACCCATTCTTTTCTTAATATGACATCCAGTGCTCATCCCAAATGTGCCCTCCTTAATTTATTTAATTGAAGTATAATGAACATGCAGCGTTACATTAGTTTCAGGTGTACAGTACAGTGACTCAACAGTTCTATACATTACTCAGTGCTCATCATGATAAGTGCCCTCTTTTTTTGTTTGCTTGTTTTTCATTTGTGTTTAACATTTACTTATTTTTGAGACAGAGAGAGGCGGAGCATGAGCGGGGGAGGGGCAGAGACAGAGGGAGACCCAGAACCCAAAGCAGGCTCCAGGCTCTGAGCTGTCAGCACAGAACCCGATGCGGGGCTTGAAATCACAGACCGGACCGCAAGATCCGGCCTGCTGAGCTGATGTCAGATGCTCAACCGGCTGAGCCACCCAGGCGCCACACTCTTAATTACCCTTTATTTTACCCCTGCCCTCCCCACCTCCCCTCTGGCAACCACCAGTTTGTTCTCTCTATTTGAGTCTGTTTTTTCTGTTTGTCTCTTTTTTTTTTCTTGGCTTGTTCATTTGTTTCTTAAATTCCACATATTCGTGAAATTATGGTTTTTGTCTTTCTCTGACTTACTCCTCTCAGCATTAATACCCTCTGGGTCCATCCATGTTGTTGAAAATAGTTTTCCAGAGAACTCTCTGTTACTGCCTTCTCACTCAGTCTGTGGTGATCAAAAACATAGCCTATTTAATTTCAACCCTTTGATATTTATTCAGCCTTGTTTTATGGCTTATGATGTGGCCCATCTTGGGGGATATTCCGTGTGCACTCGGAATGAAGACGTGTTCTGAGGTGTCGAACACAGTATTCTACAAATGGCCATCAGGTCAAGTTGGTTAGTTATGATGTTCACGTCTTCTAATCCTTGATTCTTTTGTCTGTCTGTTTTAAAAATTACTGAGGAAGGCTGTCAGAATCTCCACATATATTTGTGAATTTGTCTATTTCTCTCTTTCATTTTGTCAGATTGTTTCATGCATCTTGAAGCTCTTTTATTAGGTGCATACAGGCTCAGAATTGCCATGTTTTCTTGAAGAATTTATCTTCTTATCGTTGTGAAATGTCTTCTCTCTCTCCAGCAATATTCTTTATCTTAACGTCTGGTTTGTCTGATATGATTAGATCTGTTCCATTTATTTTAAGGTGACGTTTTCATTTTATGTGTTTTCCTACCCTTTTACTTTAAACTTTTTTGGCTGTTCATACAAAGTGTGTTTCTTACAATCGCTGTGTAGTTAGTTTTGCTTTGTTGTTCATTCTGACAATTTCTTCCTTTTGACTGGCATGTTCAGTGAAACTTGCATTTAATGTAGTTATTCATATGGTTGGATTTAAGTCTCCCATTTTGGCATTTGTTTAATATTTATTCCATTTGTTATTATCTTTTTATGCTTTCTGTTGGGTGAATAACATAATTTTTTATCCCACTCTATCTTCTGTTTTTTACCCGTAGCTCCTTTTAATGGTTACTCTAGAGATGATACATTTTTAAGTTATCACCGTCTGCTTTCAAATTTTATTGTAGTCTGAATTAACAACATAAGAACCTTACACTATTAAATTATTGCTGACCCCCTCCTGCCCTTGGCCTTGGTTGGCCTAGAGTATATTTCCATATGTGGTCTTAAGTCCCACAGTCATTGTCATTTCATTTTAAAGTAGTTGATGGCTTTCAGGGTGCCTGGATGGCTCAGTCGGCTAAGCCTCCAACTTGGGTTCAGGTCATGATCTAATAATTGTCTGTGAGTTTGAGCCCTGCATCTGGCTCTGTGCTGACAACTCAGAGCCTGCAGCCTGCTGCAGATTCTGTGTCTCCCTCTCTCTCTGCCCCTCCTCCACTCATGCTCTGTCTGTCTCTCTCTCAAAATAAATAAACAAAAAATAATATAAAAAATAGTTGATGGCTTTTAAAGAAGTATACATATTAGATAGACAGGTAAGTATGCAATTATTTTGAAATTTTCCTTTATATATTTTATATTTACCAATGTGTCATTTTTTTAAGATTTAAATTCAAGTTAGTTAACATACAGTGTAGTCTTGGCTTCAGGCGTAGAACCCAGTGTTTCTTCTCTTACATATCATACCCAGTGCTCGTCCCAAAAAGTGTCTTCGGGTGTTCATCCTTCCTTCTTGCTGATCTGGCCCTTCCATCTGGTATCATTTCCCTGGAGCTTTCTTTTAGCTCAGCTTCTTTTAGTGTTTCTTAGGTGCAGGTATGCTGAGGATGAATTCTCTCAGCGTTTTTCTGGGAATGTTTTTATCTCACCTTTTTTATGAATGGTATTTTTATTGGATGTGGCTTTAGTTGACTTAGGTTTCTTTTTTTGCCACATGAAACATGCCCTCCTGTCTTCCGGTCTCCGTTTTTCTTTTCTTTTTTTTTTTTTTTTTAATTTTTTTTCAACGTTTTTTATTTATTTTTGGGACAGAGCGAGACCGAGCATGAACGGGGGAGGGGCAGAGAGAGAGGGAGACACAGAATCGGAAACAGGCTCCAGGCTCTGGGCCATCAGCCCAGAGCCCGACGCGGGGCTTGAACCCACGGACCGTGAGATCGTGACCTGGCTGAAGTCGGACGCTTAACCGACTCCGCCACCCAGGCGCCCCCGGTCTCCGTTTTTCTTGGTGAGAAGTCAGCTGCCCTCATGGGAGAGTTAACTGAGTTGCCATCCTGTCTGCCTCCCCACCTTCTCTGATGTGTTTCTCTTTATCTTTGGCCTTGAGATGTTTGACTCTCTTGTGCCTAGACCTGGTTTCTGGGGGTTTTTTTCTTTCTTTTTTATTTTTGTGTGTGTGATTTTGAAGTAATTTTTTTTCATTTTCTTTCTTTATCTTTCTTTCTTTCTTTCTTTCTTTCTTTCTTTCTTTCTTTCTTTCATATAATTTATTCTCAAGTTGGCTAACATACATTGTATGCAGTGTGCTCTTGGTTTCAGGGGTAGATTCCCGTGATTCATCGCTTATATACAACACTCAGTGCTCATCCCAATAAATGCCCTCTTCAATGCCCATCACCCATTTCCCCCTCTCCTCCTCCCCCCTCCCATCAATCACCTACACGAAACCACACCCCTCCTCACTTGGTAACTGCATAGACCTGGTTTCATCGTATTTGCCCTTCTCAGGGTACTTGGAACGTCTTATTCACTTTCTTTTCCAATACTTCCTTCCTGTTCTCTCTCTTCTTTTTTCCGTGACCCCTATTACATGTATGTTAATCCACTAACGTCGTCCCTCTGACCTTGAAGCTTCTGGTGGTATTTTAAAAAATTTTTATCCCTTGTTTTTGCACGTGTGTGTATTTTAGTCTGGATCTTCCTGTTGCCCTGACTTAAACTTAACTTGATTCTTTCCTCTACCTAGTCAAGTTTGTTCCTAGGCCCATATAATGGCCTTTTATTTCTGACATTGTATCATTCATTTATATCCAACTTTTCCATTTGGCTCCCTTTTTATAGTCCATACGTCTGTTCCAAGTCTCCATCCCCTCACACACATTGCCTATCTTTTACGTGAAATCACTGAGCACTTTGACCATAATTATTTTATTTATTTATTTATTTTTAATTTTTTTTTCAACGTTTATTTATTATTATTTTTTGGGACAGAGAGAGACAGAGCATGAACGGGGGAGGGGCAGAGAGAGAAGGAGACACAGAATCAGAAACAGGCTCCAGGCTCCGAGCCATCAGCCCAGAGCCTGACGCGGGGCTCGAACTCACGGACCGTGAGATCGTGACCTGACTGAAGTTGGACGCTTAACCGACTGCGCCACCCAGGCGCCCCGACCATAATTATTTTAAAGTGTCTCTTATACATCCAGCTTCTGGGCCATGTTTTATGTGCTGCCATAGACTATTTCCCCAACCATAAGCATTTTTTTATTTTTTGTGTGTTTTGTAGTTATTTTATTGCATCCAAAGAAATTTTAACAGGAGCCGTAGATACTGAAAGTATTTACAAGAAATTGTTCCAGAGCAGGAGGTACTGAATTAACTAATATTTATGTCCGGAAAGGTGTATGCTCTTATGACAGGCCATAATAATTACAGCCTGGGTGGCTCCGTCAGTTGAGTGTCCGACTCTTGATTTCGGCTCAGGTCAAGGTCTTGCGGTTCATGAGTTTGAGCCGTGCATCAGGCTCTGCACTGACGGTGTGGAGCCTGCTTGGGATTCTCTCTCTCCTTCTCTCTCTGCCCCTCCTCACTCTCTCTGTCTCTGATAAATGAATAAACTTAAAAAAAATTACAGTCTGAAGTAATTGGGTCTATAGCTGAGTGGGATCTCAGCTTTCTCGGAGTTTAATTTGGCTCAGTGCACCCCTGGCGTCAGATGTTTTGGCTGCGGGATCAGGACTTGCCTTTCTGTTGTGCTTGGCAGCTGAGCACTAGTGAGATTCTGGAAACCTCTTTCCACTTCAGCAGAGCTTCCAGCTTTCCGGACAATGGGAGAGTTCTCTCTCTCTTCACAGCCTGGCTTCTAGCTGTTTGTATCCCTGGGAGGTTCTCTTCCTCCGCCATGGCTGTCCGGAGCCCTCTGTACTTAGGGAGATGTCCCTTCACCCTGAGTGCCCGAGAAGGGCTTCCCCCACCCCAGTCCCTCATGTCTAGGATGCCTGTGACCTGTCTCTGGCGGTTCTGCTGCCCTGCCGCCTTCAGAGAGCAATGGTAGTGAACTTGGGGAAGGCCCCGTGTGCCTCATAGAGAAAGGGCCTCGCAGCCCCCATCAAGCTGTCCCCTGAGCTTGATGTAACCCCCTGGGACAGAGCTGGCGGGTAGATCAGACACTCTCGGTGGCTGGTGCTCCTTAGGTTGTAATGCATCGTACCAGCTCACACACACGGCTGTTCCAAGTTCCCTAAAGCTTCACTTCATTCCCCCCGACTCCCATCTGTGGGGGGGTCCTCCTCCTCCTGGTGCCCTGCCAGGCGTGAGCACAGCTGTGCTGTTCGCCTCTGCAGTGCTGACTCATCACTTTCTGGAACTCGGTTCACGTACGTTTCTTTACACCTCAGCTCTTTCTCACAGTTTAGAAAAGCCATGATGTTAACCGCGTCGCGGGATTATTTTTGACATTTGAGTCGAGGGAGGTCTCTTGGGAAGCTCTATATCCTACCGACCAAAGGACCTCCGAGGCTGACCCCTTTGTAGTATACCCCTTTTATACTTTAAATTCTTTTTCTAGACCATTGTTTTTGTTTTTCCTTATTAACATAGAGTTCTTTATACAACCTGGATATGGATCTTTTGTCAGTCAGCGGCACTCCAAATGCATTCTTGAAGAATGTAACTTTTTTTAACTTTTTAAAAAATTTTTCTTTTAATGTTTATTTCTGAGAGAGAGAGAGAGAGAGCACAAGTGAGGGAGGGGCAGAGAGAGACACACACACACAGAGAATCCCAAGCAGACTCTGGGCTCTGAGCTCTCAGCACAGAGCCTGATGTGGGGCTCGAACTCACGGACCGTGAGATCATGACCTGAGCTGAAGTCGAAAGCTTAACTGACTGAGCCACCCAGGCGCCCCTGAACTTTTTTACCCTGCATTTTGACACAGAAATTTCAGGGTTTGTTTTTTTTTTTAAGTTGATTTATTTATTTTGAGAGAGAGAGTGAGGGCATGTGGGGGAGGGACAGAGAAAGAGGGAGAGAGAGAACCCCAAGCTGTGAGCACAGAGCCTGATGTGGGGCTCGATCCCATGAACCATCAGATCGTGACCTGAGCCGAAATCAAGAGCTGGAATTCAACCTACTGAGCCACCCAGGCGCCCCGAGAAGTTTCCGTTTCAATATAGTAAATTTACCAGTCTTTTCCTTTGTTGGTTGTACTTTTCCACATCTGGCTTCACTGACCTATAAATGTCACCTTTGTCCCTTGTCACGTTTCCATACTGCTTGGGTCTGTTCCTCTCGTCTGCTTGTTTATCCCTCCGCTAGGCACTCACTTGCTTTCTCATTATAGCTTTATTTGTAAGAAGTTTCAGGTTCTGCTTGGTAACGACTTTCCATCCTGTCCATCTTCAGATTTTATCTTGGATATCATCATAATCCCATACAGACTTACAATCAACTTGTCAAGTTCCATTAAAACTGGTTTTGACAGGAAACACATTGAGTTTATAGATTAATTTGAGGAGAGCTGACACTTTTATGTTATTGAATCCACGAACATGTTCTTTCTCTCCATTTATTTATGTCTTTTATAATGCCTTTCATCCAGTGTTATAATTTTCTCCGTAAACAATTTTCACCACAAACAACTGTATGCCAATTGTGGAATTTATTCCTAGGTATCTTATATTTGTGTATCTTTTTAAAACTGTGTATGTTCGAATTGCTTGTTGCTCGTGACAACAGCGCAACTTCCTTTCCTTCATTGATCTTGCATGCAGAAATAGTCTAATAATTTATATTCGATGATCTTGGGTTTTTCTAGGTAAGCAACATATTACCTGCAAATAATGATGATTCTCCTTCACTAGTTTTTATAGTTTTTGTTTTTATTTCTCATTATACTGCTCTTGGCTGGGATCTTTGGTACAATATCTTAATCTGATCTTAAATAGAATGATTTTAATATATTATACTTGTAGGTTCAGAAAAAAGAAAACCCTTCATCAGATAAATTCCTAGTATATGGTTTGTGAGTATTATGAATGAGGGTTGGATCCTACAAATTTTTCCTGCATCCATTAAATCTCTATCATAGTTTTCTCTTTTATTCTGTGAATATGGCCTATTGCATTGATTGATTTCATTGTCTGTTTTATAATAGTTTCATTGAGATATCAAGTCACACATTTAAAGTGCACAATTCGGTGGCTTTTAGTGTATATAGTTGCACAACCATCGCTATAACATCATTTTTTACACTTATTTATTTATTAAATATAATTTATCATCCAGTTGGTTTCCACGCAATGCCCAGCGCTCATCCCAACAGGTGCCCTCCATTGAGGAGGGCATTTGTTTATTTATTTTCATGGAATTATGGTAGACATACAACATTATATTAGTTCCAGGTGCAGTGCATAGTGATTTGACATTTATATATGTTGTGGAGTGATCACCATGATCAATATCCTCATCGACAATAAATCAACAGATAAGCTAGCTGCCATGTCGCCATAGGAAGTTCTTACAGTATTATGAACTATGTTGCCTGTGCAGTATGTTGCATGCCTGTGTCTTATTTATTTCCCCTCCACCCTCCTCCCCTCTGGCAACCACCAGATTATTCTCTGTATTTTTTAGTCTGTTTCTGTTCTGTTTCGTTTGTTTTGCGTTTCACATGTAAGTGAAATCATGTGGTATTTTTCTCTCTGTCTGACTTATCACCTGTAATACCCTCTAGGGCCATCCACATTGCTGCAAATGGCAAGGTTTTATTTTTTACGGCTGAGTAATATTCCATCATATATAATATGTATAATATATATGAACCACATCTTTATCCATTCATTTATTAGGACACTTAGGCTGCTTCCATTTCTTTATTGTAAATAATGCTGCAGCGAACATAGGGGTGTACGGTCTTTTTGAGTTCGTGGTTTTGTTTTCTTTGCATAAATACCCAGAAGTGGAATTTCTGCATCATATGGTGGTTCTGTTTTCCACTTTTTGAGGACTTCCCATACAGTTCTCCAGAGCGGCTGCACTGGTGTGCATTCCCATCGACAGAGCAAAAGCGTTCCCCTTTCTCCACATCCTCACCAACACTTGTTATCTCTTGTCCTTTTGATAATAGCCACTCTGGCAGGTTTAAGGTGACAGTGTGGTTTTGATTTGCATTTCTCTGATGATGGGTGACGTCAGATATCTTTTTATGTGTCTGTGTACCTTCTTTGAAGAAGTCTGTCTTCAGGTCCTGCCCTTTTTTTTTTTCTTTTTCTTTTTCTTTTTCTTTTTTTTTAATTTTTTTTCAACGTTTATTTATTTTTGGGACAGAGAGAGACAGAGCATGAACGGGGGAGGGGCAGAGAGAGAGGGAGACACAGAATCGGAAACAGGCTCCAGGCTCCGAGCCATCAGCCCAGAGCCTGACGTGGGGCTCGAACTCCCAGACCGCGAGATCGTGACCTGGCTGAAGTCGGACGCTTAACCGACTGTGCCACCCAGGCGCCCCTGCCCATTTTTTAATCAGAGTGTTTTTTTGAGTTGGAGTGGTAGGAATTCTTTATGTATTTTAGATATTGACCCCTAATTGGATGTGTCATTTGCATGTATCTCCTCTCCTTCTGCAAGGTGCCTTTTCATCTTGCTGATGGTTTCTTTTGCCGTGCAAAAAGTTTTCAGTTTTATGTAGTTCCATTTATCTATTTTTGCTTTTGTTGCCTTTACCTGAGGAGACAGATCCAAAAACATATTGCTGAGACCATGTTCAAGAGCGTCCTGCCTGTGTTTTCCAGTAGGAGTGGATTTTTATTATATTGAAACATTTGCATAGCGTCAATCCCAACCTGTTCCTGTGGTATTATTTTTCTGTGCGCTGTTCTTTTTGATTTCCACTTCAGGAAGTTTTTGCTAACTACACTTGTAAACAAGAGTGCACTGGTCTGGACTTTGGTATCAAGATGTTACTAGCCTCATAAAAACGTTTGAGGATGGGGGCACCTGGGTGGCTCAATCGGTGAAGCATCCAACACTGGCTCAGGTCATGATCTCACGGTTCATGCGTTCGAGCCCCACATCGGCTCTCTGCTGTCAGTACAGAGCCGGATCCTCTGTCTCCTTCTCTCTCTGCCTCTTCCCTGATTGCACTCTCTTTCTCTCTCTCAAAAAGAAATAAACATTAAAAATCAATCAATCAAGAAATCGATGAATGAATAAATAAATAAGAGACTACTTCTTTTTTTTTTAATTTTTTTTAATGTTTATTTATTTTTGAGACAGAGAGAGACAGAGCATGAATGGGGGAGGGTCAGAGAGAGAGGGAGACACAGAATCGGAAGCAGGCTCCAGGCTCTGAGCCACCAGCCCAGAGCCTGACCCGGGGCTCGAACTCACGAACCGTGAGATCGTGACCTGAGCTGAAGTCGGATGCTCAACCGACTGAGCCACCCAGGCGCCCCAAGAGACTACTTCTTTTAAAAAACATTTGAGGATTTCCCCCCACATCTCATTATTTTCATCTATGAATACTTACTTAAATTTCGCCTATAATTTTTTTTTATTGTTTCTCCCTCCAAAAGGTGTTCGTCCTTGATTCTGACAGGCACTAAAGAGTGCGAACAACTTAATTCTTGAAGCAAGGGGGTGGCAATCACGAGGGGGAGTACCTTTGAACACCGAAAGTGTAGGAGGGCAGGCCTATCGTTCTATGCTTTTGGAGGTGCCTTGTTTCTTTCCTTCCAGAGTCCTGGCCAAGGAAGATAATTTTCCTTTGGGTCTCCTTTCCCCGATGAATTCTGTGTAGCTCTTAGGTTTCTTTTTCCTACACTGCTATATCACTGAGAACGTAGCCCTTAGAGAGGCCTGGCTTTATTGGATCTCAGTTCCAACTCTTCTCACATGGGCCCAAGGCCTTGGCTCTTTTGGATGATGGAAACACATGTCTCTTTTTTTCTGAGATCAGCAAATGTGTCCGGGCCGGCCAGGGATTGAGTTTCAACCTACCTCTCTTATTTCCAACTGTCTCGTCCGTGTTGGCAACCTCAGCTGTGGATGTATTTATTTCGTCCAGCATTGCTGAGGTAACGCCGTGGGTGTCTTTGGGACATGCAACCTGCCATATTGCTAAGAAGCCACGTCTTGATGTTCCCATTTTACGGGTATGAAAATGAGGCCCAAAGTGATACAAAGTGCTTTGTTAAGTATAACAGCTGCTGACCGGAGTAGGTGGAACACAGACTTAGGCGGCTGCGTGTCCAAAACCCATGCCCTCGGTGATGCCTGTTGTCTCCTACACTGAGGAATTCAGGTGTGCAAATGTCCTGTGCTTTTAGGGTCAGTTATGCCCCTGGGGCAGCTGCGATGCTCTTCTGGAACTCTCATGTTGCAAAGAAGGGGACCTGGAGACACAGTGTGCCCTTGTGTATCTTATGTTCCTTATTTTGCTATTCTGAGTCAGAGAAATTCAGGTGTTTCTGCTTTTTCTTTCTAAATATAGGACCGCCACCGCAAAATGATGCTGGTCAGTGTCATTGCTCACGTGAGCTGAATTGGTGATTTGGGAGACCCTCGCCACCCCCCCCTTTTTTTTGATGCTTTTATTTATTTTTGAGACAGAGAGAAAGCACAAGCTGGGGAGGGGCAGAGAGAGAGGGAGACAGGAAGCGAAGCGGGCTCCATGCTGCCAGCAGAGAGCCAGATGGGGGGGCTCGAACTCCCAAGTGATGAGATCGTGACCTGACCTGAAGTCAGACGCCCAGCTGACTGAGCCACCCAGACGCCCTGAGACACTCACCCTTTCATGCAGTGAGCGCTAACGCTGGATATTTTAGAGGTTTTCCAAACTCCGAGTATAAAAATACCGTGCCCTGTTACAACAGTATTTCTGTCATGCGTGGCCACACTGCTCTTGCTTTTCCTCCTTCTATGGCTGCTGCTGCTGTAGGCAGGCTTTTCACTGAACTTTGTGGTTTCCAGAAGGTTCCACCTTAATTATCTCCGTTCCCAAAAGAATTCAGGCCATTGGGTGGTACCCAAATATAACAGCTGCCAGAATGGGTCCCAGCGAGGTTGATAATTTTAAGGTCAGACATGTTAAGAGCCGAAGCTGGGACTCAGAAGTTTGTTGTATACGTGGGTTAATGAAGGAACTGTGACAAGCGGTCTGGTGTTACTGTCCCTCCCTCCTTGCTTTCCTTCCTGCCTTTCTGCATTCTTTCCTTTCTTCACTTGATACGTACCTGCAGAGCACTAAAGGCAGACGCTGTCTCAAATATTTATTTTACATTTTCCAGTTATGATAAAAAAACAAATAACGTGTGCCACCTTAGCCATTTTTAAGTACACAGAGTCCGATGGTGTTAAGTATATTCACGATGTTGTACAACCCATCTCTAGAACATTTTTTGTCTTGTGAAACTGGAATTGAAACTCTGTCCCCATTGCACACCAACTCCTGATCCCCCTCTTCCCCCAGCCCCTGGCCACCCCTGGTCTACTTCCCCTCTGTATGAATGTGGCTATCCTAGGGACCTCATATAAGTGGAATCGCAGCCCTTGTATTTTTGTGACTGGCTTTATTTCACATAAGGTCCTCAAGATTCATCCATCCCATAGCAGATTGCAGAATTTCCTCCTTTTAAAGGCTGAATAATATTTGATTGTGTGCGTGTGTGCATATATATGTGTGTGTGTACATGTATATGTGTACACATGTATATACACAACATTTCGTTCATTCATTCATCCAGATGAAGTTTGTATTGCTTCTACATTTTGGCTCTTGTGCGTAACGGTGCTGTGAACACAGATGCGCAAACATCCCTTTGAGATGCTGCTTTCAGTTCTTTTGGATACATACCCAGAAGTGGAATTCCTGGATCATATGGTAATTCTATTTTTAAGTTTTTGAAGAATCTCCATTCTGTTTTCCGTAGTAGTCCTACATTTTACATTCCCACCAACAGGACACGGGGCTCTGATTTCTCCACACTGTCGCCAATTTTGTCTCTCTCTCTCTCTCTCTTTAAATGTATTTACTTATTTTGAGAAAGAGAGAGAGAGAGAGAGAGAGAGAGAGTGAGGGCGTAGGGGAGGCGCAGAGAGAGAATCCCAAGCAGGCTCCGTGCCGTCAGCACAGAGCGTGACGTGGGGCTTGATCTCACAAACTGTGAGATCATGACCTGAGCAGAAATCAACAGTCGGACGCTTAACTGACTGACCCCCTCAGGTGCCCCCTGTCTCTTTTTTAAAATTTAAAATATTGCTGGCATATAATGTTTCAAGTGTACAACATAGTAATTTGACAATTCTATACATTATGAAATGCTCACCACAATAAGGGCAGTTACCACCTGTCATCATACACTGTTATTACAATATTAATGATTATGTTCCCTGTGCTGAACTTTTCATCCCCCTGACTCTTTGATGGCAACCATCCTAATGGGTATGAGATGGTATCTTATGGAGGGTTTCATCTGCATTTATTCTAATTTTTTGCACACACTTTCTTTAAACCCTACAACAATTCTATGGGGTGCCTGGGTGGCCCAGTCAGTTCAGGTCGATTTCAGCTCAGGTCATGATCTCACGGCTCTTGAGTTCGAGATCTGCGTCAGGCTCTGTGCTGATGGCTCAGAGCCTGGAGCCTGCTTTAGATTCTGTGTCTCCCTCTCTCTCTGCCCCCTCCCCTGCCTTGTGCTCTGTCTCTGTCTCAAAAATATATAAAACATTAAAAAAAAATTTTAAACCCTACAACAATTCTGTTCACTAAGTACTTCCATTTACATGGTATTTTTGAGGAAACAGAGACTAGAATGTTCAATGAGGTTATTTCTGTTAACCCTAGAGATGCCTACGGTCCATAGTCTTTGGGGATGTGATCAGACCTTATGATTTTTAGATTCTTAGGGAAATGAAAAGTGGCATCAAATTACTTATGGGCTCGGAAACAACTCTGTGAGGGGAAACACAAAGCTTTGCTTGGCTTAAGTCAACACGAAGAGAAAAGCATATCCCTCACAGCAGATCTCATATCCAGAGGCTCCATGGGCTTTTCAGGAGCTATGATCCACGATTCATAATTAACGAACCATGATCCACTGGGCCCTGCCTCTGGAGGCACAACAGGTGCCGGAAAGGGTAGATAAAATTCTTTCAAATCATTGGGAAAGGATTCACTCCTTCCCCGTCGGCCAGCTAGATTGCTTCTTGAAACAATGCTGGCAAAACTCCTTCCAAAGGACAGTTTTATCTGGAAAGTCAAATGGCTGGGGAGGATTTTCCTTTGCCTCAAACCTATACTCTTCAGCAGCGTAGAGCATTCAACCAGCTGAGATTCACCACTAACTGTGACAGAACAACCCCCTGCGAAACAAACTAGGGCTTAAAACGGCTGCCGTTGATGGAGCTCATGATGCTGTGGGTCAGAACTTGGGGCTGACTCGACTGGGCTGTGACCCGAGTGGTCCCAACTGGGGGCTCTCCTATCTCTGCGCTCAGCGAAGTGGCTTTGCTTCCGAGGGTTGTTCTGGCTGTTGGCTGGGGAGCCTGGGCCATGTGTCCCCCGCCCCTCCAGCCGGCTAGCTCAGGATCACTCCCAGGGCAGAGTCAGTGGAGGGTAAGCCCCGGCACACGAGCAGGCTGCAAGTCCCACAGCGTCACGGGTGCTGTGGTCCCCTTGGCCAGTGCAGCTCACATGGAGGCTGGAGGTCGGTGTGGGGAGTTACGGTGTGGGGAGAGGGGATATCAACACATAGGGGCCATTGCTGCACCCAGTCCATTATAAAGTGCCTCTTTGCCTGTGGCAGTGGCATAAGGGATGGGAATGGGATTTCCAGTCACATAAACCTTTGCTTGGTCTTTGCTCTGCGGCCTGCTCAGCCGGTGACCTTGGCCGCCTCTCCAAGCTCCACTCCTCTCCTCTGAAAAATAGTAAAGCATCACGGACAGTTTGCTGATGACATGAAATTGTAAGCAGGCAGAGAGGAAAGCACCTGTGGTCTGTGACCATAAAGCCTGTTTTCTTTTCTTCCTTCTGGCATCGGTGTGTAAACATCTGAAGCTAAGTTGATTACATCTAACCTTTTTAAAATCTTCATTTACTTGTGTGCATCACTGGAAACTCCTTCCCGACACTATCTCTGCTCTATCTAATGTACTCCTTAGTAAACAGTTTTGCAGATGTTGGGATGTGATCTTTTTTCTCCATTTCTGTGTAACATCCTTAATTAGATTATCACAGCTCCAAAGCTTGTAATGCTTCCCAGTCCCAGGGCACTGAAATGGTTTCCAGTTTGGTCTCCAGATGCCTCCACAGTGACCCACCTAACTGACCACAGCTGCGCTCATCGACTGTCACCCCTTCAGAATCTACTGTCACGCTGTGTCTTACGGGATAAAGTCCAAGCCCTGAGCAGTCACTCTAGATCCCAAGTGATCTGGTTGTTGCATTTCTCCTCAGCTGCAACCCTTCCCCACGCGTATCCTCCAGGGTAACAAGGCTCAAATTCTTGCCTTTCGGTGTGCTCCTCCTCCACCTGAAATGCCTTGCCCTCTGTTTCTTTAACTTTTTTATTTATTATTATTTTTTAATGTTTTATTTATTTTTGAGAGAGAGAGAGAGAGAGCAGGGGAGAGGCAGAGAGAGAGGGAGACACAGAATCCAAAGCAGGCTCCAGGCTCCGAGCTGACAGCACAGAGCCCGACGCGGGGCTCGAACTCACGAGCTGTGAGATCATGACCTGAGCCGAAGTCGATGCTTAACTGACAGAGCCACCCAGGTGCCCACTTTAACTTTTAAAAAATATATATAATTTATTGTCAAATTGGCTAACATACAGTGTGTAAAGCGTGCTCTTGGTTTTGGGGGCAGATTCCCGTGGTTCATCACTTACGTACAACACCCAGTGCTCATCCCAACAGGTGCTCTCCTCAATGCCCATCACCCATTTTCCCCTCTCCCCCAACCTCCCCGCATCAATCCTCAGATTGTTCTCTGTATGTAAGAGTCTCTTATGGTCTGTTTCTTTTCCTAGTCCACTCCTGTTCATCTGTCCCTCACTTCCTCCAGGAAGACCTCCCTGACTGCCCACCCCAACCCCACTAACTCTTGTTTTCATCATTGCTTCCACTGAACTCTCAGAGTCCCCTAGGTTCACCTCTGTCAGGTCACTCACCACACCTTCTAAAAACTACTGGCTTACCTATCCGAAACTTCCACCAGTTTCTGAGCTCCTTGAGAGCAGAGACCAATAATGAATAATCAAATGAATGACTCATCCTTCTCCGAATTAGAGTTCAACCAGGAGCTTCCAAGTCCGTGATCCATTCACTGTGATATGTGAGATGTCTCAGGCAGCAAAGAGCATGGTTTATTTAGAAGTAAGGAGCCAGAGGCGAGTGTTGTTTCTAATTTATATTAAACTTCCGTGTAGTAGAGCTCATTAAAAGATTTCTTATTGTAATTGATGGGAAGGGTGAAAGAAGCAGGTGTCATCGTCACATTTGAAGACTTCTCAGCCTCATTATTCACTTTCAAAGGATGGATCGGAATGAACGAATGCTGTGTTTCTTGCCCATGGTCAGGAATAAAGGCATCAGTATTTCGTGTGCTATCATTTTGCTCCCAGGACTGTCCTACTCTGATTCCTTTTCCTAATCCCAGCTGATAGAAGCAAGTACCTGGCCTTCTTCCTAAAATGAGTCACTGAAGACTTTCATGTTAAATTGAGTGGTGCCTTTATAGTGTCCCAAATATTCTGCTGTCAGCTCTGTCCCTGGAGGTTTGGTCACCTTGGAAAACCTGCCTCCCCCAAGTGCAGTTAATAGGGAAAGGGTCTGTCAGTTTTCTACCATAACTGGGGAGGCTGTAGGCTGAGATGGGGGAGCAAAGGCTTTGGAGCCAGGCTCCATCACAGCCTCACCATAAAACCTCAGTGTGTTCCAAAATCCCATGAGCCTATGCCCTCGTCTGCAAGGTAGATTCAGTAGAGCGCATCTACAGTGCCGGTTGGAGGTTGGTCCCTGAACGTCTAGATTCTTTAGGCAGATAAGTGGCCTTTCCAAGGTTCCCATTGGTGAGAAATGGGATTCAGACTCAGGAATTCTGCTTCTAGAACCCAAACTCCAACAACTCTCCTGTCCTCGTTCCTTCTCTCCTTCCATCTTCCTTCCTCTCTCCCTTTTTCTTTCCTTTCTTCGCAAACTATTCAATGGATGCTGTGTGTCAGAGCCTATATTGGACACCAGGGGCATAGTGTGGTTGAACCACTTAAGTGTGGCTCTGGCTCTTAAGGAGCTTACAGCTTAGTGGAAGTGAGAAAAAAAATTAATTACAAAATTGCAAGAAGAGAAGATGGCAGTTATTCTATTGAAGTAAGGGGAAATATATCTGTATCTTCAGGGGCTACCAAAAGCCCAAAGCAACATAAAACTCATAATAAATCATAGTCGTAGTGTTTATCAAAATAATTCTCACAGCATGGTTTCACTCTTCTTTGATCCAGGTATCAAGCACAGAGGTAGGTTAACAGCCTTGTTTCCCAGGGTCTGAACACCTGAGTTCTCAGCCTGGCTCTCCCACTAACTTGTTTTGTGATATTTGATGAGAGGGCAAGCCTTACATAAGCACCAGTTCCCTTACCTGGGATATAAGACTGATAATCCTGCCCTCGCTGCTTCTCAGTAGGTTATGCAGAGGGTAGGTGATGTCCATGGGGGGATACGAGTTGTAGATGGGTATGTTTAAGAATTATGTTATCAAGTTCACCCTCTTTGAACTTCTTCAGTCCGGAGATCTCCAACCAGTCTATGGCAAAGCCTAACCCAGGTGACTGTAGGCTGCAGTGCTCCCTCCTCACTTCCAGGAACAGGACAGGAAAGGAGGAGTTTCTGTGATGAGACGCTTTTCTATGCTCAGAGTCAATGCCCTTTATCCCTTTTCCCCTGACGTAAATTCCTATTGGACGTCTGTTATTAGTGATCACAATAGGTCCATTTTGTGAGTGTCTGCCTTGTGCTGGGACCTGTACTAGACATGCTGGGCAAGGAATCTCTGCTCCTTACAAGAACCCTGTGAAAGCAGCTCCAATCCTCATTTTAGAAAGGAAAACTGAACTCGTGGGCACAGTGTCCCATTATCTGTTCCCACTGGAAGAAGCTGGATCATCTTCTGTACCCGTGGTAACAGCCACCAGTGCTGCTGTACTTCATCTCCGAGAACGATACCGGGCAGGTAGATGATGTGTACCTCCTTCAGCCCTGTGTCTTCCTTTGTCCCTAGCCCCTTCGCTGATCTCTTTCCCTGCCTGTCCACTCTGTTATACTTACCCACGCCGTCTACCCTAGGCTGTTAATGTCACTCATTCACTTTCAGGAGAGGAGAAAAGAATGAAGAGAAAGAACCTGGGCTGGACTCACCCCTGGACGTCCCACTTCTAAACCTGTATGATCTTAAGCAAGCTCTTTTTAGCCCTTGACTTGGTCTCCCCACCTGCAAAACAGAGGCAGTAATATCATAGAATCGGTATGAGAGCTACATGCCGTGACTAATGCAGTGCCTGGTGTATTGCCTGGCTTTCAGTAGGATCTGAGTTAATGTTAGTTTCTTTCTGTCTCACCCTAATTGTTGTAACCTCATGCCTGGTCACCATTTCCCTTTCTCTCTAATCATTTCTTCTTTTAATCCTTCTGCCACTGCTTCCACCTTTGTATTCCTAAGGATTTCTTGTTCTGCTCCTGGGCTCCAAAACACCTACCAAAATAATTACAGGCTCTTCACTCTAACTTGTCAGGATCTACAAAATTTGGTCTTAACATCCTTTTCCAGTGCCATCTCCTGGAAATCCTCTGGAGAACCCAGGACTCTGCACAGGGTTCATCCACTTGCTGTTGCTTCTTGGATGGTTATGTTCCCTGTGCCTTAGAGCGTCCTCCCCTCCACCTCTGTCTGAAGAAAGCCTTCATAGAACTAAGCCTGTTCCTCTGACTAGATTTATTTTTGAGACAGAGCATTTCTCTGGGGAAAGGGCAGAGGCTTTTTCATCTGGAATCCTCTGAACCTGGCAAAATGTTTATAATTTCTTTCATAGATATAGGACTACTCAGATTTTCTATTTCCTCATGTATTAGTTTTGGTAAGCTATGTTTGTCTAGAGTTTTAAATTCATCTAAGATTTTCAAATTTATTGTCACAAGTTAATTTATGAAACTTCTTTATGATATTTTTAGTGTCTGTAGGATCTGTAAGGATGCCTCTTTCATTCCTGGTGTTGTTTGGGTCTTTTTCCTATTTTTAAAATAAATGTTACCAGAGGTTTATCAATTTTATGTGGTTTCCAAAAACTAACTTTTATTTTCATTTGTCTTTAATATTGGGCGTTTGTTTCTATTTCACTGATTCTGCCTTTTACAAAATTACTTCATAATTGTGACTTCTAATGCTCTTTTTCTAATTTCTTTAGCTGTATAGTATATCATTGATTTTTAGCATTTGTTTCCCTAACAATGCACATAAGGCTGTAATTTTCTTCTAAGCATTGCTTTATCTAAATCACAAATTTTATTATTCTTATTGAAGAATAATTGATAATATTGTATTCATTTCAGGTATACGAACATAGTGATTCTGTATTTCCATACAGTTTGAAATTGTCACTAGAATAAGTCTAATTACCATCTGTCATTATATAAAGTTGTGACAGTTTTATTGACTATATTCCCTATGCTGTGCATTACATCACCACGAATTTTCGTAACTGGAAGATTGACCCTATTAATCCCGTTCGCCTATTTTATCAATTCTTCCACTTTCTCCTTTCTGGCAGCCATCAGTTTGTTCTCTATATTCTATATAGAATATTCTCTACTTTCTAAACAGAATATTGTTTCATTTGTTCATTTTGGTTTTTAGATTCCACATATAAGTGAGATCATATGGTATTTGTCTTTCTCTGTCCATCTTATTTCACTTAGTATAATACTCTCTAGCTCTGTCCATATTGGTGTAAATGGCAAGATCTCATTCTTTTTCATGGCTGAGTAATATTCCCTCACACATATATACTACAGCATCTTTATTTATACACCTACTGATGGACATTTAGGTTGCTTCCATATCTTGGCTATTTTAAATAACACTGTGATTATAGAGATGAATATGTCTTTTTATATTAGTGTTTTCATTTCCTGAGGACAAATACCTGGAAGTAGAATTGCTGTATTGTATGGTTGTTCTAGTCTTAATTTTCTGAGGAGCCTACATATTGTTTCCCACAGTGGCTGTACCTATTTTCATTTCCGCCAACAGTGAACAAGGGTTCATTTTTCTCTACAACCTTGTCAACACTTCTTATTTCTTGTCCTTTTGATACTAGTCATTCTGACAAGTTTGAGATATCTCACCATGGATTTGATTTGCATTTCCCTGATGATTAGTGATGTTGAGCATCTTTTTATGTGCCTGTTGGCCATTTGCATGTCTTTTGTGGAAAAATGTCTGTTCAGGTCCTCTTCCCATTTTTTAATCAGATTGATTTTTTATATTGAGTTATATGAGTTCTTTATATATTTTGGATGTTAACCTCTTATTGAGGGTATCATTTGCAAGTTTTTTTCTCCCGTTCAGGATATTGCTTTTTCATTTGGTTGGTGGTTTCCTTTGCTGTGCAAAAGCTTTTTCATTTAATGTAATCCCAATTGTTTATTTTTACTTTTGTTCTCCTTAGCTACGAAGATAGAACCAAAAAAATCACTAAGATATTACTGCCTAGGTTTTCTTCCAGGAGTTTTATGATTTGGGATCTTCCATTTAAGTCACTAATTCATTTTGATTTAATTTTTGCATATGTGTAAGGAAGTGGTCCAGTTTTTTCTTTAGCATGTAGCTGTTCTGTTTTCCCAACACCATTTATTCAAGAGACTGTTATTCTCTATTGTATATGACTGCCTCTTTTGTCATAGATTAATTGATCATATAAGCATGAGTTTATTTCTGGGCTGTCTCTCCTGTTGATCTCTGTGTCTGTTTTTGTGTCACTCCCATACTGTTTTGATTACTATAGCTTAGTAGGATTGTCTGAAATCTGGGAGCATGATACCTCCACTTTGATCTTCTTTCTCAAGAATACTTTGGCAATTAGGCTTTTTTGTGGTTCTGTACAAATGTCGCGATATTATGGTCTAGTCCTGTAAAAATGCCATTGGTATTTTGAAAGGAATTGCATTGAATCTGTAGATTACTTTGGGTAGTGTGGACATTTTAACGGTATTAATTCTTCTAACCCACGGACCGTTATGTATCATTCCATTTGTTTGTATCATTTTCAATTTGTTTCATCAACGTCTTATAGTTTTCAGAATACAGTTCTTTTCATCCTGGGTTAAATTTATTCCTAGGTATCCCATTCTTTGTGATACAATTGTAAATGGAACTGTTTTCTCAATTTCTCTTTCTAAGTTCATTCTTAGTGTATAGAAATGCAACTGATTTCTGCATATTAATTTTGTGCCCTGTTCATATGTTTTTGGTGGGTGCTTTAGGTTTTTTACATACACAATTGTGCCATCTGCAATAGTGAGTTTTACTTCTTCCTTTCTGATCTGGATGTCTTTTATTTCTTTTCCTTGCCTAATTGCTCTGGCTAGGATTTCTAGTACTATTGTTGAATGAAGTGGCAAGAGTGGGCATCCTTCTTAGAAAAAGTCTTAGAAAAAAATGCTTTCAGCTGTTCACCATTCAGATGTTAGTTGTGGGCTTGTCATATCTGTCCTTTATTATGTTGAAGTATGTTTAGTTCCCTCTAAACTCACTTTGTTGAGAGTTTTTATCATAAATTGCTATTAAATTTAGTCAAATGCTTTGTCTTCATCTATTGAGATGGTCATATAATTTTTACCCTTTATTGTTTAATGTGGCAATCACATTATTTGATTCGCAAATACTGAAACATCCTTGCATAAATGGAACAAATCCCACTTGATCATGGTGTGTCATCCTTTTAAGGTATTGTTGAATTTAGTTTGCTAATATTTTGTTGAGGAAGAGTTTTGCATCTGGATTCATTAGAGATACTGGCTATAATTTCCTTTTTTTAATAGTGTCTTTGTCTGGTTTTGTTATTGGGGTAATGCTGGATTCATAGAATAAGTTTGTAAGCATTCCTCTTTAAGTTTTTGGAATAATTTGAGGAGGATAGGTATTAATTCTTTATTAAATGTTTGGTAGAATTCACTTGTGAAGCCATCTGGCCCTGGACTTTTGTTTTTTGGAGTTTTTTAAATTACAAATTCAATTTCATTGCTAGTAATCAGTCTGTTCAGATTTTCTATTTCTTCCTGAGTTACCCTTGGAAGATTTTATGTTTTTAGGAATTTATCCATTTTTTTCTAGATGGCCCAGTTTGTTGGCATACAATAGTTCATAGTACTCTCATGATTCTTTATATTTCTGTGGTATTGGTTGTAAATTCTCTTTATTTATGATTTTATTTATTGGGGCCCTCTCTTTTCTTAATGAGTCTGGCTAACAGTTTATCAATTGTGTTTATTGTTTTGTTTATTGTTTTAACCAGCTCTCGGTTTCATTAATCTTTTTTCTTGTTTTTTTTTTTCTTTTAGTCTCTATTTCATGTATTTCTACTTTGATACTTGTTACTTCCTTCTTCCTATGAGTTTTGTTTGTTCTTTTTCTAGTTCCTTTAGATGTAAGTTTAGAGTGTTTATTTGAGATTTTTCTTATTAGTTGAGCTATAAGCATTGCTATAAGCATCCCTCTTAGAACTGCTTTTAACGGTATCCCACAGATTTTGGAATGTTGTGTTTTCACTTTCATTTGTCTCCAGGTATTTTTTGGATTCCTCTTTGATTTCTGTGTTGACCCATTGGCTGTATAGTCATCACATGTTTGTGCCTTTTCCAGGTTTTTTTTTTTTGTAATCAATTTCTAGTTTCATATCATTGTTGTCTGAGAAGATCTTTGATATGATTTCAGCCTTCCTAAAATTTATTGGTACTTATTTTGTGGTTTAGCAAATGATCTCTCTTGAAGAATATTCCATGTGAACTTGAGAAGAATGTGTATTCTGCTGTTTTGAGGTGGAATGTTATGTGTTTATCTGTTAAGTCCGTGTGGTCTAATGTGTCATTTAATGCCAATGTATCTTTATCAGTTTTCTGTCTGGAATATATATCCAGATGATGTAAATGGGGTGTTAACATCCCTTACTATTATTGTATTACTATTTCTCCCTTTGTGTTCATTAAATTTGCTCATATTTATGTGCTTCTATATTGGGTCCATACATGTTTGAAATTGTTATATCCTCTTTTTGGATTGATCTCTTTATCATTATGTAATGCCCTTTGTTATCTCTTGTTACAGTCTTTGTTTTAAATTCTCTTTTGTCTGTTATAAGCATTGCTACCCTAGCTTTTCTTTTTTTTTCATTTCCATTTACATGGAATATTTTATTTCCATCCCTTCACCTTCAGTCTGTGTGTATCTTTAGATCTGAAGTGAGTCTTTTGTATGCACAAAGGCACATGATTGGAGCCTTTAGTCCGTTTACATTGAAGGTTAACTATTGATAGATATGTATTTATTGCAATTTTGCTAATTGTTTTCTGGTTGTTTTTGTAGCTCTTTACTGTTCCTTTTTTCTTCTCTTGCTCTCATCCCTCATCATGTGATCACTTTCTTTAGTGTTAGGTTTGGATTTCTCTCTCTCTCTCTCTCTCTCTCTCTCTCTCTCTCTTGTATTTCTGTTATAGGTTTTTGGTTTGTGATTATCGTAAGGTACATATGTAACAGCATATTATACAGCAGTATTTATTTATTCTCAAATTTTACGTATGTAGAAAAATTACTTCAAATATAGTATTTACAGTTGAATTGCCTTTGTGAAATTGAAATCGTTCTTAAATAATGGTGTCCAGTACTTTCTCAACTAATCTAACACAATCACTAGAACAAATAATCTATTTTAAGTTAGAAATCACTTAAGTTCAGACACATTATAAAAGCACTACATTTTTACTGTCTCCATATTGTATGTTTTTGATGTCATATTCTATATATTTTTATTTTGTACATTCCTTAATTATTGTAGATATAGTTGATTTTACTACTTTTTGGCTTTTACCCTTCATATTAGCTTCCTAAGTGGTTGAACCACTACCTTCACTGTATGTTTACCTTTCGCAGTGAGATTTTTTCTTTCATATGTTTTCTTATTTCTAATAATGGGATTTTCCTTTTTAATTAAAGACATACTTTTAATATTTCTTATAAAGCCAGTTTAGTGATGATGAAGTACTTTGGCTTTTTGCTTGTCTGGGAAACTCTGTGTCCCTTGCAATTCTCAATTCTAGCTTTTCCAGGTAGTGTATTCTTGCTTGTTTTTTTCCTTCCCCCCCCCCCCCCCCCCCCCCCCCCCCCACCCCCCCCCCCCCCCCCCCCCCCCCCCCCCTCCCCCCCCACCCCCCCCCACCCCCCCCCCCCCCCCCCTCCCCCCCCACCCCCCCCCCCCCCCCCCCCCCCCCGCACTTTGAGTATATCATGTATATCCCTTTTGGCCTACAAAGTTTCTGCTGGGAAATCAACTGACAGTTTTATGGGGTTGGCTGATACATAACTACTTGCTTTTCTTTTGCAGCTTTGTGTGTGTGTGTGTGTGTGTGTGTGTGTGTGAAATCAAAATATTTACTCAGATTTATGGACTCAATCCATGGAATTTACTTAAGAATCACTGACTTTCTTTATTTTTTTTTTTTAGAATTTATTTATTTATTTATTTGATATAATTTATTGTCAAATTGGCTAACATACAATGTGTAAAGTGTGCTCTTGGTTTTGGGGATAGATTCCCGCAATGAATCACGGGAATCTTGCAACTTTTAATATTCTCTTCATATCTTTAATTTTTGACATTTTAATTATTATGTGTCTTGGTGTGGATCTCTTTGGGTTCATCTCTTTTGGGAATCTTTGTGCTTCCTGGACCCAGATGTCTGTTTCCTTACCCAGGTTAGGGAAGCTTTCAGCTATTATTTCTTCAAATAAGTTTTCTGCCCCTTTCTTTCTCTTCCTTGACCTTCTGAGACCCTATAAATGTGAATGTTCTGTACTTGATGTTGTCTCAGAAATCCTTCAAACTATCTATTTTTTTTTTAAATTTTTATTTCTCTTGCTGTTCAGTTTAGGTGATTTTCACCACCCTGTCTTTCAGATTGCTGATCATTCTTCTGCATCATCTAATCTGTTGTTTATTCCCATTTCTATTGTTACATTTTTCAGCTCTGATTGGTACTTTTTTATGTTTTCTCTTTGTCTGAACTTCTGACTCTGTGTATCCATTCTTGTCACAACTTTAGTAAGCATCTCCACAACCATTGCTTTGAACTCTTTACTGAGTATATTGCTCATCTCCATTTCATTTACTTCTTTTTCTGAGATTTTGTTTTATTCTTTCATTTGGAACACATTCCTCTATCTCCTCATTTTGCCAGACTCTCTGTATTTTTGTGTGTTAGCTGTTTAGCTACATCTTCTAATCTGGAAGGAGTGGTCTCAGGTAGGAGATGTCCTATGGGGCCCAGAAGCACTATCCCCTCTGTCCACCAGAGCAGAGTGCTCCAAACATGTCTCTTGTGCGGGCCACATGGACCCTCCTGTTGTGATGGAGTCAGGAGTACTGTGGGTATGCTGGTGGGCAAGGGTGGCCCATGACCCAGCTGGCTGCAAGGCCCAGCTGTGGCTGTTGTGGGCATGCTGGTGGGTAGGGTTATCATCCTGTTGGCTGCAAGGCCTGGCCAAGGCACAAGGTCATGCAGGGCTCTCAGCAGGATGCACTCCTGGGCACTAGCAGTGGGAGGATTTGGAATAGCATCTGCCACCTCCGAGATCAGCAAGGCACAAGATAACAAAAATGGCAGCTAAAATGGCTGCTTCTGGAGTCTCAGTCCCCAGAGAGAGGCCCACTTGCTTTCTGCCTCTTAAGCAGACACTTCAAGATTAGTAGGTACTTCTCCTTCACCTATAGCCTATGTACTTTTTGATACTTGCACTGGTTTCTGGGTCAAGTGAATCTCTGCACAAGCCCTTGAAGAGCAGGATTTTCCTTTTCCTTATGTTCCATAGTTTTCCTGGACATTCTCCCCACTGGTTTTCAAAGCCAGCTGTTGTGGGGGCTTGTCTCTCCTATGCAGGATCTAAGGGTTGGGGTGCCTACGGTGGATCTTGAATCTCTCGCTCCTCGGGGGAAAGTTCCATTCCTTTGAGATCCCTCGTGGCCATGGAATTCTGGGCCTGTGGTTTGGTTTTGTTTCTTAGCATGACTGTATCTCTGCCTCTTCTACCCATGTTGGTCTGCCCCTTGTGCTGGGGGCTCTGTTCATCAGTTTCTGTGTTCCCTTCAGAGGGAATTGTTCCATACGTAGTGTTAGGTGTATTCTGTCCGTGGGAAGGGGGGAGTTCAGGAGCTTCCTGTGTGACCATCTTGAGCCTACTCTTCCTACACAAATTTTAATATGTCATATTTTCATTATTATTCATTTCAAATTACTTTATAATTTCCATGGTAATTTCCACTTGACTCATGAATTTTTGAGAAGTATATTTTTACATTTCCAAACATCTGGGGGTTTTCTAGTTAATATTTCCTTATTAAGATGGAGCTTAATTTAAGCGTAGCCAGCATGTGGTCTATATGCTTTCGGTAGACTTAACCAGAGTCGGGTCTTGCCGTCTGACCTCACATGTGCTATGTTCTTTGATAGCGTTTTTCATATTTTTCCCCCTTTTTTAAAGATTACAAAAAATAAAGGTAAAAGATAAGACTCATGAAATGAAATGGGTGTTATGATCCTGGCTTTTCTTTAATGTTTTGTTCAAGCCTCGCTAAATGTTCCATATATAGACTTCTCAGTTTATTCCTAGTTGCCATCATTCACTAAATACATATTTATTGAGCACCTTCCACACCGTAGGCACTGAGTAAAGAGGTTGGAGATCCCAGGGAGTAAAATCAGACGTCATCCCAGATTTCACAGCCCAGTGGGGCAGACTGACATTAATTAAATAATCAGCATAATGGTGTGCTACTTTAAACTGAGGAAAATGCACACAGTTCTCTGGGATCATATACCAAGGGAATATTGCCTGTTCAGGGTTGGTTGGGGAGGGGGCAGGTCTGTTACATATCAAGTTGTCATTGTGTGTAGAAAAACTAATGGGATTTGGTGTGTAAAAGACAACATTAATAGCTTGCATCAGCAAAGATTTTGCATTATTTTGAGACCATTACAATCATATGCTTTTCTCCTTCTGTTAATTAATAATCACCTTCTAGAATTTTTTTAAAAAAATTACTCTTAAATTAAGGGACAGCAGACATAAAGCAAACTACGTTCATCTTAACCGTACAGCTGAATGAATTTTTACATATGTACGTACTTCAGTGACAATCACCCAAATCAACATGTGGAGTAGGACATCTGGGAGGCTCAGTCGGTTAAGCGTCTGACTTCAGTTCAGGTCGTGATCTCACGGTTCATGTGTTTGAGCCCCTCATCAGGCTCTGTGCTCACAGCTTGGAGCCTGGAGCCTGCTTTGGATTCTGTGTCTCCCTCTCTGCCTCTCTCTCTCTCTCAAAAATAAATGCAAAAAAAATTGGAGAAAAGATGTGGAGCATTACCACCACCCCAGAAGTTTCCCTCAAGTTCCTTTCCAGTCAATACCCCACTAAGAGGTTTTTGCTTTCCCAGTCTGTGTCATCAGATGTTTGTGTGTCGTCTTTTTTTACACTTATATGATAGAATCATGGGATACATATTCTTTTGTTTGCTTTTTTCTCTAAACATAATGTCTTTGAGATTCACCTGTCACATCACAGTTCTTTTCCACTGCTGCGAACTGTTCTTTTGTATGATTATTTGTTTAATGATTCTACTACTGGTGGAACTTGGGTTGCTTATAACTTGGAGCTGTTGTGAATATTCTCATCCGTGGCAGACACGTGTGTTCATGTCTCCTGGGAGATTTGTGCATCATGGGGTGTTGTTGAAAGGAGTGTCGTATGCATGGTCCGTAAGGCGTGTGAGGATGTTGTGAGCCCCAATGTCATGTGGTATGTGAATGTTACTGCAGTTGTCTATTACTCTGAGATTAGAGGAAGAAAACTGGAGACTTTGAGCTGTGGAGATGACACTTGATCTCATTAGGCCTCCCATCCGTGTTTTAGGTGCAGTCACGGAGCCAGAGAGAGAACGTGCCACCCCTGGGAACACCCAGGAATTTGCCGATGGTTCACCTCGCAAACTTGTCCTTTGTGAAATTTAATTGACAGAAAGTTTTGCAGACTGAATACTATTGACAGAGTGTCCATACTTGGACTTCCAGGAGGAGGACTTGAGGTTTTCTAGGGAAGTGGGGGGCATGGAGCAGGAAGGAGTTTGATACATAGAAGCGTGGACCCATGGTGAGCGTCCATCAGGGGCCCTCCTTCTGACCCCACCCTTCTTTCCCACCTCCCCATCAAATCCTCCAGCAGTGTCCTTCGGTGCAGACTTAGATTACCACAAATTCTCTGGCGGCCCAGCTGCTCTCTGTCTGAGTGCTTGTTCACGACTTTTCTAACTTTACCTTCAGACATGCTGTCCCCTGAGTGAGTGACTCTCTCATTGGGTTCCTACAAGCTGTATGTTAGCTGAACTCAATTTGGACACACAGTGGATTGGCTCCCCTGATGCATGCCCCCATTGAACCTGACCTCCTTCAGAATGCATGCATGTAGTCGTTAGTTTCCTGTCTCCTTCCTGGTGAGGTGGTAAGACCCGTGAGGATGCGGGTTGTGCCTGTCTTTACCCGACTCAATCCTTGGCTGCTAGTACAGAGCCTCATGCAAGAGGGAATGGAACTGCCTCTGTGCATGGCCCAAAGCAGACACCCAAGGAATGAGTGAGTGAATGAATGAATGAGCAAGTGAACGAATGCCAGGTGCTGCCCAGAACATCCAGCTCCTCTCCAGTCCACCATAACCATTCTCTTCTAGGCACCATCACCTCAGCCTTTAGTGGTCTTCCTACTTCTGACCATGGCCTCCTGCAGTCTCTTGTCAACACAGTAGCCAATGGGACCTTTTTACCTCATATCATGTCAGTCTTCTTCTCAGAATCCTTCAGTGGTTCCCATGTCATTGACCCAGCAATAGCACTGCTAGGAATCTACCCAAGGGACACAGGAATGCTGATGCATAGGGGCACTTGTACCCCAGTGTTTATAGCAGCACTTTCAACAATAGTCAAATTATGGAAAGAGCCTAAATGTCCATCAACTGATGAATGGATAAAGAAATTGTAGTTTGTATACACAATGGAATACTACGTGGCAATGAGAAAGAATGCCATCTGGCCTTTTGTAGCAACGTGGATGAACTGGAGAGTGTGATGCTAAGTGAAATAAGTCATACAAAGAAAGATATCATATGTTTTCACTCTTAGGTGGATCCTGAGAAACCTAACAGAAGACCATGGGGGAGGGGAAGGGGGAAAAAAAGTCAGAGAGGGAGAGAGCCAAACCATAAGAGGCTCTTAAAAAAACTGAGAATAAACTGAGGGTGGGTGGAAAGTGGGAGGGAGAGGTGGGTGGGTGATGGGCATCGAGGAGGGCACCTATTGGGATGAGCACTGGGTGTTGTATGGAAACCAATTTGACAATAAATTTCATATTAAAAAAAAAAATATATATATATATATAATGAGGAAGAATGTTTGCCAAGGGGTCAGACTTTGAGTTCAAATACCCGTTCCTCTGTATTGGCTGTGTGACTATGCTAAGTTACTCTGTGTCTCTGTGCCTACGGATGAGTTCACTGAGAATACTAAATAGGAAGCACTTAGAGCAGTGCCACAGCATAGTTAGTGCTTAATAACTGTAGTTATTGGCGTGGAGAGGATGGAGTTAGAGAAGAAAAACAAAAATGGTGACATTATTGACAAGTATCAGAGCTTCAGGGTGAAAAGTACAGGCTGTACAATGCTGGGCTCAAGTCCTGGTTTGCCATTTACCTGCTGTGTGACCTCAGGCAGGTTATGTAACCTTGCTGAGTCTCAGTTTCCTCCTCGCACTTTGGAAGAGTCATAGTTTGTTCCTTGCAGGTTTGGGGAGAATTGTGTAATTTGAACAGTGCACGACACACACCCAGCTCTCAGTAAGTGTTGTTGATTTGTGTCTGTTTTACTAGCTTCCGTATGCTAGCCAGGCTTACAGAACTTGCCTCCCCGCCCCCTCCTGGTTTCCTGTCTCAAACTTTACACATATAAGATAAATTCTTGAACTTCTACTGGAACAGTTTGTTTTGAAGGCACCTTTCTCTCAATAGAGGCAGCCTTGACTCCCCTATCTGAGGCCCCACATGTCAGGCTTATCCTTGATTCTTTTCTTTCGCACCCCACACCCAATCCATAGGAAACCGTGTCTTTCTCTTTATGATGTCCAGAGTCCAGTCACTTCTCACTGCCTCCCAGCTCCCATCATCCAAACCACCATCATCTCTCCCCTCGGTGGTTGTCACAGCCTCCTGCCTGTTTGTCCTGATTCTTCCCTGGCCCGTGTCGGTCCATTCCCAGTGCAGTGTGCAGAGCAATCCCATTAAGACCTCAGCCAAGTCACGTTCCTCCTCTGCTCACCACCCAACGAGCTAAAGCCAAATTCCCTGCAGTGCTCTGCAAACCTCAGCGTGCTCTGGCCCTGTGGTCGCTCCGGCTCAGCTTCCATTTTGCTCAGTCTCTTCCAGGCTTGCTGGCTTCTGTTCCTCAGGCATGATAAGCACATGCCTGCTGCAGGGCATTTGCACTTGCTATGCCTTCTTTCTAGAATGCTCTTCTCTCAGTTGTTTGCAGGGGTTCCCCCCCACCTTCCTTCAGGTTTTCACTTAGATGGCACCTTCTCAAGGAGACCTTGCCTGGCCACCCCAGCTAAAACGGCAACCCCCAAATTCTGCACACACCCCTTAAATTTTTCCCTATAGCACCTAATAATGACATATTTAGTTTCATCTTTTTACTGACTGTCTACCTTATTTAGAGTGTAAGCTTCAGGGCGCCTGGGGGACTCAGTCAGTTGAGCGTCCTGCTTTGGCTCAAGTCCTGATCTCATTGTTTGTGGGTTCGAGCCCTGCGTTGGGCTCTGTGCTGACAGCTCAGAGCCTGAAGCCTGCTTTGGATTCTGTGTCTCCCTCTCTTTCTGCCCCTCCCCCGCTTGTGCTCTCTCTTTCTCAAAAATAAAACATTTTTTAAAAAATTAAAAATATATATAGTGCAATCAACACTGTACAGAGACATAAACAGGCCTTCCAGACTCAGAACTTAACTCTGCCTGGGACAATCAGGAGAGGCTTATCAGAGGAGGTACCGTTTGTTCTGAAGCTATTGGAGAAGTTGGAGCTCTCTAGGCTGCCAAGTTTCTTTCTTTCTTTTTTTATTTAATAGTGTTTATTTACTTGTGTGTGTGTGAGAGAGAGAGAGAGAGAGACGGACAGATGGAGTGTGAGCGGGGGAGGGGCAGAGAGAGAGGGAGACACAGAATCTGAAGCAGGCTCCAGGTTCTGAGCTGACAGCACAGAACCCGACGTGGGGCTCGAACTCACGAACGGTGAGATCATGACCTGAGCCGAAGTCAGACACTCAACCGACTGAGCCACCCAGGCACCCCGAGGCTGACAAGTTTCAAGGGGCCTCTGGTACGGGTGACTGTTATGATGTAACAGCAGAGAGTTGGGGAAGCAAATGGCTTATTTGGAAGGAAAGATGTTTCACACATGTCAGACAGCCGAGGTGGTGCACAAGTCAAGAGAGGTAGTCTGTGTTGCAAGTTGTTTCTTAGGTCACGGAGTCTGAGGTAGAAATTAGCAAGGGGGAGCTTTATTAGGGAGCACCTGATTAGGGAATGCCCTGGGGATCAGCTTCTGGGGAGGGGAGCAGATGGAAGGAAGGAAGGAAGGAAGGAAGGAAGGAAGGAAGGAAGGAAAGAAAGAGAGAGAGAGAGAGAAAGAAAGAAAGAAAGAAAGAAAGAAAGAAAGAAAGAAGGAAAGAAAGAAAGAAAGAAAGAAAGAAAGAAAGAGAAAGGAAGGAAGGAAGGAAGGAAGAAAAGAAAGAAAGAAAGAAAGAAAGAAAGAAAGAAAGAAAAGAAGGAAAGAAAGAAAGAAAGAGAAAGAAAGGAAGGAAGGAAGGAAGGAAGGAAGGAAGGAAGGAAGAAAAGAAAGAAAGAAAGAAAGAAAGAAAGAAAGAAAGAAAGAAAGAAAGAAAGGTGAACAGAGGAGCATCTGGCTTGGGTGCAGTCCTAATGAAGCCTCACGTGACCCCCTGGGCATTCTGAAGCTGGTCAGCTCTTCGGAGGTATCCCGAGTTGGGGGTGACAGGGCCAGGATTTTATACCCATGCTTTGGCCCGTCAGTGGTTGTGGGCTCCCCCAGCAGGGGTGACTTTGGTTAAAGCAGCTCTTTTTAGCTGAGGCAATTCTAAAAACAGCTGATGGTTGGTGGCAGACAGCAGTTAGAGGGGAGAGTGCTGTCCTCTGTGGGGGTCTGTGTCCTGGCCTCCATCACTGCAGCCTGGCCCTGCACAGGAAGACTCTGCCCTGCAGGCTGCAGAGAGCCATCAACAGCCTGTGAACATGGAAAAGACATGCTTCCAGATTTATTTGTTAGAGCCTCTGTGGCTCAGGTGGAGGAGAGAGGAAGGAAGCAGTGAGATCGGTTAACAACTTATGGCTTCTTGGGTGAGTGCTGATGAGGCCCTTAGCAACGCTGGCTCCAGTGGAAACACAGAAGGTTTCTGGATAAATGAGAGTAATAAGTCACCATTCCTTAAGGGCCTGCCGTGCATCAGACTCTTGAACCTGTTGTCAACTTTCACAGTAATTATGCCCAGTATGCGTTTTTACACAGGATGAAATTGAGGATCAGAGTGGTTCCGTTTCTTAAAAAAAAAAAATCACACAGTAGTAAAGAACCAAGCTAGGAATAAACCCCGATTTTATCGCGCTTAACATGCCTCACTGTTTCTTACGAACCAGCACCTAGGACAGCTCCCCAAACATGGTAGACGCTCAGAGTGGTAGTCATTGTATTGTTCTCGTCACTGCTCTCGCCAGCGCGTTATCTGGATAAAATGTAGCAGATGTGCATTTCATTAGCAGAACCAGCACTGAGGATTGCTGACAGCTAATGATGATCCTGACGGTATTAGCAGCACACATATTCAAATGCAATTAAAAACTACAAATATAATAATCAAATGTAAATGAGCAGCACCAACAATTACTCGTGCATATACAATTAGTACACGCAGTAATTTAGCGGAAGGCATAACGCGATCCTTTTCATTGCCTCTAACAAATTGCTGATTCCCCGTCCCCCCCCCCCCCCCCCCGCCTCCTTACCCTCCTCTTCTCTGCTAACAGTTTCCTCTCAGTATTTGTCCACTCTCTCTGTTGGCAGACACGAGTCTAATTAGCTGGACTCTTTCAGAGCCAGGAGGCATCCTGTCACAGCTCAGAGGAGGGGCTGGCACTGTCGCCCGCCTGGAGCTGGTGGACAGAAGCACTGGAGAACGTAGTATCCTCTCTTGCTGGAAAGTAATGCTGCTTGTGGAAAATGTTGACCATCTTCTTGAGCAGATATTTGTTGAACAACCCCTGTGTGTCAGGCCCTGTGCTGGGTACCAGGAAGCCGGAGGTGCATTGGTTCATGTCTTTGGTTATTTATCTGCTAATTACTTGCTGACCTCCTGGTGCATGTTAGCCTCTGGGCCAGGCGGCGGGGACACAGAGAGGAATAAAATGAGGCTGATGTTTTTAGTGGACTCACGGTCTTTTGGAGGAAAGCAGAGAATCAAATAGGTAACTTCCACACAGCATGTTGCGTGAACAGTAGAGGTTAGGATTAGGTACTAAGGTTGTGTGTGCGGTGCACCTGCCAAAGGCTTGAGCTGCCTGTGATAGGATCCTAGAACTTCCTCTTACAAGTTGGGTGACAGCGGCCACACTGACTACCCACTCTGTGCATATTTACAGTAGTGATGTCAACAGAACTGACTCACAAAGGTGGGTGTGAGATTAAATGAGTCAGTACTCAAACAGCACTTAGCACAGAAGCCAGCACATGACAAGTGCTCAGTTAATGTGATCATGTCTTGATCACTGCTTTTGGAACTCAGAGGAGGGAAGGGCTGCCCCTCTACCCTGGGAGTTACTGAGTTCAGAAAGGCAAGAGAACGTCTGAGACAGGGCGGTACCTTTCGCTTGTCTTGTGGAAGGAACATACTCTGCCACTTACTGGGTCCGTGTCTGAAGCAATTTGACCCTGAATTTTTGCCTGTGTGAAGTGTGGATGAGAATACAGGCAATCCTCATTATTCATGGATCCTGTATTTGCAAATCTGCCTACTCACTAAAATTTATTTGAAACCCCCAAACCCATATTTATGGCACTTTCATGGTCCTTCATGGATATGAACAGAAAGAAAAAAAAAATTGAGTCAACCTGGCATGCAAGTTCCCAGCTGAGGTTTAACAAGGGGACACTCTGCTTTGTTTCAGCTTCCATACTGTCAACAAGTGTCCTTCTTGGAGTCTCCTTTGGGCCACACTTTTCACAGGTGTATGCTTTTTATTGTTGCCGTTGTTATTTTAAATGCCCCCCAGCCTAGTGCTGCAATGCTGTCCAGTGTTCGTAATCACAAGAAGCTTAAGATAGGACTGACAGAGTGTTGCCTGTGTTAGAGAAGTGTCATTCAGGCATGAGGCATGGTGGGCTTGGCTGTGAGTTCAATGTTAATGAATGATACATATTTGAAAGGTATCTTTAAACAGAAACTCATGGGGCGCCTGGGTGGCGCAGTCGGCTAAGCGTCCGACTTCAGCCAGGTCATGATCTCGCGGTCCGTGAGTTCGAGCCCCGCGTCGGGCTCTGGGCTGATGGCTCAGAGCCTGGAGCCTGTTTCCGATTCTGTGTCTCCCTCTCTCTCTGCCCCTCCCCCGTTCATGCTCTGTCTCTCTGTCCCAATAATAAATAAACGTTGAAAAACAAATTAAAAAAAAATAAACAGAAACTCACAAAAGCATGGTTATGAATTGATTGGTTGCTGAGAATGTTGTGGCCAGAAGCTCACAGGAACCTAACTCTGTAGAAGCAGTGCTTTGGTATTCATTAATTCCATGTTGACAGCAACTTCATAAGGACCACGAATGACGACAATCGGCTACATCTTCTTTGCAGCCATATTACGGGGACTAGTGTTGTACAGAAAGCACCCAGCACAGTGCCTGGCTGGGATCAGGCTCTCAGGGAGTCTGTTTAAACTGACAATAGCTTTACACATAAAGGAACTAAAATCCAAAGAGCCAGTGGAGTTCATAATAGCTCCCAAGCTAGAGCTTCTTTCCCAGCTCAGTGCTGGTTGGGGAATCTATTATATGCTTTATCTATTAAAATCTGTAGTTTCCAGCAGACATATAATTTGTTTAAATGTTTTAGGGAAATATATACATATAATTGCACCTATTGTAAATGTACAGCTTGATTAATTGAACACATTCATGTAACCAGCATTCAGATCATGAACGAGATATTACTGGCATTGTGGGAGCCCTTCTTACGGCCCTTAACCTCGCTGACCCTTTCCCAAGGGCACCATTAGCCTGACATCCAAAGCATAGATAACTTCTATCCGTTTTGTGCACTTTATATAAAATGGAAGCACAAAGCATGTTCTGTTCAGTCTCTGGCTTTTTTTGTTTAACACTATGTTGGAAAATTCACCCGTATTGCTGCTTTAACAAGCAGCATTCTGTATTTTGTGCAGAAAAATGTATTTTGTGCATTTTTATTGCTGAGTAGTGTGCTGTCATGTGGACGTGCCACAGTTATTTTACTATGAAAATTCTATAGGTGGTTTCCAAATTTGGGCTATTAACAGATAGCACTGGTATGTGCTTTCTGGTATGTCTTTGATTGAACATAAGTACAAACAAAAAATTCCATTTACAAGTATAAAAGTCAAGACTTCTGGTCCAGATAAAATGGCATAGACTCATTTATTCCCACTTAGCAAGGACTAAGTACAACTATAAGTCCTTGGAATAATAGAAGATAATTAAAAGATATCTCTGAAAAGTGGTAAGAAGAAAGAAAACTGGTTTGGGAGCCAGGGAAAAGGAACAGCACAGCAGCAGAATGTCTTTTGTTCCTCATCCAATGAACAAGGTGACCTAGACTCTGTCTCCTGACCTCCAACCTAGAAACAGCAGGCATTCCAGGCTCATTTCCCTCCTGGGCTAAATATACACAGTAACCACAGCAGAACTGGTGAGGAGGAATCAATCACCAATCAGAAGCCCCACTAAGATAAGTGGCCAGGAGAGGTGCTTTCCTTCACTGCAAGGCCTGAGACTCATCCCTGGAGGAGAAGGACCAAACTGCTGGGAGCAGCAGGTAGTCTGGTCCAATAAGTCTCTTTATCTTTGTGGGCCCAGGGTTCCCTCCCTCACCTTCTATCCCCTCAGGAACCACAGCAAGGAACCATGGGAACCCCAGCAGCATCAGATGAATCAGGCAGACCCAAACATTGCAAAGGCTCTGAAAACCAAAATGTCACTGGAATCACAGTCTGAAAAAGAATACCAAGACCCGCCTGCATGCTAAATCTAAACAGGGTGACAATCTCCCAGAATAAAATATTTAAATACAACCCAGAGTCTCCTAGTAAAAGATGACAAGTATAAGACGACATGCCCATGATACAATCGGAATTCTCCCATTGTACCAAGAACCAGGAAAACTACAACTTGATTAAGAAAGACAATCAAATTATGCCAACAGTGAGATGAATCAGATGTTGACATTATTAGATAAGGATATTAAAGCAGCCTTCATAAAAATGCTTCAGCAATCAATTACAAATTCTCTTGAAACAAATGAAAAGTAAAATAGAAAGTCTTAGCTAGGAAACAGAATTCATGAAAAAGGACCAAAATAAATTATAGAACTAAAAAATACAGTAACACAAATTACAAAGTCACTGGGTGGACTCAAGGTGTCAGAGATTAGAATCCCTGAACTCGAGGACAAATCAGTAGAATTCACCCAATCTGGACATCAGAGAGAAAGTAGACTCAAACAATGTTTTTTAAAGAAGAAAAAGACAAGGTTCCAGAAGGAAAAGGGAAAGAGAATGTGCCTGAAAGAATAATTGAAGAAAAAATGGCTGATTTTTTCCAAAATTTGACAAATGACCTAAACAATGAAACTGTGAGAACCTCCAAATAGGATAAACACAGAGAAACCCACACCAAGGCACATCATGAATTTCTGAAACTAAGACAAAGAAAAAATCTTGAGAGCAGTGAGAGAACAATGTCATATTACCTATAGGGAAGCACCGATCAGAGTGTCAGCAGGTTGGTCCTCTGGAACCGTGGAGGGGAGAGGGAAGTGGCACAAGTTTGTTCAAGCGAAGAAAGGAAAAAATGGTCACTGCCAATTCTATAACCAATAAAGCTGTCTTTCAGGAATGAGAGGGAAAGAAAGACTTTTTCAGATGGAGTAAAACCAAAATAATTGTTAATGAGCAGTCATGCCCTTAAGGGTTAGCTTAAGAAATTCTCCAAACAAAAAGGAAATGATAAAAGAATTTTTGAGCACCAGGAAGAGTTAATAATGCAGAAATATGGGTGTGTATAATAGGTTATCCTTTTCCTCAGGAGTTTTATAAATCATATTTGGTGATTATAGCAAAAATTACAACACCATCTGACACTCAAGACAATGATATTTAAAATGGGTAAGGTAAAGGAGCCTAAAAGGAAAGTGTGAGGTTTCTACCCTACACCGAAGTAGTAAAATTATGATAACAGTAGACTGTGAGAAGTTATGTATGTATATTATACTAGCCAGAGCGACCAGTAAGAAACTATGCAAAGAGGTACATTCTTTAAAACCATACATATAAGTAAAGATGAAATATTTAAAATGTTCAAGTAAGCCACAGGTAAGCAAGAAAAAAGGTAAACAAGAACCAGAAGTAACCTGAAAACAATAATGTAGACTTAAGTACGAACATCTCAATAATTACCTTAATTGTCAATAGTTGAAGTACACCACTGAAAATGAAAAGGATGACAGAGTGCATAATAAAACACAATTCAACCATCTGCTGTTTTAAAGAAACTCATTTTAAATACAGCAAAGGTTGGTTGAAAGTAAAAGCGTGGCAAAAGATGTACCTGGCGAACATTAATTAAAAAAGAAAGAATGACTAGGTTAACGTTTGACAAAGTAGACTTTAGAGCAAAGAATTTTTTTTTTTGCGTCAAGGAGAAGCCTGACATAGCATAAAAGAATCAATCCAGCATGAATACATGACAAACTTAAATACATATGCACCAAACAACAGAAACTCAAAAAACACGAAACAAAATCTTATGTAGCTGGAAGGAGAAATGGACAAATCTATAATTATAGTTGGGGACTTCCACATCCCTCCCTTACTATAACTCCCTTTCAAAAATCAGGAAGGACATAGAAGATATGAACAAAACATTTAATCAGCAGAATCCAGTTGATGTACATAGAACATTCAACCACTAACAACAGCAAAATATGCTTTTTTTTTCAAGCATTCATGGAAAATTTACCAAGACAAACTATACTTAGGGCAATGAAAAAGAATTACAATCATTTTGAATATAATTTAATTGTAATGGAATCAAACCAAAAATCAATGAAAAACACAAAAGGAAAATCTCAAACACTCGGAAGTTAAACAACAAACTCATTTATAACCCGTGGATCAATTAGTGAGTCTCAGAGACAACTTTTAAAATACATTTAACTGCCAATCCATGAGCACGGAATGTTTTTCCATTTCTTTATATCTTCTTCAATTTCCTTCATAAGCTTTCTATAGTTTTCAGCATACAGATCTTTTACATCTTTGGTTAGGTTTATTCCTAGGTATTTTATGATTCTTGGTGCAATTGTGAATGGGATCAGTTTCTTTATTTGTCTTTCTGTTGCTTCATTGTTAGTGTATAAGAATGCAATTGATTTCTGTGTATTGATTTTGTATCCTGCGACATTGCTGAATTCATGTATCAGTTCTAGCAGACTTTTGGTGGAGTCTGTGGGGTTTTCCGTGTATAATATCATGTCATCTGCAGAAAGTGAAAACTTGACTTAATCTTTGCCAATTTTGACACCTTTGATTTCCTTTTGTTGTCTGATTGCTTATGCTAGAACTTCCAACACTGTGTTAGACAACAGCGGTGAGAGTGGATATCCTTGTTGTGTTCCTGATCTCAGGGGGGAAGCTCTCAGTTTTTCCCCATTGAGGATGATATTAGCTGTGGGCTTTTCGTAAATGGCTTTTATGATGTTTAAGTATGTTCCTTCTATCCCGACTTCCTCAAGGGTTTTTATTAAGAAAGGATGCTGAATTTTGTCAGATGCTTTTTCTGCATCGCTTGACAGGATCATATGGTTCTTATCTTTTCTTTTATTAATGTGATGTATCACATTGATTGATTTGCAAATGTTAAACCAGCACTGCATCCCAGGAATGAATCCCACTTGATCATGGTGAATAATTCTTTTTATATGCTGTTGAATTCAATTTGCTAGTATCTTATTGAGAATTTTTGCATCCATATTCATCAGGGATATTGGCCTATAGTTCTCTTTTTTTGCTGGGTCTCTGTCTGGTTTAGGAATCCAAGTAATGCTGGTTTCATAGAATGAGTCTGGAAGTTTTCCTTCCCTTTCTAATTTTTGGAACAGCTTGAGAAGGATAGGTATTAGCTCAGCCTTAAACGTCTGGTAGAATTCCCCAGGGAAGCCATCTGGTCCTGGACTCTTATTTGTTGGGAGATTTTTGATAACTGATTCAATTTCTTTTCTGGTTATGGGTCTGTTCAAGTTTTCTATTTCTTCCTGTTTGAGTTTTGGAAGTGTGGGGGTGCTTAGGAATTTGTCCATTTCTTCCAGGTTGTCCAGTTTGTTGGCATATAATTTTTCATAGTATTCCCTGATAATTGCTTGTATTTCTGAGGGTTTGGTTGTTATAATACCATTTTCATTCATGATTTTTATCTCCCTTTTCTTTTTGAGAAGCCTGGCTAGAGGTTTATCAATTTTATGTTTTCAGAAAACCAACTCTTGGGTTTCATTGATCTGCTCTACAGTTTTTTTTAGATTCTATATTGTTTATTTCTGCTCTGATCTTTATTATTTCTCTTCTTCTTCTGGGTTTGGGGTTTCTTTGCTGTTCTGCTTCTAGTTCCTTTAGGTGTGCTGTTAGATTTTGTATTTGGGATTTTTCTTGTTTCTTGAGATAGGCCTGGATTGCAATGTATTTTCCTCTCAGGACAGCCTTCGCTGCATCCCAAAGCATTTGGATTATTGTATTTTCATTTTCCTTTGTTTCCATATATTTTTTAATTTCTTCTATAATTGCCTGGTTGACCCATTCATTCTTTAGTATGGTGTTCTTTAACCTCCATGCTTTTGGAGTTTTTCCAGACTTTTTCCTGTGGTTGATTTCAAGTTTCATAGCATTGTGGTCGGAAAGCGTTGATGCTATGATCTCAATTCTTCTATACTTATGAAGGGCTGGTTTGTGACTCAGTATGTGATCTATCTTGGAGAATGTTCCATGTGCACTTGAGAAGAAAGTATATTCTGTTGCTTTGGGATCCAGAGTTCTAAATATATCTGTCAAGTCCATCTGATCCAATGTATCATTCAGGGCCCTTGTTTCTTTATTGGTCCTGTGTCTAGATGATCTATCCATTGTTGTAAGATGGGTATTAAAGTCCCCTACAGTTACCACATTCTTATCAATAAGGTTGCTTATGTTTGTGATTAATTGTTTTATATATTTGGGGGCTCCCGTATTTGGCGCATAGAAGAATAAATATTGTTGAAATGTCAATACTATCCAAAGCTATCTACACATTCAGTGCAATCCCAATCAAAATCGCACCAGCATTCTTTTTGAAGCTAGAACCAGCAATCCTAAAATTTGTATGGAAGCACAAAAGACCCCAAATTGCCAAAGTAATATTGAAGAAGAAAACCAAAGTGGGAGGCATCACAATCCCAGACTTTAGCCTCTACTACAAAGCTGTAATCATCAAGACAGACTGGTTTTGGCACAAAAACAGATACAGAGACCAATGGAATAGAATAGAAACCCCAGAATTTGACCCACAAAAGTATGGCCAACTAGTCTTTGACAAAGCAGGAAATAATATCCAATGGAAAAAAGACAGTCTCTTTAACAAATGGTGCTGGGAGAGCTGGACAGCAACATGCAGAAGAATAGAAGAATGAAACTAGACCACTTTCTCACACCATTCACAAAAATAAACTCAAAAGGGATAAAGGACCTGAATGTGAGACAGAAAACCATCAAAACCCTAGAGGAGAAAGCAGGAAAAAACCTCTCTGACCTCAGCCGTAGCAATTTCTTACTTGTCACATCCCCAAAGGCAAAGGAATTAAAAGCAAAATTGAACTATTGGGACCTCATGAAGAGAAAAAGGTTCTGCACTGCAAAGGGAACAGTCAACAAAACTAAAAGGCAACCAACGGAATGGGAAAAGATGTTTGCAAATAACATATCGGACAAAGGGCTAGTACCCAAAATCTGTAAAGAACTCACCAAACTCCACACCCAAAAAATAAATAATCCAGTGAAGAAATGGGCAGAAAACATGAATAGACACTTCTCTAAAGAAGACATCCAGATGCTAAACAGGCACATGAAAAGATGCTCAACGTCACTCCTCATCAGGGAAATACAAATCAAAACCACACTGAGATACCACCTCACGCCAGTCAGAGTCGCTAAAATGAACGAATCAGGAGACTATAGATGCTGGAGAGGATGTGGAGAAACGGGAACCCTCTTGCACTGTTGGTGGGAATGCAAACTGGTGCAGCCACTCTGGAAAACAGTGTGGATGTGCCTCAAAAAATTAAAAATAGATCCAGCAATAGCACTGCTAGGAATTTACTCAAGGGATACAGGAGTGCTGATGCATAGGGGCACTTGTACCCCAATGTTTAAAGCAGCACTTTCAACAATAGCCAAATTATGGAAAGAGCCTAAATGTCCATCAGCTGATGAATGGATAAAGAAATTGTGGTTTATATACACAATGGAATACTATGTGGCAATGAGAAAGAATGAAATATGGCCCTTTGTAGCAACGTGGATGGAACTGGAGAGTGTGATGCTAAGTGAAATAAGTCATACAGAGAAAGACAGATACCATATGTTTTCACTCTTATGTGGATCCTGGGAAACTTAACAGAAGACTGTGGGGGAGGGGAAGAAAAATAAAAGGTTAGAGAGGGAGGGAGCCAAACCATAAGAGACTCTTAAAAACTGAGAATAAACTGAGGGTTGATGGGGTGTGGGAGGGAGAGGAGGGTGGGTGAGGGGTTTTGAGGAGGGCACCTGTTGGGATGAGCACTGGGTGTTGTCAGCTCAGAGTGCTGACTGCTCAGAGCTGGGTGCTGGCAGCTCAGAGCCTGGAGCCTGCTTCTGTGTCTCCCCCTCTCTCTGCCCTTCCCCCACTCACACTGACTCTCTCTGTGTCTCGAAAAAGGAATAAATGTTAAAAAAAAATTTTTTTTAAAGAAGTCTCCAGGCCCAGAAAGTTACACTGGAGAATCCTACCGAACATTAAAGAAAACTTAACACCAACTTTACACAATCTTTTCCAGAAAAATGAAAGAGTGTAAAACGCCTCCCAAGTGACCTTATGAGGCCTGTATTACCCTGATACCAAAACCAGACAAAGACAGTACAAACAAAGAAAACTACAGATCATTATCGCTCATGAATGTAGACTCAAATGTCCTCAACAAAATAGTAGCAAATTGAATCCAGCAACGTCTAGAAAGAACCATACACTATGACTAAGTGGAATCCATCTCAGGCATGCACAGTTCAGCATGCAGCATGCACAGTTCAATCATGCAATATACCTTACCATGTAAAGAACCTAAAGAAGAATAATTTTATGATCTTTCAACTGATACAGAAAAAGCACTTAAGAAAGTCTCGTATTCATTCATAATAAAGACCATCAGCAAGTTAGGAATAAAGAGAAACTACTTGACTGGATAAAGAACATTTATTAAAAACCCAGCATCTAACACCAAACTCATGGCAAAATGGATTCAGGAACCCACACATAGAATAAAACTATATAGAACTAAATATACACACAGATGAGTACAAGTAAAGTAGGTGTTTTATGTCAATGTCTCTACCAGGTTTTGATATCACACTGTAGTTTTGTAAAATGTTACTGTTTGGGGTACACTGGGTAAGGGCCACATAGGATATCTCCATATTTTATCCCTTAGAGCATCATATAAATCTAAAATTATTCAATAAACTTTAAATTAAAAATTGCAAATGTCATCTAATGATAGAATTTTCTGGAGAAGACTCTGGGTTTGTATTGTATTGAGAAGAAGCTATTTCAAACTTAAGAACAGAAGAGGTTGGGACATCAAGGACTTAGTTTTGCTTACGAAGGTGTGACTAAGCAATCTTGATGAAATTCTGGTGAAACAAGCACTTCTCCTTCATGCCTGCTCAGTGTGCCCTGTGTCATACCCACGCCACCAAATATCCTCCTGTTTTTCATTCACGGGCTGTAAATGTATCACGTATTTAATTTTATGTTTGGTCAATGTACACGTCCACTGGTCGTAGTACAATCAAGTGGCATTGAGCACTGCTGAAATTACTTTTTATGTTTGTTTCTTTGGGGTCTCCCCCTCCTAAATGAAGGCTCCCTGAGGACAGGGTTTTGTCTTTTCTGCTCAGAGATGTATTCCCATCATTCAGAACAGTGACCAGTACAGAATATGGGCTATTTCACTATCTTTCAAATGTATTTGGATTTTTTAAATCCTCAATTTCTTTCATTGTTTGGATGTATAGCTTCTATTCTTTCTTCAGTTTTTAAAAATATTTTGAAAATACCTATCTTCAGCTCCTTTTCAGGTTGTTCCTTTATCTCCATTTTCTGGGATGCTAATTTTTTCCAATCTGAGGTGCGGCTGAGGTTTGTGATAGGCAATCTTCTGCAGATTCTCCCTGCGTCTCTGAGATGTAGAAATGTTTCACCTTTTCTTTTGCTGATGTCTTAGAGTTTTCACCTGTTCAAGTTTTTATGTTAAATTCCTGTGAGACAAATAGAGTGAATTGAGGCTTCCAGCTACATTTGATACAGACTTTTTTGGTTCTTGCAGACTTCTCCCACTTTTCCAGAGTGGATGGCAAGGTTTTTGGGTTTTGTTTGTTTGTTTATTTTATTTTTGTTGTTTTCATTTTTGTTGGGTTTTGTTTTGGGTTTTGTTGTTGTTGTTGTTGTTGTTGTTGTTTGGCATTTCCCCATGTGTATGGGAGGTGATTTAAGTCTGTTTTCCTGAAATCATACAGCCCTACAAGACTCCCTGCCTCATGGAACACTCCATTCTATTTTCTTACATTTAATGTGGGCCTAACACCCCATCTCCTTCCCCCATTTGGACTAATTCTATCTTACCTTGAAGGTCTATTCTTTGTGAGCCTTTTGACTTCATCTCCCACTCAGCCCTCTGACGTGGAGATCCCACTCGGTTTCTGGCACTTGCCTTCTTTAACTTTCTTCCTCTTGAGCTTGTGCAGATTGTTTAGAAGTTTGGGTTATTTTTTTTATTCAGAACGTACATCTCCTTGGGTTGGGAGAACATTCACCCCATGTCACCTTAGTCTCCTGGCTCTTTCTATCAGTCTTACTTCTTACAGTTGTCCCCTAACATAAAGAGTGTCAGCCAAAACCACATATGCCCAAACCTCCGATACGTCTCTGAGCCAAGCAACCCGTGAGCCAGGTGCTCAGGCTTAAGGAAAAAAAGCAGAAAACTGAGCCAAGCCCCAAAGTACAGCTGTTCAAAGGCCAAGATGTCCACAGGGAACAAAGCTCAATGAAAGGAATTGTTGGCTGCCTCTGGCTTATGTTCAGTGCCTATGGTCTTGAGTGGGAGGTGTTTCCTGAACTGATGAGAATAGATACCCAGGATTTTAATTAGTACATAAGGCAACAAAATTCTCAGCAAGGAAAGAATGACCTTTTAAAACTCAAATATGCTGGTGTCCCTTCACTGATTCAGATTTTTGATTCGCTCCCCATGGCTTTCAGGATGTGGTACAAATCCCTAGACTGGCCATGAAGGCCCTTCGTGTTTTGACCACATCCACCTCTCCTGTCTCGGCTCCTTCACTCCACTGGCATCCTGTGCCCTGGCCTCAGAGTATGGCTGGTGTTCCCCAAATGCCTGCCCTGTGCCTTCTCCCCATGGCTTCATGTCTCCTGTCCTTTCTGCCTTTCCCCTCTCACGTCGTAAGGAAGCCCCCCTTTCTCCAAGACCAAGCTAAACGTGTGTAATAATATAAATGGTTTTAAACAACTTAAAACAATTGTGAATGACCCACGAGGTTGGTTAAACACAGGATACAGCTTCTAGTGTGGAATCCAACACAGCCATTAAAGATGGCCATGTGGACTCGTAGAGAGGCAGGAAGACCTACCAGCAATATCTGGCTAAGTATTTTTTAAGTTTATTTATTGATTTATTGATTTTGAGAGAGAGAGAGAGAGAGAGAGAGAGAGAGAGAGAGAGAGAGAGAGAATATCCCAAGCAGGCTCCACACTGTCAGTGCAGAGCCCGACACGGAGCTTGAACTCACGAACTGCAAGATCATGACCTGAGCCGAAATCAAGAGTTAGGTGCTTAACAACTGAACCACCCAGGCGCCCCTCTGGCTAAGTGTTTTTAACAGCATGTGTAACATGATCCCATTTCACATCAAACACATGGAAAGCATGTAGGATGGGAAGATCTGACAAGAAAGACACAATCATAATGGTTACAGAATGTATCTTTAAATGGTGGGGGCTAAGTTCGTGTTCACTTAATACTAGGTACTTTCCTATTTTCTGTTATTTTTTTCACAATGAACCTCTGTTATTTTAGTAACCAGGGTAAAGCCATTGAGTTGTATTGCTGTGAAGACTTAGCACAAAGATCAGTTTTGCCCCGAAGCCTTCGGTGACCACCCCACCTGCCCTAAATTGTTGATGATTTCCTACCCACACCCCTATTTTAGACCTTTACCTTATTAAATTGGATTGTGGAGCTCTCTTTCCACTAGACTGTGTGCTTTTAAAGGGTAGTACCAGCATCAGTAAAGGTCAGAATATGTATGAGGCACCTGGGTGAGTCAATCAGTTAAGCGTCCGACTTTGGCTCAGGTCATGGTCTCACGGTTCATGAGTTTGAGGCCCTGCATCAGGCTCTGTGCTGACAGCTCAGAGCCTGCAGCCTACTTGGATTCTGTCTCCCTCTCTCTCTGCCCTTCTCCCATTTGTGCTTGTGTGTGTCTCTCTCTCAAAAATAAACATTAAAAAAAATGTTTGCTGATGTGAGTTGGTGCTCATTAGGGTAGTCAAGAAGGGATCCTCTCCCTAGAGGAGGGTCCATGGGCATTAATTCAGGCTCATCTATTTCATCCATATCATCATGGAGTGCCTCAGACTTAGTTTGGCTTCCACCAGGCAGTGGTTCTCGCCAATGACAAGATCATATTCTGTCCAGCTTCCTAAGGCCATGGCAGGTCTCCTGGCTGATGTGTGCCCAGCAGCCTCTCACTGCAGATATCCAGCATTCTGCTGGAGTGGTGTTCATGTCCACCTCTTCAGAGGCATGCAGAGATGGTATCCCACTTTCTATCCCTAACACACGAGCATCTCAGAACTACCTCCGTCCATCTGTGCAAAAGCATTCAGACTAGCAAATCACCACATGATGGAAAATGAAGAGTTATCAGGAGAGCGTGTCTTTGTAGGGCATGACTTGTTATTTTTCCAGAGAGTAGATTTTCCATATGCTATATGCACATGTCTTAGGGGCACTGTTTGACTTTGACACATGAGCGAGTTTGAACAGTTTTAAGAAAAGTGCCCACGTAGCCCACACTTTTATGAAGATATAGAACGTTTCTATAACCCCCAAATTTCTTTTTTGTACCTCCCTTGTCAATCCCCATCACTGCTTTCCAGCAAACCACTGTTCTTATCTCTGCCTCTATGGATGAGTTCTGCCTATTCCAGAATTTCATGTGAGTAGAAAGCGCCTGGCTTTTTTCAATCAACGTTAATGTTTTTGAGATTCAAGCATATCCGTGTGTGTAGCTGTAGTTCATTCCTTCTTGTTCCATGCAGCACTCCACTGTATGAAAATACCACACTTGATCGTCCATTCTCCCATTAGTAGACATTTGGGTTGTTTTCCTTTTGGGGCTATTATGAATTAGGCTACGATGAACATTCCTGTAGAAGTCTTTTAGTGAACATATGCTTTTGTTTCAATTACGTAAACACCCAGAAGTTGAATTACTGAGTTGTAAGTAGGTGTGGTTAACTTTGCAAGAAACTATCAAAGAGTTTTCCAAAGTTATCATAAAATTTTACACTCCTCATGGTAATTTAAGAGAGTTTAGGTTGTTCCACATCCTTATTAACATTTAGGGTTGCCTGTCCTTTTTAATTATAGCCATTCTAGTCAGAGTGCATTGTATTTCTCTGTGGTTTTAATTTCCTTTTCTCCAATGAGAAATGCTAAGATGCTGATGATGCTAAGAACTTTTCATCTACTTATTAGCTTTTATATAATTCCTTTGTGATGTGCCTGTCCAAGTCTTTTGCCCATTTTAAAAATTAGGATGTTTTTTAAAAAATTGTTGCATTGTAGGAGTCCTTTGTAAATTCTTGGTGAAAGTTCTTTGTTAGTTCCATATTTTGTGACTATTTTATACCAGTCTGTGGCTTGCTTTTCATTTTCTTTATGGTGTCTTTGATGAGTAAGATTTAATTTGGACCAACTACAGTTTACCAAGTTTTCTTTATGTTCATTGCTTCCTGTCCCCTAAGACTTTTTACCTACTCCAGATCACAAATGAGAGTCTTCTGTGTTTCTTCTATGAAATGTATTCAATTCCTAGAACTGTTACCTATCTCAGATGATCTTTTGTGTATGATGTGAGTCAGTAATTGATATCTCATCTATCTCCTGTGGTGGATAACAAGTTCTTGTGGTCCTAAATGTTAGAAGAACATTTCTCCAATGACTTTCTTTGGTCTTTTGTTAGAATCTGAGGAATGATGCAAACCAGCCATCTCAGAATTATACCACCTGAGAATGTAGGAACATTTATAGGACTCAACGGGTACTCAAGAGCTACTCCTAAGAAAGTATTAATTCTTTGGTTCTTCCCATGTGTTGCGTACATGGCCTTCTGCAAGTCCAGATCAATGTTTTTTGGCACAGAAATGTAGATATGGCAATTAGAAGTACCTCAGAACTGAATTGGTGGCTCCAAGGTTCATGGGCAGACACCTTTGCTATTGAGATCTGCTGCTACAAACATCCTGGACCACACCACGAACACTAAGGTACTTCTGAAATATTTAGAGCTGGGGCAGTGTTACTTTTTTTTTTTTTTTTTTTTTTGGTATATATACTAACCTTTTATTTTAAACTCTCTCAATGTATTTATTTTATTTTTTTATGTATAATTTATTGTCAATTTGGTTTCCATACAACACCCAGTGCTCATCCCAACAGGTGCCCTCCTCCATGCCCATCACCCACTTTCTTCTCTCCCCCACCCCCCATCAACCCTCAGTTTGTTCTCAGTATTTAAGAGTCTCTTATGGTTTACCTCCTTTCCTCTGTTTTTTTTTAAATTCTCTCAATGTATTTATATTTTTATATATACTAACTTAAAATTAAACATGCATTAAGCCTTTCCACAGTCTTGTGACTCTAAATTAACTGTCTTCACTTTTTTGCTTCTGGTCATTTCAGTCTTTGTCCGTACTGACCTATTTCTATATAATGTAATTGTTGTAGATTTTGCATTTTTTTGTCCTCATTAGTTTCCACTGGGTGTCATACCCCAAGTGTTTTCTCTGTAATTACATAGTGCTGGTTTTAATAGCAGGATAAGATTCCATAATATGGATGTACCAAAATGTATTACCCATTTTCCTATTGTTAGATAATAGAATCAGTCCAATATTTCATAATATATAAAGTGGTGAACATCTTTGTACATAAAAGTTTTCTCCTTATTTTGACTTAGTTCTTTAAGGTAACTCTCTGGATCTTAGATTGCTGTGGGAAAGGGATGGGTGGATAGGTAATTTTTGTTTGCTGATATACATGTAGTCCCCTGATAATACATATGTATTAAATACGTTTGGGGTTTAAACCAAGAGGATGCTACAGTGAATTATTTAACAATTTTTCTAATTACCTAAAATTAGTAATAACAAAAGCAACGACAACATATAGAGGCAATTTCTTGTGTTTGGATTTTGACAAAACATGTTCAGAGCTGGCTCACAATCTGTCCCTGGAGAAATTAACTTTTTGAGATAGTGCACTTATAAAACTCTCTTTTGCAAACTAAGCATATAATGTGGAGTTAAAATAAATAGTTATCTTCAGAGCTGTTGAAAGTCTCTGGGGGATGGCCGAGGGAAAAGGGGTTAGGTCTGGTTTCAAAGAAGATCTTAATTAATGATCTGGAAGACTGGGACAGCAGCTGGTTAATTAAATTCACAGATGGGACTCAACTGAATGGTGGTATGAACTCTGGGGAAAGGTGAAGAAATTAGATAAAGAACTCTGTTGTAATCACCACGGATCACAAAGTGAAAGTGAAAATTTTCAGTAGGCTACATCAAAATAATATGGTCTCATATTAATCTAGTGTTTTACCTCAATCACAGCTCGCTCCTAGCATGGCTTGCTTAGAGGACATTGAGTTTGGAATGGCTGTCTGGGTGTGCATCCTTCCCCTCTGTCTTTGTGACCTTCCACAGTTACCCTTGACATTTCTGAGGCTCATGTCCTGTCTGTAGATTGGGAATAATAGTTAATAATGACCTTGTAGAGTGAAATAAATGAGACAAAGTGTGAAAATGCTTGGTCAAATCTAGTTACTTTCCTTGTTAATCATTATATTGTATACCCTAAAACTAATATAACACTGTATGTTAATTATACTTAAGTAAACATTGAAAAAACTAAAGTTACTTGTAATTCTTTCAACCTCCAGCATCTTTTGCCTGAACTTGGATCATACATCCACTTTTAAATGTAACAACTCAGGAAACAACAGATGTTGGCCAGGATGTGGAGAAAGGGGAACACTTTGGCACTATTGGTAAGAATGCAAACTGGTGCAGCCACTCTGGAAAACAGTGTGGAGGTTCCTCAAAAAGTTAAAAATAGAACTACCCCATGATCCAGCTATTGTGCTACTAGGTATTAATCCAAAGGATACAGGAGTGCTGATTCAAAGGGGCACATGTACCCCAATGTTTATAGCAGCACTTTCAACAATACATAAATAATGGAAAGAGCCCAAAAGTCCATCCACTGATGAATGGATACAGATGATGTGGTATATATATATATACATACACACACACACACACACACACACACACACACACAATGGAATATTACCTGATGATCAAAAAGAATGAAGTCTTGCCATTTGCAGCAACGTAGATGGAACTATTATGCTAAACAAAATAAGTCACTCAGAGAGAGACAAATACATGATTTCACTCATGTGGAATTTAAGAAACAAAACAGATGAACGTAAGGGAAGAGAAGGAAAAATAAGATAAAAACAGAGAGAGAGAGGCAAACCATAAGAGACTCTTAAATACAGAGAACAAACTGAGGGTTATTGGAGGGGAGCTGGGTGGGGGGATGGGCTAAATGGGTGATGGGCATTAAGGAGGGCACTTGTTGGTATGAACTCTGGCTGTTGTATGTAAGTGATGAATCACTAAATTCTACTCCTGAAACCAATACTACACTATATGTTAACTAAGTTGAATTTAAATTAAAAAAAAAAAAAGTAATTTTGCCCACTGCAGAGCAGATTAAATAAAGGCCAAACACAGGGGCCCCCATCTCAAATACCCAAACTCCTAGGGGCCAAGATAGAATCCAGGGGATGGGTCCCTGAATCATGAGACATTGAGGGCATGGAATGCTTGGAAGGAGGCATTTACATGGGAAATATGTCTTGTTGGCAAAAGAGCAAACCGCATTTTCAGTCATCTTGTTGAAGTGGAAGGAGGAAAATCTGAACGATTCCTAGGGAGGAGTGGGTGGTAGATGGGAAAGAATTGCTCAGTATCTGTTACGGTGGAGTCAGTGGGTGCAGTGCCATTGATAACGCTCTTCAATTCAGGTCAGTCTTTATATTTTTAGAGTTGAATGAAAGGAAAAATATTTGTTACGGACTGTGACTTTGATTCCTTCCCTGTCCCCCACCCCCCCCCCCCCCGTTGCCCCTAGTTTTCTCAGCTTAGCAACACAATTTCTTACGTGGAGGATTGTGTGTGCCTAAGCCTTAAGTCTGAGTAGGGAAGGATCCTGTACCTTGAACATGCTTAATTAACAGCTCCCCAGGGAGAGAGTGGGAAGATGAGAGCATCCTCATATCTCAGGAAGGAAAAAATATATTGAATGACTTTGAATGACTGGTCCAAGGTCACAGAGCAAGTAAGTCCCATGGCCGGGACTAAAATCAAGTTTATTCACATATTCTGGTTGTGTAGTTCCCTGGATGTCTCATCCGTTTCCATGGCCAAAGTGGAGAGAGAGAGAACACATTGCACCAGCGTGTGGGGAAGGAAACTGGAAAATGGTCTGCTTGTTATTGTAAACGGCAACCTACTCCAAAGAGATGCCGTTTGTGCCTCTTTTCCTACTGAGAAGAGAACACTTGAATACCTCATCCACCCTGAGTTCCATCATCTTTGGGAGGAAATGTGGCAGTTGCCAGACGGCTTGCATCTCTGCAACTTCTCTCTTGGGATGGAGAGTAAGGAGCGTGGTGATGGGCTCCGCAGGGACAGCTTGCCAGCTGTGCTCAGGGCGTGCATCGGGAGGTTGCCTTGGCTGAGGTGCAGGACAGCAGTTGCTTTAGGAACCGTTCTATCCTGACTGCCAGCAGCCTGTGGGCTGAAAATGCTCTGCAGCCGCAAGGAAGAGTGAGCCAATTTCACTGCTGTTTGCTGTTCATCATTCTAGAGGGAGGAAGGTAAAGAAAGCTTCACTTTGATATTTCTCTGTGTGCTGGAGCCCTCCACTCCACACCTCCCTCCCTTGTGTGTAAGACTCCAGCTGATCTGGCTCCTGCCTGCCCCAGCAATCTCACAAGAGCCAGCCCTCTGACATTCATTTTGCACTGCAACATGCTAAGCTAATTCCCCACCCGGGCCTTTTGTACTTGCAGACTCTCTGCCTGGAATTCTCTTCCCCAGGATCTCTGCATGGTTACCTCCTCTTCAACACTCAGCTCAGATCCCTCCACCTCAGGGATGTATCCCCGGACCTATATCTATGAAGCGTTTTCCCTCACTCACTCTCAGCCCGTATCATATCACTGTCATTTGCTTAACACTATCTGAAATGGTCTCATTTCCATAATTATTTTTTCCTTCGTGTTGATTGGCCGTCATCTCCAACCAGACTGTAAGTTCCATGAGTGCAGGAGTCTTTCTGTTCTGTTCACTCTACCTTCCTGGCATCTAGAGAATTTTACAATTAATTCTATAAACATTTCTTTTGGAAAATCTATTTTATCAGAAAGTAAACTAAGGGCTTTGGCCGTAGTGCAGTAACAGGGACCAGATTTATACTCTTGCCTGAAACAATCAAAGATAGGAAAAATGATATAAAGCATAGAAGGACATTAAAAGTTATAATTGTATTCACTTGTATTTCCACAAGTTAAGTGGACACATGGAAGATATAAAAAAGGCCTGTTTCAAACTTCTAGAGATGAAAGCTGTGGTATTTATGTGGAAAATACATTGGATAGAACAAACGGCAGATGAGACATTGCAGGAAAAAGGACTTAGAGAACTTCAAGATATAGCAGAAGAATAATTCCCAGTTTATTCTGAGTCCAACCTTACCCTGATATGAAAAATAGACAAATGCATTATAAGAGAAAACAGAATATATATATATATGTACATATATATATGTATGTACATATATATGTATGTGTGTGTGTATATATATATATATATATATGAGCAGATCACTATTCCTCAGTAGTATAAATGCAAAAATTCTTCACAAAATTTTAGAAAATCAAATCCAACAATATATGAAAAGAACCGCACAATATTTCGAAGTGATATATATCCCAGGAATTCAAGATAGGTTTAATATTTGAAAACCAATCAAGCAATCAGTGTAATCCACCATATACACAGACTAAAGAAAATATGATCATCTCTTTGCATATAGAAGAAGCATTTGACCAAATCCAACATCCATTTCTGGTAGAACCTCCTAACAGACTTGGAGTGGAAAGGAACTTCATCAAGCCAATAAAGGGCATCTACAGAAAACCTACATATACCATATTTAATGAACAGTGATTGAATGTTTCCTTTTAAAATCTGGGACAAGAAAATCCACTGCCACTGCTTCCATTAAACATTGTACTAGAGGTTTCAGCCAGTGCAATAAGGCAAGAAAAAACATACATAAAACATTCAGATTGGAAAGGATGAATAAAACTCTCTTTATTTGCAAATGACATGATTATATTGTTTATATAGAAAATTTGTTAGAATCTACAAAAAAGTCCAGAACTAATCATTGAACTTAGCAGGGTTTCAGACAAGATCAAGATATTAAAATTAACTATATTTTTATATGCTAGCAATAAATAATCAAAAATTTAAAAACAAATTTAAAAATGTATAATATCAAAATGTGAAATACTTAGAGATGAATCTGAATAAGCATGTAAAAGACCTAACACAGGATACCACAAAACATTGCTGAGAGAAGAGAAAAGACTTAAATAAGCATACCTTGTTCATGGACCTTAAAATTCAATATTGCTAATTGTCAATTCTTCCCAAGTTGATGCATAGATAATACAATCTCAGTCAAAATCCAAGCAAACTCTTAGGGTAGGAATTGACAAACTGATTCTAAAATACACGGGGAAATGCAAAGCACCTAGGATAGTGAAAATAACTTTAAAAATTAAGAACATAGTTACAAAGCTAATACCATCTGATTTCAAGACCTATTATAAATATACAGTAATCAAGACAGTGTTGGCATCAAGATTGACAAACAGCTCAATGGAACAGGATCAAGGGTCCAAAAATATATCTGCAAATACAGGGTCAATTGATTTTTACAAGGCCCCTGCCCTCATGAAGCTAGCTTTCAATGGGTGAGGAGGGACAATATTCAGAAAAAAGAAATAAATCAATTAGGTGCTATTAAGTGGTGATTAGTTGCTGCCACCTATCCTTCATGTTCTTTCATTATCACAAAGAAATAGACTGAATTGGTTCTGTTCCAGTTTGTCAGATCATATTTTATGGTAGATCGTTGCTTTCCAGTTATGACTTCAAGAGTCTGTCATTTTCATTTTATTTAAAACTGCCACTAATCAATTTTTATGCAAGTACCTTCTAATTGCAAATACTTCTGGCTCAGTACCTGAGCTCTTCTAACCAGCCTGTACAGGGGAGTAAGAAGATGCCTTCTCAGAGAAGGCACACTCTCTTCCAGGATTGTTTTGCCCCCTCCCCATCTCCTGAACCCCCATGAATCCCTTGTTGGCTCGTGTTCCCTCTTCATGTTCATGTTCACTCCTCAAATCTTAGCTTTGATGTTTTGCTGACTGCATTCATTGTCCCTCCATCCATTTTGGCTTGCGGGCTGAAATGAAGCCCTTCCCTATGGGAAGAACCACCATGTGAGGGGTGATATAGCTGGGGCCCAGAACACTGGTCGTGTGAGGACAAGAAGTCAGCGCTCACATTCGAGAAGTCAAGAGGGGCCTCGTGAAGGATTTCCAGCATTTTAAATAGGACCAGTTTTGTGGCCATGCGTTGGTCCCCCCCACCTCTTCTAGGTGCCCCGGCACATCATATCTGTCATCTGTTATAGTGGTCTCAAAGCATTTCTTTTCACCTAAGAACAAAGTGAGAACACAGTCAGCCTACATTTTAAAAGACATTTTATAATTCTTATCAAGTTTGATGCCTTTTGAAAAATTGAACGCACTTGTTAAAATTCACATCCTACCTTGGGGAGTTCAGGGAGGGACCCTCTCTTAATATGCTGTCTTGTCACAGAAGAGTTCTGTTTCTCTGGAGCTGCAGCTGGAAAACAGAGAATTTGATGTTTCCAGAGTCTCTTATGTCAAATCATGGAGGAACTCAATGAAAGGATTGTTAGACATCATACTTCTTTGCTGAGAAGGACTTAAAATGCAGGCGAATTCTTTTTTCTGTCATTTATTGTTTTGATGAATAGTGGTTTCATCTGTTTTTCAGACTATCTCCACATATGCATCTTCTCATATGTTTCTCATAAGCACACTGTGATTTGTTAATATTTTTATAATAATCGTACTACAAGTAAGGGAAATGCAACTCAAAGACTTGATGTACTTGGCCAGAGAGGTACAACTGGCAAACGGTAGGCTGTGATCTCCCCCTCTGCTCTATCCAAAAGCCCAGCTCTGTGTTTTTCTGCAGCACCACCCCTTGCCTCACAGTGAGAACAGAAGCCTGTGGGGTTTTCCAATTTCCTTGCTAATTGACTCATATAGAGGATTCTCTATAAATACTTGTTTAATTGCCATGCATTTGGACTACTTCCCACTGAATATGAGTGCCAGACTTTGGAATTGGCATGGATCTCTCCAAACTTTTATCTCACTGAATTTCTTCTCTCCAACTCTAAATCCTTGTAATAAATGTGGGGCATCAGAAAGGCAGCAGGTTTACTTGTTTTTGTTTTTAAATAGGGTATAACACACACGTTCAGTTTTGTACTGGAGGACTGTCATGTTGTGTATGCAGAGTGTGACATCGGTGCTCATTCCAGGACTGGCTTCAACCTGCTGGCTTCATTTGAATTATTGTTTGTACAAGTGTATATCTCAGTTTTTATTTTCAGTACAGGGCATCAGAGGAACTACTAGGAAACAAGTCCTTTCCAGACCAAAAACAAAACAAAACAACAACAACAAAAAAACAACCTGTCTGGAGTTTTTAGTCTTTGTTTTTACTCAGTTAATTCATTCTTCTTAAATTGCTTTCAAAGCATGAGAGCATCACAATGATACAGTAATAATTTTAGTGGAGTGCCAGCAGATTGGTTAAAATGGATGTTAAGATGGTGACTTTGATTCTTCATTTTCTTGCAAGTCCGATCTCAGACACACTGTCTTCCATTTGTAACGTGGATGAATCTCTTTTCACCTGCCTTCCTGGCTGTGATGCAAAGATTAACATGAGCTGTTTTACTTGTCCAACAAAAAAAAATGATATAAAGAGCTGATATGAATTTTCTTACTGTAGTAAAATACACCTAAAGTTACCATCGTAACCATGGTTAAGTGTACGATTCAGTAGTATTAAGTGTATTCACATTGTTACACAACAGTCACCACCACCATCCATCTCCAGAAGTCTTTCCACTTGCAGAACTGAAACTCTTTCCCCGTTAAACACTATATCTCCATCCCCTCTGCCCTAGCCCCTGGATCCCAGCATCCTTCTTTCTGTCTCTAAGAATTTGACTACCCTAAGTATCTCTTATAAGTGGAATCCTATAGTATTTGTCTTTGTGTGACTGGCTTACCTCATTTAGCGTAATGCCCTCAAGGTTCAGCCCGGTTGTAGTAGGTGTCAATATTTCCTTCCATTTTAAAGCTGACTAATAAGAAGGTATTTCTTTCTATTATTTTGGTATTTTCTCTCTCTGTGCCTTATAGCTCTTTGTGTCTTCTTTGGCTGTCTTCTTTTGTGTTTAACTTTTGTAGTAAACATTTAAGTTCCTGTTTCATTGCCTTTCGTGTGGTTACCATAGGGGCTACATTTAATATCTTAGAGTTGTACTGCTCTAATTTGGGTTCATACCAGTTGACTGTAGGAGCACACACAAAGTCTGCACCTTTACACCCTCCCCGCCCTGCCCCTTTCAGGTGTTGATGTCCCCAAATCACATATTTATACATGGTGTGTCCAACAACTTAATTTAATATTTTTTAATGTTTATTTTTGAGAGAGAGAGAGAGAGACAGAGTATGAGCACGGGAGGGGCAGAGAGAGAGGGAGACACAGAATCCGAAGCAGGCTCCAGGCTCTGAGCTGTCATCGCAGAGCCAGATATGGGGTTTAGATTCACAAACTGTGAGATCATGACCTGAGCCAAAGTCAGACACTTAACCAACTGAGCCACTCAGGTGCCCTTTAAAGTAATAATGTTTTTAAAATACATCGGTCTCTGAAAATATATAGAATACAAAAGGCGGAATTGCCGATTCCAATTGGAATAATACTAGCTTTTAGGCTTATAATTGCTTTTCAAAAATGTATTAATCTCTTATATTGTTTAGAAAACAGAAGTAGGGATGCCTCGGTGGCTCAGTCAGTTGAGTGTCCAACTCTTGATTTCGGCTCAGGTCACGATCCCAGGGTCATTAGACTGAGCCTTGTGACAGATTCCATGCTGAGCATGGAACCTGCTTGGGATTCTCTCTCTCCCTCTGCCCATCTCCCCAGCTTATGCTCTCTCTCTCTCTAACGTAATTAATATTTTTTAAAAAGAAAACAAGAAGTAGAGTTACAAACTGTTACAACAATTCCAGCTTTTATACTTACTCATGTATTTACTTTATTGAGCCTTTATTTCTTCATGTGGGTACAAGTTACTATCTAATGTCCTTTTATTTCAACCTGCAAGACTATCTTGATCATTTCTTGGAGGAGGAGTCTAGTGGTAATGAACTCTCTCAGCTTTTATTTATCGGGGAATGTCTTATTTTCTCCTTTACTTTTTGAAGGATTGTTTGGCTGGATATAGGATTTTTGGTTGGCAGTTTAGTGTTTTCTTTGTTTTTATTTATTAGCACTTTGAATATATCAGCTGCCTGACTTCTGGCCTTCATAGTTTCTGCTGAGAAACCAACAGATAATCTTATTGAGGATCCTTGTATGTGGCAAGTTGCTTCTCTCTTGCTGCTTTCGAACCCCATCCTTATCTCTCAACAATTTATAATGAGTCTTGGTGTGGGTCTCTCTGAGTTCATCCTACTGGAGTTTGTTGAGTGTTTTGGATATTTATATTCCTGTGTTTCATCAAATGTGGGAGGTTTTCAGCCATTACATCTTGCAATATGCTCTCTGCCTCTTTTTTCCTTCTCTATCTGGGACCCCCACATTGTGTTGGTCCACTTGATGGTAGCCCACAGGTCACTATGTTCTGTTTGCTTTTCTTTTATTTTCTTTCTGTTTCTTAGACTCCATAATTTCCATTGTCCTATCTTCAGGTTTACTGATTCTTTCTTCTGCTTGCTCAAATCTGCCTCTGAATCCCTCCAGTGGATTTTTCATGTCAATTATTGTATGTTTCAGCTCCATAATTTCTTTCTGGATTCTTTTTAGGGTTTCTGTCTCTTTGTTGCTGTTTCCATCTTGTCGTATAGCTTTCTTGACTCCACATTTTCCTTTGGTTCTTTGAGCATCTGTAAGGCCTTATTTTAAAGTCTTTGCCTAGTAGGTCTGCCACCAGATCTTTTTACAGGGACAGTTTCTGTTGTGTTTTATTTGTTTCTCTTTTGATGGACCATAATTTCCTGTTTCTTCATATGCCTTGTGATTTTTTGTTGTTGAAAATTGGACATTTCAGTCTAATGATGTGGTAACTCTGGAATCAGATCCTTCCCCTTCCTCAGGATATCTTGTCCCCCAACCCCCACATAGGCTGTCTCTGTGCCAACGATCAGCCCCAGGTGTAAACTTAAGGTTTTCTCAGGTTTGTTTGTTTGTTTCTGAGCCTGCACCTTTCCCTGTGCATGCATGGTGACTTTTCAGTGTCCCCTTGCATATGTGGTTTTTAAATGGCTAGTCTTTAATCTCTGGATCCCAAAAGAGGAAAAGAGAAAAATAAAATGGGGGGGGGGGGAATGGGCACTGGCCCTTTAAGTCCCCTGTAAGTCACTTCAGTCACTGGGGGGCAGGGGGCAGGTGCTGAAAATAATGGGGGAAGGGGCAATAACAGTGCCACCCACCTCTTCACACCTCTCTGATTTGAAGCAGCAACCAGCAGTCAGAGCACAGATCTGCAATATTTGCAGAACAGGCTCCTTGTTGCCCATCTTGGCTTTTGCAAGCCCTGTGCATGTCACTTCTGGAATGTGTGAGCAGTGGGGTGGGGACTCTGGGGCTGGGGCTAGGGGATGGGTAGCTACTACTATGCTAAGAGCTAAAATTGACTGAAATTAACCACAACTTACCATCCAAACCTTCTCCTGGAAGTTGTACGTTTTCATGAGACTCTAGAGTTCCAAAATAGTTCCATCAGGTAGATTCTCCCATCGCAACTGTTGTCTGGGTGGGGTTAGAGATTTCTGGTTCTCCATATTTTACCATCTTCCCAGAATCAGGTTCTGTTTCTTAAGGTGGGTAGTGGCTACACGGTTTATTATTCACCAATCACAGATACATGTGGTATATATATTTCTTAATTATTTGAAATATTTTTATGTGATGAAAAAATTGAACAAGATTAAAATAAAAATAAATTTAATTCTAATAGCTAGACTTTTAAAACAGACTAGGTAACAATAGTATAAAGGATATAGAGGAAGAGATAATTATAGTGAAGCTACTTCATATAATTCAGTGTTTTGTTAAGTAAGGTATGGATGTTGAATTTAAATGTAAGCACTAAAAGTTTAGAAGTAGACCATATAGCCAAAAGGAGAAATAAAGAAAATCAATAAAGTTCAAAGCAGACATGGAGAAGAAAAAAGTATGAAAAAAAAATGATAGAAAACACTGTACAAAAAGATCACAATAATTCAGAATGTATCAGTTACCACCGTAGGTGAAAGCAAGCTGATCTCACTAAAAATTCCCTAACCCTCCATTTGGACATTTAAAAAATCTACGTATAGCCTATTTACAAGAGTCACAGAAAAAAAATGAAGATAGTAAAAAACTGAATATACTAGGATATAAAAAGATAGACCAGGAAAAGAATACAGGAAAAAAATTGATATCCCAGCACAAAGCACTTTTTTAAGGATAATGGTAAGAAACGTTCACGTTTCTGAACTTGTATGCTCCTGATATAAAACTGAAAAACATGTGAAGCAAAAATTGCTGAAGTTACAAGGAAAAATAACAAACCCAACATTTGGTGAGAGACTCTTAGCTCACCTCTCTCATTGGTGAATCAATCAAAGGGTTAGTAAGACACAAATTAACAAGTAGAGCTAATGCATAGAAATAGAATTCAGCAGGAAACAAAGGGAAGAGTCAATGCATTGGATGGAATAAGGCACTATCCATGTGTGTCCATGTCACGAGGTTGGTCTCCCTATATAAATAGCAAAGGAAAGATCAAAAAGTCCTGTAAATAAATGGGCAGCAAGTAAAGACAGTCAGTGCACAGAGGATAATGCCCAAGTAGCAAATGAATCTGTGGATAGATATCCGCTTCATTCGTTGTTATGGGCTGACTTGTGTCCACTCAAAATTAATGTGTTGACGTCCTAACCCCCATTATCTCAGGATGTGACTGTATTTGTAGATGAAGGCTTTGAAGAAATTTAATTAAGGTTAACTTAGGTCATTAGGTTGGGTTGGTATCCTGATACGATGAGGCAGTCTGGAAACAGACGTACGCAGAGGGACGGCCATGCAAAGACATAGAGAGATGGCCGTCGACACACCAAGGAGACCCCAGAGGAAACCAGTTCTGCCCACACCTTGATCTCCTTCTTCTAGCCTTCTAAATTGTCAAAGGATAAATTTCTGTTGGTTAAGCCACCCAATCTGCAGTATTTTGTTATGGTAGCCCTACAAACTAATACATTCATAGCCATGACTTGCCAATTAAAATGACATTGAGGACCATTGCACAACCAACAAATTGGCAGTAAAACTAGAATGTTTAATCACATCAAGTGATTCATAAGATGTGGGAAAGCAGAGAAATTAACATAAATTGTATTCAAGTATAAGGCCTGTGAAGAAGTACACAAATTTTGTCCACGTTGATTTTCACATGAGAATGTACCTTGACTCTGCAGCCCTCCAAAGTCCTGTTTCGCTTCTGGTTAGTGTCCCCTTCCTCAAAGGCGACCACTTTGGGGACTTCTAAATTCAAAAATAAAATTGCCTGTTTCTTAATTTTTTAGAAACAGAATTATGTACGTATTCTTCTTGCTTCTTTTTCTTAATATTATATCTGTGAGATCCAGTAATTTTGTTGTGTGTAGCAGTATTTCCATGATATATTTACACTACTATTTATTGGGGCATTCCTCTGTTAATGGACGTTTAGTCTATTGAAATAACAAAAATGAGACTGTTTCCCTTTCTGGCATTTACAAATACTCTTGCTGTGAACATTGTGGTGCATCCATTTTGGTACAGACAGGTAAACATTTTTGCTGACACATACGAAGCAATGAAGCTGCTGGATCATTGGGCTTATGTATGCTCAACTTGAGCAGTTTTCCAGCTTACACTATATTAGTAGTATGAGAGACAGCATTGATCCACATCGTCATCAACTCTTAAGTCTTAATATTGCCAGTAGTTCCTATTTTAGCCATTTTGTTGAGCGTGATGAGATGTCATACTTTAATTTCTCTAATGAGGCTAAACATTGTAACATTATACACACATATATATATAATTATATATAAAATACAATAGTTACATATATATATATATCAATTGTATAGTCTCACTTTTTTTGAAGCACCATTTAAGTCTCTGACCCATTTTTACTTCCACTTAAATGGATGAATATGATTTTATTCATTTTCTTTTTAAATTTTTTTAAATTTTTAAAAAAAATTTTATTTTATTTTTTATTTTTTAAAATGTGCATCCAAATTAGTTAGCATATAGTGAAACAGTGATTTCAGGAGTAGATTCCTTAATGACCTTACCCATTTAGCCCATCCCCCCAGCCACAACCTCTCCAGAAACCCTCAGTTTGTTCCCTGTATTTATGAGTCTCTTCTGTTTTGTCCCCCTCCCTGTTTTTATATTATTTTTGTTTCCCTTGCCTTATATTCATCTGTTTTGTCTCTTAACGTACTCATATGAGTGAAGTCATATGATTTTTGTCTTTCATTGACTGACTAATTTCACTTAGCATAATACCCTCCAGTTCCATCCACATAGTTGCAAATGGCAAGATTCCATTCTTTTTGATTGACGAGTAATACTCTGTTGTATATATATTCCACATTTTCTTTATCCATTCATGCATCGATGGACATTTGGGATCTTTCCATAGTTTGGCTATCGTTGATAGTGCTGCCATAAACATGGGGGTGCATGTGTCCCTTCAAAACAGCACACCTTTATCCCATGGATAAATGCCTAGTAGTGCAATCGCTGGGTCGTAGGGTAGTTCTATTTTTAGTTTTTTGAGGAACCTCCATACTGTTTTCCAGAGTAGCTGCACCAGCTTGCATTCCCACCAGAAATGCAAAAGAGATCCTCTTTCTCCACATCCTCGCCAACATCTGTTGTTGCCTGAGTTGTTAATGTTAGCCATTCTGACAGGTGTAAGGTGATATCTCATTGTGGGTTTGATTTGTATTTCCCTGATGATGAGTGGTGTTGAGCATTTTTTCATGTGTCAGTTGGCCATCTGGATGTCTTCTTTGGAGAAGTGTCTATTCATGTCTTTTGCCCATTTCTTCACTGGATTATTTGTTTTTTGGGGTGTTGAGTTTGATAAGTTTTTTATAGATTTTAGATACTAACCCTTTATCTGTCATTTGCAAATATCTTCTCCCATTCTGTCGGTTGCCTTTTAGTTTTGCTAATTGTTTCCTTCACTGTGAAGAAGCTTTTTATTTTGATGAGGTCCCAGTAGTTCATTTTTGCTTTTGTTTCCCTTGCCTCTGGAGACGTGTTGAGTAAGAAGTTGCTGCGGCCAAGATCAAAGAGGCTTTTGCCTGCTGTCTCCTCGAGGATTTTGATGGCTTCCTATCTTACATTGAGGTCTTTTATCCATGTTGAGTTTATTTTTGTGTATGGTGTAAGAAAGTGGTCCAGGTTCATTCTTCTGCATGTCGCTGTCCAGTTTTCCCAGCACCACTTGCTGAAGAGACTGTCTTTATTCCATTGGATAGTCTTTCTTGCTTTGTCAAAGATTAGTTGGCCATACGTTTGTGGGTCCATTTCTGGGTTCTCTATTCTGTTCCATTGATGTGAGTGTCTGTTCTTGGTGCCAGTACCATACTGTCTTGATGACAGCTTTGTAGTACGGCTTGAAGTCTGGGATTGTGATGCCTCCTGCTTTGGTTTTCTTTTTCAAGATTGCTTTGGCTCTTTGGGGTCTTTTCTGGTTCCATACAAATTTTAGGATTATTTGTTCTAGCTCTGTGAAGAATGCTGGTGTTATTTTGATAGGGATTGCACTGAATATGTAGATTGCTTTTGGTAGTACTGACATTTTAACAATATTTGTTCTTCCTATCCAGGAGCATGGAATGTTTTTCCTTTTTTTTTTTTTCTGTGTGTGTGTGTGTGTGTGTGTGTGTGTGTGTCTTCTTCAATTCCCTTCATAAGCTTTCTATATAGTTTTCAGCATATAGATTTTTCACCTCTGGTTAGGTTTATTCCTAGGTATTTTATGGTTTTTGGTGCAGCTGTAAATGGGATCGATTCTTTGATTTCTCTTTCTGTTGCTTTCTTGTTGGTTTTTAGGAATGCAGCCAATTTCTGTGCATTGATTTTATATCCTGCAACTTTTCTGAATTCATGAATCAATTCTAGCAATTTTTTGGTGGAATCTTTGGGGTTTTCCATATAGAGGATCATGTCATCTGCGAAGAGTGGAAGTTTGACCTCCTCCTGGCCCATTTGGATGCCTTTTATTTCTTTGTGTTGTCTGATTGCAGAGGCTAAGACTTCCAATGCTATGTTGAATAACAGTGGTGAGAGTGGACATCCCTGTCTTGTTCCTGACCTTAGGGGGAAAGCTCTCAGTTTTTCCCCACTGAGGATGATACTATTGTTGGGTCGTTCATATATGGCTTTTATGATCTCGAGGTATACTCCTTCAATCCCTACTTTCTTGAGGGTTTTTATCAAGAAAGCATGCTCTATTTTGTCAAATGCTTTCTATGCATCTATTGAGAGGATCATATGGTTCTTGTCCTTTCTTTTATTGATGTGATGAATCACGTTAATTGTTTTGCAGATATTGAGCCAGTCCTGCCTCCCAGGTATAAATCCCACTTAGTCGTGGTGAATAATTTTTTTAATGTATTGTTGGATCCAGTTGGCTAATATCTTGTTGAAGATTTTTGCATCCATGTTCATCAGGGAAATTACTTTATAATTCTCCTTTTTAGTGGGGTCTCTGTCTGGTTTTGGAATCAAGGTAATGCTGGCTTCATAGAAAGAGTTTGGAAGTTTTCCTTCCATTTCTATTTTTTGGAACAGCTTCAAGAGAATAGGTGTTAACTCTTCCTTAAATGTTTGGTAGAATTCCCCTGGAAAGCCATCTGGCCCTGGACTCCTGGTTTTTGGCAGATTTTTGATTACTGATTCGATTTCTATATGGGTTATGGGTCTGTTCAGATGTTCTATTTCTTCCTGCTTCAGTTTTGGTAGTATATATGTTTCTAGGAATTTGTCCATTTCTTCCAGATTTCCCGTTTTATTGGCATGTAATTGCTCATAATATTCTCTTATTATTGTTTTTATTTCTGTTGTGTTGGTGGTGATCTCTCCTCTTTCATTCTTGATTTTATTTATTAGGGTCCTTTCCTTTTTCTTTTGATCAAACTAGCTAGGTTGATCAAACTAGCTAGTGGTGTATCAAGTTTGTTAATTCTTTCAAAGATCCAGCTTCTGGTTTCATTGATCTGTTCTACTGTGGGGTTTTTTTTTGTTTGTTTGTTTGTTCATTTGTTTCGACAGCATTAATTAATGCTCTAATCTTTATTATTTCCTGGCTTCTGCTGTTTTGGGGTTTTATTTGCTGGGTTTTTTTCCAGCTTCTTAAGCGTAAGGTTAGGTTGTGTATCTGAGATCTTTCTTCCTTCTTTAGGAAGGCCTGGATTGCTGTATACTTTCCTCTTATGACCTTTGCTGTATCCCAGAGGTTTGGGGTTGTGGTGTTACCATTTTCATTGACTTCCATATACTTTTTAATTTCCTCTTTAACTGGTTGGTTAGCCCATTCATTCTTTAGTAGGATGTTCTTCAGTCTCCAAGTATTTGTTACCTTTCCAAATTTTTTCTTGTGGTCGATTTTGAGTTTCATAGCATTGTGTTCTGAAAAATATGTATGGTATGATCTCGATCTTTTTGTACTTACTTAGGGCTGATTTGTATCCCAGTATATGGTCTATTCTGGAGAACGTTCCATGTGCATTGGAGAAGAATGTATATTCTGCTGCTTTAGGATGAAATGTTTTGAATACATCTGTTAAGTCCATCTGGTCCAGTGTGTCATTCCAAGCCATTGTTTCCTTGTTGATTTTTTGATTAGATGATCTGTCCATTGCTGTGAGTAGGGTGTTGAAGTCTCCTACTATTATGGTATTACTATCAATGAGTTTGTTTGTGATTAATTGATTTATGTATTTGGGTGCTGTCACATTTGGCGCATAAATGTTTACAATTGTTAGGTCTTCTTGGTGGATAGACCCCTTGATTATGATATAATGGCCTTCTGCATCTCTTGATACAGTCTTTAAAGTCTACATTGTCTGATATAAGTATGGCTACTCCGGCTTTCTTTTGTTGACCATTAACATGATAGATGGTTCTCCATCCCCTTATTTTCAATCTGAAGGTGTCTTTAGGTCTAAAGTGGGTCTCTTGTAAATAGCATATAGATGGATCTTGTTTTCTGATGCATTCTTTTACCCTGTGTCTTTTGATTGGAGCATTGAGTCCATTGACATTTAGAGTGAGTACTGAAAGATATGAATTTATTGCCATTATGATGCTTGTAGAGTTGGAGTTTCTGGTGGTTTTCTCTGGTCCTTTCTAATCTTTGTTGCTGTTGATTTATATATATATATATAAATTCATCTTTTCTCCCCTCAGAGAGTCCCCCTTTAAATTTCTTGCAGGGCTGGTTCAGTGGTCACAAACTCCTTTAATTTAATTTTTGTTTGGGAAACTTTTTATCTCTCCTTTTATTTTGAATGACAGCCTTGCTGGATAAAGAATTCTTGGCTGCATATTTTTCTGATTCAGCACACTGTATATATCCTGTCACTCCTTTCTGGCCTGCCAAGTTTCTGTGGATAGGTCTGCTGCAAACCTGATCTGTCTTCCCTTATAGGTTAGGGACTTTTCTTCCCTTGCTGCTTTAATGATTCTCTCCTTGCCTGAGTATTTTGTGAATTTGACTATGATATGCCATGTTGATGGTCGGGTTTTGTTGAATCTCGTGGGGGTCTTCTGTGCTTCCTGGATTTTGATGTCTGTGTCTTTCTCCAGATCAGCAAAGTTTTCTGCTATGATTTGCTCACATAACCCTTCTACCCCTATTTCTCTCTCTTCCTCCTCTGGGACCCTATGATTCTGATGTTGTTCCTTTTTAATGAGTCACTGATTTCTCTAATTCTTAAATCGTGCTCTTTTGCCTTAATCTCCCTCTTTTTTTCTGCTTCGTTATTCTCTATAAGTTTGTCCTCTAAATCGCTGATTCTCTGTCCTGCCTCGTCCATCCTTGCCACCGCAGCATCCATCCGTGATTGCAGCTCAGTTATAGCAGTTTTCATTTCATTCTGGCTATTTTTTACTTACTTTATCTCTGCATAAAGAGATTCTAATCTGTTTTTGACTCCAGCTAGTATTCTTATTACCGTGATTCTAAATTCTGGTTCAGACATTTTGCTTGTATGTGCATTCGTTAAGTCCCTGGCTGTCGTTTCTTCCTGCTCTTTCCTTTGGGGTGAGTTCCTTCACTTTGTCATTTTGAGTGGAGAAAAGGAATTAATGAGTTAGAAAAATTAAAATTAAAAAAATTAAAATTAAAAAAATTAAAATTAAAAAAATTAAAATTAAAAAAATACTAAAATTAAAAATCAAAAACACACCCACACACAAAAATTGACTAGATGTTGCTAGATTCTAAGTGTGTTTTGATCTGGGTGTTGAAAGTGGTTTGACAGATTAGAGGAAAAAAGGGGATGGAGGGAAAAAAAAGGAAATCATTTGAGAATTTGAAAAAATAAATGCACTGAAGTAGACTAAAATGCGATGAGGGGAGTAAAATAGAATTTGAAAAAAATATACACAAAAGTAAAGAATATAGTAGAAACAAAATAAAAATATTTTTAATAGAAATGGAAAATAAATATGATTTGTTTCTTTTTCTGTATTTAAGAAAAATGAAAAGAATCAAAAAAGAAAAATACTAAAAAAGAAAAAAAATCATTTGAAAATTGGAAAAAGTGAATACACTGTAGTGGACTAAAATAAAATGATGGAAGTAAGATAGAATTTGAAACAACTTACATCAAAGCAAAAAATATAGCACAAAAATGAAAATATTTTTAATAGAAATTGAAAATAAAAATGAAGTTTTTCTCTTCCTGCATTCAAGAAAAAGAAAGAAAGAAAAAAGGAAATTGTTTGAAAATTTGAAGAGGTGAGTACACTGAAGTAGACGAAAATAAAATGATGGAAGTAAAATAGAATTTGAAAAAATTTACACAAAAGAAATAAATACACTAATAAAAATTGAAGTATTTTTAATAAAAATTGAAAATGAAATGATTTTTTTCTCTATGTATTCAAGAAAAAGAAAAGTGTAAAAGAAAAAGAAAGGAAGACAGCAAATTGAATAGATGAACCTGCTAACGGATTGAAATAGGACTGCAATTGCTTCGTTTTCCCCTAGAGGTCAGTCTATGTAGCTCTTTATAGTCCATCAATTAAGCTGGTGGTGAGGCTTGTGTTCTTAAGAGGAGTTGGCCCAGTTGGGCGGGGCTCGGTGTAACACCTCCGCTCTCCACTAGGTGGCGCTGCTAGCCTACTGGGGTGGGGTGTTGCGGCGCGGGTAGGTGCGTCTGCGCATGCGCGGGAGTGGTAAAAATGGCGCCACCCAGTCTGTTCTCCCAGATCACCAATCGAGCACCAGTCCTCTGTCTTCAGCTCCCGTCCACGCCCCGCTTTTCCATTCTCCGTGACCAGGCCCCAGGCAGTACCTCTCTCCCGAGTTTTGTCTCAGATGTGGCTGTTTTCCCCGGCCCCTTACTTCCGGAGGACGATGGCTTTGACCCGCTCCGCCCCTCTGCGGGAGGGTCTCACCGAGCAGTGGCCGCATGAGCAGTGGCCGAATATTGGCTGCACCCAGGAATGCCCGCTGGACCCTGTTGCTGCCGGTGCCCCTAGACTGCGGCCAGGTGCCGTCCCATCCCAGAAAATGTTCGCAAGACAGTGTAGCAGCAGCATTTCAGGGGTTATGGAAAATCACGGCACCAGGCTTCGCCCTCAACGACCTTGCCCCAGCACCAGCGAATGTGGCCGCCTTTCTGGGTCTGCTGGGAGCAGGTGGCTTCAGCAGCCTCTACCAAATGCCCTTCCAGCGGTGGAACCGCTTCTCCCCGTGTGGCCCGAGACCCTCCCGGACCCCACTCTGCTCCTGGGGATTCGCCCTTCCCACCAGAGCACCGCCAGGTAGGGAGCTGCGGAGTTGCAGCCTCTGCGCGTCCCTTGTTTACAGTCTTAATGGAATTTAAACCCTCTCCTTTCTCCCTTTTTAGTTTCGTCCCTGCGGCTGTTTCCAATTTTCCACTTTCTCTCCAGCTGCTTTTGGGGAGGGGTGCTTTACCCGTATTCTCCCCCCTCCCCAGTCTCTGTCCTCTCTCCGCCCGCAAAAGTGGTTCCCTACCCTCCGCGCCTTCTTGCTCCCCAAATTCACCTCTCCACACCCGGTAGGTAACCTGCTCAGGAATTGTCTTCTTAACTTCATTTTCAGACTCTTCATTTCCAGCATGTAGAAATACATTTGAGTTGTTGTCTGCTGATCTGTTTCATGTGACCTTCGTGATCCCGTTCATTCTGAAAGAATTTTCTTTTTGTAGATTCTTTAAAATTTTCCATGTGAGGTATCAGGTAATTTGTGAATGGAGATAATTTCACTTCCTAATATAGGTATCTTTTTTCCTTTCCTAATCGTCCTGACTAGAGCTCCAGTACAGTGCTGAATAGACGTGGTGAGAGCCGATGTCCTTATTCCTTATTCCTTAAAGGGAAGGCATTCAGTCTTGCCCTGTGAAGTCTGATTTGATTGTGGGTTTTTGGCAGATGACTCTTATCACGTTGAGGGAGCTTTATTCTCTTCCTAGTTTGTTGACCACTTTTATCATGAAAAGGTGTTGAATGTTGTCAAATTCTTCTGTGGCTACTGAGATGATGATATTCGATTAATATCCTATTTCATGTTGACTTTTTTATATGAAACCAACCTTGCATTTCTGCCATAAATTATATTTGGTCATGATGTATAATTGTGTATGTGGCTGGATTCTGTTCGTAGTATTTTGTTGAGGATTTTTGTGTCTGTATTTATAAAGGATATTGGTCTGTAGTTTTTCTTCCTTGTGATGTGTTTGAGTTTAGTACCAGGATAAAACATGCCTCCTACAATGAGTTGAGAAATATTCTCTCCTCTTCTATTTTTTGGAAGAATCTGCAAAGGATTATTGCTCATTGTTCTTTAATGTTTGGTAAAATTCACCAGTGAAGCCATATTATTCTGAACTTTACTTTGTGGGTGGTTATTATTACTATTGCTAATCCAGTTTCTTCACTCACTAAAACTCTCAATAAAACTCTGAATAAAAATGTTCAGATTTTATATTTCTTTTTGAATAAATTTTATACTTTACATATTTCTATGAATTTGTCCATTTCATCTAGGTTATCTGATTTGTTGATATAAAATTCTTTATTAAGTTTTTTTTAAGGTTTATTTATTTTTGAGAGAGACAGAGACAGAGCGTGAGCAGGGGAGGGGCAGAGAGAGGGAGGCACAGGATCCAAAGCAGGCTCCAGGCTCTGAGCCGTCAGCATAGGGCCCGATGCGGGACTCGAACGCACAAACCGTGAGATCATGACCTGAGCTGAAGTCGGACGCCCAACCGACTGAGCCACCCAGGTGCCCCGATATAAAATTCTTTATAGTATTCTTTTATAATCTTTTTCTTTCTGTAAGGTTGGTAGTGATGGTTCCTCTGTCATTCCTAATGTAATACTTTGTCTCTTTTCTCTTTCCTTCCTTAGTCTAGCTAAGGATGGCAATTTTGTTGCTCTCACGAAGAACCAACTTTTGTTCCTGTTTGTTTTTCTACTTTCCCTTTCATTAAATCCTGCTCTAATCATTATTATCTCCTTCTGCTTGTTTGGGGTTTATTTTGCTTTTCTTTTTTCAATTTTCTAAAAGTAGAAGCTTGGGTTACTGATTTGAGGTTTTTCTTTTTTAACGTAGATGTTTATAACTAAAGAGTGTTTAAGCTGCATCCCGATTTTTATATGTTGCAATTTTGTTTCCATGCATCTCAAAATGTTTTCTGTTTATAAACTTAAAGATAAATTTCCTTGTGATTTCTTCGTTGAACCACTGGCTGCTTAGCATTGTGTTGTTGACTTTCTACGAATTTGTGAACTTCCAAACTTTTCTTCTATTTATACCTAAATTCATTTCTTTGTCATCATGGAACATACTTTATATTATTTCAGTCATTTTAAGTTTATTGAGACTTGTTTTGTAGTCTAACACATGGTCTAGCCTGGATAATTCTTCATGTGTACTTCAGAAGAATGTATATTTGGCTATTATTGCCTGGGTGTTCTATCAATGGTACTGGAGTTTTTTTGTTTTTGTTCTTTGGGATCTAATGCAGTTCAAGTCTCCTATTTCTTTATATTTTTCCTATTTTGTTTATTCACTAACATTTTTTTAAGTTTATTTGTTTTTTATTATCTTAAATTTAAATCCAAGTTAGTTAACATATAGTGTGATAATAATTTCAGGAATAGAGTTAGTGATTCATCTCTTACATATAACACCCAGTGCTCATCCCAACAAGTACCCTCCTTAATGCCCCTCACCCGTTTAGCCCTTTTCCCCACCCAACACCCCACCATCAACTCTCAGTTTGTTCTCTATACTGAAGAGTCTCTTACGATTTGTCTCCCTCCCTGTTTCTATATTATTTTTGCTTCCCTTCCCTTATGTCCATCTGTTTTGTATATTAAATTTCACATATGAGTGAAATCATATATTTGCCTTCCTCTCACTGACTTATTTTACATAGCATAATACACTCTAGGTCCATCCACATCATTACAAATGGCAAGATTTCTTTCTTTTTGATAGGTGAGTAATATTCCTTTGTATATCTATACCACTTCTTCTTTATCCATTCATCCACCGATGGACATTTGGGCTCTTTCCATACTTTGGCTATTGTTGATAGTGCTGCTACAAACATTGGGGTGCATGTGCCCCCCTCAAATCAGCACCCCTGTATCCTTTGGATAAATACCTACTAGTGCAATTGCTTGGTCATAGGGTAGTTCTATTTTTAATTTTTTGAGGAACCTACGCACTGTTTTCCAGAGTGACTGCACCAATTTGCCTGCCCACCAGCAGTGTGAAGGAGATCCTCTTTCCCCTCATCCTCACCAACATCCATTGTTGCCTGAGTTGTTCATGTTAGCCATTCTGACAGGTGTGATGGGGTATCTAATTGTGGTTTTGATTTGTATTTCCCTGATGATGAGTGATGTTGAGTATCTTTTCATGTGTCTATTAGCCATCTGGATGACTTTTTTGGAGAAGTGTCTATTCATGTCTTTTTCCCATTTCTTCACTGGATTATTTTTGAGGAGGATGTGGTCTTTGGTAAGTTCTTTATATATTATGGATACGAACCCTTTATCTGAGATGTCATTTGAAAATATCTTCTCCCATTCCATCAGTTGCCTTTTAGTTTTGTGATTGTTTCCTTCACTGTGCAGAAGCTTTTTATTTTAATGATGTCCCAAGAGTTCATTTTTGCTTTTCTTTCCCTTGCCTCCAGAGACATGTCAAGTAAGAATTTGCTGTGGCTGAGGTCAAAGAGGTTTTTGCCTGTTTTCTCCTCGATTTTGATGGCTTCTTCTCTTACATTGGGGTCTTTCATCCATGCTGAATTTATTTTTGTGTCTGGTGTAAGAAAGTGGTCCAGGTTCATTCTTCTGCATGTCGCTGTCCAGTTTTCCCAGCACCACTTGCTGAAGAGACTGTCTTTATTCCATTGGATATTCTTTCATGCTTTGTCAAAGATGAGTTGGCCATACGTTTGTGGGTCCAGTTCTGGGTTCTCGATTCTGTTCCATTGATACGGGTGTCTGTTTTTGTGCCAGTGCCATACTGTTATGATGATTACAGCTTTGTAATACATCTTGAAGTCTGGGATTGTGATGCCTCCAATTTTGGTTTTCTTTTTCAGGATTGTTTTGGCTATTTGGGGGGTCTTTGTGGTCCCATATAAATTTTAGGATTGTTTGTTCTAGCTCTGTGAAGAATGCTGGTGTTGTTTTAACATAGGTATTGCATTGAATATGTAGATGGCTTTGGGTAGTATTGTCATTTTAACAATATTCTTCCAATTCATGAGCATGAAATAGCTTTCCTTTTTTTGTGTGCTTTTTTTCAATTTCTTTCATAAGATTTCTATAGTTTTCAGTGTATAGATTTTTCACCTCTTTGGTTAGGATTATTCCTAGGTATTTTATGGGTTTTGGTGCAATTGTAAATGGGACCAATTCTTTGATTTCTCTTTCTGTTTCTTCATTATCGGTGTATAAGAATGCAACTGATTTCTGTGCATTGATTTTATATCTTGCCACTTTGCTGAATTCATGAATCAGTTCTAGCAGTTTTTTGGTGGAATCTTTGGGGTTTTCCATATAGAGTATCATGTCATCTGCAAAGAGTGAAAGTTTGACTTCCTCCTGGCCAATTTGGATGCCTTTTATTTCTTTGTGTTGTCTGATTGCAGATGCTAAGACTTCCAAAACTATGTTGAATAACAGTGGCGAGAGTGTCCCTCATTCTCCTAATCAGCATGCCTTAATGTCTCCTATGGAGATCCCACGGAGACGGGAACATGGTTTCTGTTCTGTATGTGCATTATCTAAAACACATAGACCTGTGACTGACTGACGTGTCTGACGTGTCATGGGTGCTCAGTGAATATTTGTTTAGTAAAGTATCTTGTGTCTGTAAGCACAAGAAGAAATGTATCGAGAGCCTCATTGTAGCATTACTTACAACAATGAAAAAGCAAAAACAATGTATGCATGATAATATGATGTAGGATGATACTGTATTAAAAACGAGCCAAGTAAGAATGAGTTGTGAGTGAGTCAAACATCACAAGTTCAAAATACATGAAACGCGAATTGATACAGCTGAAAGGAGAAGCAAAAAATGTCCACAGTTTTCGCCGGGGACTTGGACATTCATTCCTAGGTAGAAAGTCAGTGAAGATACAAGAACTGAAACACTGTCAATCATTAGCACGTGACTGACATTTACGGATCATTTAACAGTAGGATATGCGTCTCTTCCAAGGGCCCACGGATCATTCATACAGATATACCAGTTCCTGGGCCGCAGAAGGAACCTTGACAAATGTTAAGAAATGAAATGACAAAGCATGTTCTCCCCCCATAACAGAAACAAAGTAAAATCAGTAACAGAAGGACAGCAAGCAAATATCCAAATACTGAGAATTAAGCACAAACCTCTAACGATTCTTGGGTCAAAGAAGAAGGCTTGAAAGAAATAAAGACACACGTGTGTGTGAAAATGAAAACACAACATATTAAAATTTGTGGAATCCATCTACGGCAGGGATGGCAGTGTCAATAGCTCTAAACGCATTAGAAGAGGGAAAGGTCTCAAATTAATCATCTAGTGTTGATCTCAAAAAAAAAAAAAAAAAAAAAAAACATGGGGTGCCTGGGGTGGCGCAGTCGGTTAAGCGTCCAACTTCAGCCAGGTCACGATCTCGCGAGATCTCGAGTGATCTCGAGTGAGTTCGAGCCCCGCGTCGGGCTCTGGGCTGACGGCTCAGAGCCTGGAGCCTGTTTCCGATTCTGTGTCTCCCTCTCTCTCTGCCCCTCCCCCGTTCATGCTCTGTCTCTCTCTGTTCCCAAAAAAATAAATGTCGAAAAAAAAAAATTTTTTTTTTAAAAAAAAACCAAAACAACTTAAAAACAAAGAGAAAAATAAACCCAAAGCAAGCAGAGGAAGGAAATAATCAAGAGTGGAACCAATGAAATTGAAAATAGGAGAGCCATAGGGAAAAAAAAAAAATCAATGGAACAGTCAGCTGGTTCTTCAAAAAATAATTAAAAAGACTGATAAGCCTCTGGCGAGACTGACATATATAAGCTGAGGGAAGAGACAAGTCACGAACATCAGAAATAAAACACAGGCGATCCCTGCAGATCTCGCAGCCATGAAGAGAGAGTAAGAAGCACCGGGAACAATTTTATACTCATACATTGGACAGCGTAGAAGAAACGGACCAATTCTTCAAACCCCACAAAGTACCAAAACCGAGCCCAGAAAAAAAATTAACCCCATAATCCTGTAACGAGGAAATAAATTGAATTCATAATTTAAAAGCTCCTGAAAACAAAATCCCCTGCCCAGGTGGTTTCACTGGAGAATTCTATTAAATATTTAAGGCATTAGCACCAATTTTTTATGCGGTCTCTTCCAGAAAATGGAAGAGAAGTAAATGCGTCCCAGTTCATTTGATGAAGCTTGCATTCCTCTGACGCCCAAAGCAGATAAGGACAGTACAGTAAGAGAATGCTGCAGACCATTCGTGAATACAAATGTATATGGGAAGCCCCCCACGGTGTGAATTACCATAATTCACTTCCCATTCTTTCACTCGATGCCCCTTTTAAAAAAATAATGCAGGTTATACATTTCTTTTGGAACTCCCCCGAGGGAGAGGTTTGGGTTCTGCTCTGCTCTGTGCTCGCTCGCACTGGGGAGGTCAGGGCTACCTGCTCACGGCTTGTCCGGGTGCTCAGCACACGTACTTCTCTGTGGTTCCAGTTTTCCTCTCTGTCTCTTCCATCAGTCTTGCTTTGTTAGCCACTGGCAAACCTTGAGAATCATGCGGGATACAAATGACATGAAATGAAATGAAATCATCCAGCTACAGCAACAGTGTTCTGCATTTACACAGGTCGACACACGGTATGGTCTGCAAAGCTCTGATGCTTAGCGGCAGCTGGTAGGAAACCTGGGCTTCCCTTCACCTTTGCACGGTCCTAGGAGTCCTTCTGCCCCAAACTGCCTGGACCTGGGGAGCCAGATGGCGTTTGAGAGTGTCCCCTTGCTGCCACTTGGCCCGCAGGGGGCAGGTGGAAGCCAACCAGCAACACTGGCTTCTGGGAAGGGGACAGGGACAGAATCAGCTTGATGTGGAGAACAATGGGGGCCAGGATGTATGAATGGCTTGAGCTCTTGTGTGGCTCAATTCACATTTTTTTTTTTAAAAAAGGTTATTGTGGATGTTATTAAAGACTCCTATGTATCAAGCACAATTCAGATTTGATAAGCTCCTTGTTATGTGTACAGAATGAGCGGACGGAAGGCCCAGCATCCCATTATTGGATTCCTGAGCCTAAGACGGTATTTTTAGCTCTTCTCTTGCTGCACATTCAATCGCTGAGAATCACCGGCAGTGAGCGTGGTCGGTGAGCCCTCCTCCCTGTCTGCTCCCCCTTGGAGATTCGACTGCACAGGAAATGGTCTGAGAGATGCTCAGCTCCTTGTCCTGGCAGGTGCCACACAACAAGGACGCAGGAGGCAAATGTCAGAGACACGCGACTTGTCCCGGCCGCTAGGGCTTCCAGAAGACTAACCCACAGGGCGTCTCCCGGCTTGGCCCCTTTAACCCAGGGAAGAAAAGTAGAGAAAAGCGTGTGTTTTAAATGGCTGAGTGGCACCATGGTGCTGGGGCACTAAGAAAGGTTTATGACTTCCTGCCCTTTCCTTCCCATGCCTCCCCTGCCACCGACACCACGTGGTCGGCTGGTGGCCTCCTGGCACCAAGTAAGAGCAAGGTTAGCTGAAACAAGAGGAGGGGGTGCCTGGGGGGCTCAGTCGGTGGAGCATCCGACTTCGGCTCAGGTCATGATCTCGCGGTTCATGAGTTCGAGCCCCGCATCGGGCTCTGTGCGGACAGCTCGGAGCCTGGAGCCTGCTCCAGATTCTCTGTCTCCCTTTCTCTACCCACCCCTCCCTCGCTCCCTCTCTCTCTCTCTTCCTCTCTCAAAAATAAATAAGTGTTTAAAAAAAAAAGAAAGAAACAAGGAGGAGCTGGGTCAGGTGTTCCCACTCAGATTTCCCCCTGGACACAGCAACTCTCGTATGCACTCATGTGTCTTCTCACCATGGTTAACGTGGCTGACCTTCAGTGCACAAGCTTCCCGACGCCGGTTCTAGAGGACCCGACGTGCTATTGACGAAAGGGCGTCACCCAACTGGGGACAGGTCAGCCTCTCTTGGCCTTGGCTTCCTCTGTTGGAAAAATGAGGGGCGTAATGCCCACCTTGCATGGTTAAATGGGGTGAGGGCTGAGGGATGATGGGAGGTCCATGGAGAGCACCCTTCCTTCCCACCTGAGTTTGGGACCACTCAAGAGACGCCCTGGGGCTCAGGCACGTGGAAGTGAAAGTATCCGCTTTGTTGCAAGAACTTGGCTTTCGTTCTGCACCCAAGGGCTTGCTAACACTTTGGCTTTGAAATGGAATCACCCTAAGGATATGGGGTCACCTTGCAAGCCCCCTCTCCATTGGCCAGGTCTCTGGCCATTACAGGGAGCAGACCGAGTGTAAACCCTCTGTGGGAAGACCCAGAAGCCCGGCGGGAACCCAGAAGGAGCCGAGCTGAGCCCACTGGCAGCTGCTTCCCAACAGCTCACCAGACGGTTCACTTCTCCCTGCACAGGAGTGAGGCTTTGGAGGGAGACTGGGAGAGTCGCTCTCAGGCCAGTGGGAGGTCCTGGTCTCTGGGAGGAGGGGGGAGGCCAGAGCAAAGGAGGCTCCGATAAGCAGTGACTTCGACCAAATGCAGAGCCCAGCACCCAGCAGAGACTTGCCTCTAGTCATCCCTCCACCTTCCCTGTCTCCTTCCGTGCTGCCTTCCCCCTCGCCCCAGCCTCCTGTGGAGGGAGTAACAGATTAACTTAACACGCCACCCAGGCCACGGGTACTCTGTTTGTGACCCATTCATTCCGAGTGTATGATGCTCTGGGCAATGTGCTAAACGCAGGGGACAGTGTCAAACAGGCCTGATCCCTGTGCACGGAGATGGCTGGCTGGTGGGGAGAAGACACCAGGAGACAGACAGAGGGTCCCCGAGCCACGAGGAAAGTGCTGCCAGAGCCTCAGGCAGGGATTCTAGATTCTGGAGATGGGTTGTGTTAGTTCAATTCCCAGCTCTTCCATTTCCTGGGGAAATGTTCTTTAACCTCCCTGAGCCTCCGTGTCCAGGTCTGTCCAAGGTGGCTCCTGATAGTACCTACCTCAAAGGGCTGTTGGGAGAATAAAATGAATTAACACACATAAAGCACGTAGAACAGTACCTGGCCCATGGTAGGCGCCTTATCAGTGCTATTATAGGGCACCAAGGACCAAAAGGAGTGTCCCCCAACTCAGTCTTTCAGGGTTAGGGAGGAGGACTTATAAGAACAGGAGCATGAATCTAAACCATGGTTTCTCAACCACAGCACTGTGGACATTTGGGGCCAGGCCATTCTTTGTGTGAGGGGCCACCCTGTGCCTTGGAGAAGGCTTAGCAGCATCCTTGGCCCCTACCCACTAGATGCCAGTAGCACTCCTCCCAGTTGTGACAACCCAAAGCATCTCCAGACGTTGTTCCGTGTCCCAGGGGAGCAGCGTTGCCCCCGGTTGGGAACCGCTGCTCCACACTGAGAAGAGAAGGGTGGACGAGAGCAGAGAGGTGGTGGCAGGGACCATATTGAGCTCCTTGGGAACGCGGGAGCGCGGGGTCCACGTCCAGGGTGAATCTGGATCCGCAGCAGTGGGTTGATCCAGGGCACTAGTCGTGGCCATGACATCAAATCCCAGCCCCCTTCTGATGACCCCAAACTCGGGCGAGCCATCGAGGGCGACCTCTTCCACTGACTCCCAGTTTCTGGCACCGGGCTGATGCGTGAGAGAAGCCTTCTGAGGATTCGTGGATGCGTGGGCCATCCCACACTTGGGACGCGGTCCCTGAGGGCATTCACCGGGTGTCTCCTCTAGATGTGTCTTTCGGGTAAGAAAGCTCTTCCGTGAGCATGACACCAGACCACCTCTCTTTTCTCCATGAGGTGCTGCTTTTACAGACTCGGACCTTGATGCCTTCAGTGTCTCTTGAACATCGCACAAAAAAATCCCTGTTAAGCGTGTTACTCTGTGGAGGCACTTCATGCAGATCGTTGTTTGCCACATTTCAAAATGCCATCGTTGTAAGAATCTAGTGGGAGGAGGTTCCTTCTGGCTTCGTACCAGGAATAATCATGCTTTTCCTAAACAACTGATTTCTTGTTTCCACGTTGACCCTGGATCATAAGGCTGATCGTGTTTCTCTGCTTGCCAGAAAGGTCAGACACACATTTATGGCCTGTTTGGGGCCAACGCACGAGCTCGCTGACCATGAATTGGGGTATTTTTGCCTGCTTACAGTTTCTTGAATCCCTTTTTTGTTCTTTGACCCGATCTATGGCTTACTTACTTTTAATTTTGTTAAGTGATATGTATTTTGCAAGTAACCTTTAAAGCTTTTTGGAGCAAGATTGGAAATTAAGGAACAAATTTTTTTTAAACCAGACACAGGGTTCTGCGTGCTGGTATATTTCCGCATCCAAGCCAAAACTGGTGCCTTCCAAACTCCTGAACTTCTTTGATGTTGGAAGGAGAGCCTAATTGATTTCTCCATGGCTCAGGGTTACCAGGATAGAGTGCAGGTTTCTCATTTGTGATCTCCATTTCCATGACAATGTGCAGCATTATTGTGAGAACATACTTATCATTCCAGCCCAAGAGGAGGCAAAAGGAAGCATTGCACAAAGCTGCAGAGATAAATGAAAGGTCATTTTCTGTTCTCCAATAACAGTGCTGAGTCTCCTTGGGGATGTAGAGTCCATGGCCCAGGGCAAAAACTGGATCTGTGGCGAGAGAAAGCCACAACAACCTGAGTTATTGCTTAAATTTCTGTTCTCTTCGCATGTTGGATTTCGTCTTAAAATTCACTCCGGTCTGCAAGTTTCTCTCCTAGAAATTCACGTTGCCCCTCCAAAGAGTTCTGCCGGAATATCGAATGAGATGCCCTTTGACAGTTTAGCTGTGAACAAGGGTGCAGAACTCAACTGGTTATTCATGTGATGTTTCAATAGTCCTTCAACTCTCAGAATACAAATTGGGCATCTGTAGGAGGCATTTAGAGCTAATTCCTGTGGTTCCTTTTTGAGCATCTGAACCCTCCTCTCCAGTAGCAAATACGCAGAGAGATGTACCAGCTGACTCTTTGGGTTCCAAATGACAGAAAGACCGTGTCAAGTAGCTTAGGTCAGAAGGCGCGTCATTGTGCATGGTAAGTGTAAGGTTCAGGCTTCTGTCCAGGCTGGAGCCAGCATCTCCAACAAGGCTTCTCTCTGTGTTTAGCCCTCACCCTGTTTGACCCTCTGCCGCTTCCCGCTGCAGGTGGGTTGTACCCCCATTTGGGGCAAGAGGGTTTCACAGCGTCTAGCCTGGCAAGCCCAGAGGAGAAGGCTTTTATTTCATCCGTCTCAGGGAGCACCCCAAGGGGTCCTGATGAACTGACACCAGCAGCCAGGGGACGTGTGTAAACACCTCCTAGTCAGCCGGGGCCATTCATCTGCTCATCTCGTTGCTGAAGGGGAGGAGCGGGAGTCATCAGACAGCGCCAGCAGGAGCCCCTGAAGTGAGAGGGAGAATCCCAGCGAACCCGAAGTGTGGGCATGACAGGCATTTTGAGACCAGACTTTCCACAAACTAGCGATGCTTTTCACAGACGCTTCTTGAATGGAGACAAAGAGCCCCACTTCATCGTAGAGTCCGGTATTACCATGATGCCAAATCTGGGCCAGCGCAGTGGCAGGTAGGAAAACGTGGGCTAGTGCCATCGGAACACTAGGCAAAATCCTAAATGAGATATTGGCTGCTTGAATCCAGGAAACACACCCAGGTTGGGGGAGCACAGTGCGTGCGTCACAGCACCACCTAGTGGTGTGTGGTTGTAAATGCGCTGGGGAGAGACTGGGTCTGGGGTTCCTGTGCCCGTCGTCTTGCTGACTCGCTGGGTCCCTTCTTCCCTCTGGGCCCCAGTTTCCTCTTCTGTCGAACGAGGGGAAGAGCCTGGATGGCCCAGGTCTAATCTCCCAGGGTCTGAGTCAAAGGTCTAAGCTCCCATGAAAACAGTCTGTCATTCTGTGGTTATATCTCAGGGTTCCCTTAACTTCCCACGGTTCTGTATGGAATGTGAAAACATTTTACAAGGGTGAGATTCCTCTTTCGAGGTTTGAACACCATCCTGAGGTTCTATATATTGGATCTTTAGTCCTGAGGAAGCCTGAATGCATTTCATAAAAACGAATTGAGTAATGTGTCATTCTCTGTTGCTGAAACAAACGAACGGACAACCCCCCCCCCCCCCAAAAAAAAAACTCCCAAGCTGCCGGTCGCTGCTGGCTGTCCCTGGTTGCTCAGCCAGGGCGGTTGGCTGGAGCTCCTGTTTTCCTTCTCGTGGCCTCTCTGTGGGGCTTGGGCTCTGGCCGGGTCCTGGAAGGCAGTTCGAGTAGAAGCTGCTAGTTCCCTTCAGGCCTGGACGCAGACTTGCCAGAACATCACTGCATTCAGTGGGCACAGAACCAAGCTCCGTGTGGGGAGTCGCGTGTGGTGGGAGGGAAGAGAGGGACGTCGGGGAGGGGGGTGCAGCTTTGGAGAGTACCTACCTCAGGTCCCAAAAACACCTAGTTAAAGCAGGTACTAAAGACAAAGTAATGTATACACTGGACTATTACTCAGCCATTAAAAAAAAAAAAATGAATGAAGTCCTGCCATTTGCAACAACATGGATGGATCTAGAAAGTATTGTGCTAAGTGAAATTAGTCAGGGAAAGACCAGTACCATATGATTTCACTCCGATGTGGAATTTAAGAAACAAAGCAAACAAGCAAAGGAAGAAAAAAAAAAGAGGGAGAGAGACAGACCAAGAAACAGACTCTTAACTGTAGAGAACGAACTTAACGGTCACCAGAGAGCAGGTGGTTGGGGGGCTGGGGGAGATGGGGGATGGGGATTAAGGAGGACACTTTGTTGTGATGAGTACCTGGTGTGTGGAAGTGTTGAATCACTAGATTGGACACCTGAAACTGACACTACACTGTATATTAACCGGAATTTAAATAAAAACTTTAAAAATTTTTCTATTCTACTTTTAAAGTTTATTGATTTATTTTGAGAGAGACAAGAGAGAGTGCTCAAGCAGGGCAGAGAGAGAGGGAGACAGAGAATCCGAAGCAGGCTCCAGGCTCCGAGCTGTCAGCACAGAGCCCGACACGGGGCTCGAGCCCACGAACCGCGAGATGGTGACCCGAGCCGAAGTCGGACGCCCAACCGACTGAGCCCCCCGGGGGCCCCTAAAACATCTTAAAACTTAAAGTCATGTGTTGATGTCTGGCATTGGTTAAAATGCCATTTGTCTGCGAGAGCCCTGTGACTTCGGTGACACCAGTGCGTCTCTCTGAGCCTCGGGTGACGCTTCTGTAAAACAGGGGCATCGGTCCAGAGGACGTTGGAGCACCTCTGTCCCCTAATCTGCTCTGTCCCTCTGCGCTCCTAGGTACTCCTTCCAGGACGAGGAGGACATGTTCATGGTGGTGGACCTGCTCCTGGGCGGAGATCTGCGTTACCACCTGCAGCAGAACGTCCACTTCACGGAGGGGGCGGTGAAGCTGTACATCTGCGAGCTGGCGCTGGCCCTGGAGTATCTGCAGAGGTTCCACATCATCCACAGGTGCCTGGGCTGCCGGAGGGGTGCCTGGGGGCCATGGCCCACTGGGAGGCCGGGCGGGGCATTTCCTCACCAGCGTCTGTCCGAAGGGGCAGCGGGTGGAGCTCAGGAACATCAGAACAGCCTCTTCCCGCCCTTACATCCTCTACAGACGGCCCGCTCCCCTGTCACCTGCGTCCGAGGCCACCACCCCGCCACAGAGAGATGCGGCTGGTGGTTGGCCTTTGCTTCTCCGTTGCAACGTGACTTCAGGAGGCTGGAATGTTCTGGCCCCCCAGTCTCACATTAGAAAGGTCCCGTGGCGTTAGTTGGGAGTCTGAGGGAATGTACTGTCTTCCTTTCCGTACGTGAAATCGGTGCTGTGCCGCGGGGAGGATTTCTTTCTCCTGGGAACGCCTCGGAGCTGGCCCTGGGCTCTGGGTATAAGCTCTGGGTTTCTGCTCCTTGCTCAGAACCCTTGCTTCCCGCTGCCCGTGCACAGCTCTGGCACTCCAAGCAGGCCAGCAAAGCAAGTTTGTCTGCAGAGGCAGGAGGCCAGCCAGAGGCTTCCCAAAGTGATGGTGTCCCAAGCAAAGTCTTCTCGCTCTTTCCAGAGGAGGGGGCTGGCGTGAGTGGCTCCAGATTTGTTCACCTTGGGTCTTGCGCCGTGCCTCACTGCTCTTCTTGTGACATATGTGATTTTGGAAGACATGGCAAAGAAAGACTTGACCTTCTAGGTAACGATGGTAGACTAAGCATGCACACACACATACACACACAAACACAGCTACATTGTGTTCCTCCTGGAACTCCAGTAAAACAGCAGCAAGAAGGTTCGATAAATGACAAACTCACAAAGATGGGGAAGACTAAAGGGGAGACTAGAGAAAAACACGGCGGGGGGAGGTTCTGAAGGAAAACGGAGAGTGGTGGATGATTAGTGTCCAAGAACGTAAATTCCAGGTTGTCACTGGGGACAGCCGAGCGCTGATGGACGCTGAGGCGTGCTCCCTAGGGGCAGGGACTGACAGTCATCAGTATATATGGAAGGAAGAAGGGAAGTGAAAAGGAGGCTAAAGTAAGGTGAACTGTCTGAAAGCCTTTTAGGAAGTATTGAGAACCCAGAGCTGCTTGTCCATTGTGAATAACTCGATGGCTGAGGAATCGTCTGAGTAATTTTGCCCAAGCAGACAAATAATGTTTGCTCCCTAAAGATGCAAAAATTAGCGAGGGTTTGCACTGAAGTACACCAAGCTTACTTGAGTTAAGACATTGTATTGAAAAGAGTATATCGGGAGACCTGGGTGGCTCAGTCGGTTGAGCGTGTGGCTCTTGATTTCAGCTCAGGTCACGATCTCGCCCTTGGTGAGTTCAAGCCCTGCGTCAGGCTGTGTGCTTGACACCGCGGAGCCTGCTTGGGATTCTATGTTTCCCTCTCTCTCTCTGCCCGCCCCCACTCGTGCTCTCTCTGTCTCTCCAAATAAATAAATAAGCTTAGAAGGAAAGAGTATACCAACCAGATGCTAAAATACACAACCTCTCCCCATGCCAGCTGGGCTCCAAGAGTGGCATGTTCAGACCTTCCTCCAGGCAGGAAACTGTGATTTCAGTGAGGGGTGATCCAAGAGCAAAGAGACTTGACTTCACAGCTTCCCCACCACCACTTAGCACGTAGTTCACAGCCAACAACCCCACTCATTTGTCGTAAGCTGCCAACTAGGTAACCGATGACCAAGGGTTATAAGACATATGGAAATCTCCTGGCACAAACAGTGAGGTCCAAACAATGAAATGGAAAGAGGAAAAACAAATCTTGGCGTAAATAGACACCATGCGAGGAGGAGAAAATAGCAAAATAACCGTGGTCAGTATTTCCAGAGGGATAAAAAGATTTTTGCAATTACATAATAAGAAATGTATATATAATAAGAAATACATAATAAGAATCACCATGTTTATTTAAAATTTGGAAAACATTGGAGCTCTTCTAAATTAAAAATGTGACAGTAGAAATGAAAAACTCAAAAGATGTGTTAGAAGACAAAGTTGACATCCCTCATACAGTAATATAGAAGGATAAATAGAAAATACGAGAGGGGTGCCTGGGTGGCTCAGTTGGTTAAGTGTCTGACTTCGGCTCAGGTTATAATCTCACAGTTTGTGAGTTCAGGTCCCACGTCGGGCTCTGTGCTGACAGCTCGGAGTCTGGAGCCTGCTTACGATTCTTTGTCTCCCTCTCTCTGCCCCTCCCCTTCTCTCTCTCTCTCTCTCTCTCTCTCTCTCTCTCTCTCTCTTTCCCTCTCTCCCTCTCTCCCTCTCTCCCTCTCTCTCTTTCTCTCTCTGTGTCTCTCTGTCTCTCTCTCAAAAATAAATAAACATTAAAAAATTTTTAAAAATGAAAATACAAGAGGAAATAAAAGAAAATGAGACAACCGTCTGGTAATCCTAACCTCAGATGAGAGAGAGACAAGAGAGAAAACATAGTGGGAGACATGATCAATGAAATAATTATTGAATATCTCCTGGACCTGAAAGAGCCGAGTTTCCAGATTGAAAGATGCCCATCAGGACAAACCCCAGGTCCCATAAGCTTCCACAGATGAACAGCAGGTGATAAAGGCTGAGGAATCAGATGTGTTTGGGGTTTATCAGGTGCTAGAAGGCAGTGGACACATGCTCTCAATCAAGTGTGAGGGTGTACATTTCCAGAAGTTCAGGGTCTCCAAAAAACGTACCTTACATTTCCTTTTTCTCAAGGAACTATCAGAAAAAGAGGTGGACTCCACTAAAATAAAGGAATAAATCAGGAAGGGGGAAGGAATGGAAAATGTGTGGCTCCAGCAGAGGAGAGAGGCATAGGGAGTCTCCAGGGTGGTGATAAAGGGAGGCCCCAGGATGTCGGTTGTGCCCACGGTGTAGACCCTGACCAGGGCTGACCGGAGTGGATCGAAATACCCTGGGGCAGACTTCTCCAGGAATCATGGGCTGATGGGATTCCTGATGCCTCTGGATGCCTTGAGAGGAAGTTGTTTAGTTGGTGAAACATCTGAAGTTGAATAAATGAGAAGTTTAGGAAAAAGCTCAACAATACATAAAAGACAGGTATTAACTCTAGGGAATGGAAGCATTGTACAGGATGCTGTCTGTTTGTAGCACAGCTTATTACGTGAATTTGCTCCATACAATCATAATCAGTGCAGCCCTGAAGGTCAGTCTAACCAGAAATACAACACTCCACTGGGGAATGGCTGGAGGGGAAGATGACCGTGTCTTCTGGGGGCTGGGGGCATAGGGGGGAAGAGTGTTACATCCTCATTTTCCACAGTGGGAGGCCAATAGATGGAGCCTGAAATGCAAAAGTTATCTATTATTTAGAGAAAAGGAGCTATGTCTACCAAAATTGTCACCTGGACAGGATGGATGGATGGATGGATGGATGGATGGATGGATGGATGGAGAGAGAGAGAGATGGGGAGAAAGTGATAGGGGTTGTTTCTATATTAGATCACTTTCAGAACCATTGATTCCTTGGTTATTTGCATCCCTAATTTTGATACAAATGGCTAACGTCACACAACGAACAAGATCAGGAAGGAGGAAGAGGAAGTTATGGTAGTAGTTGTACGTAGTCGTAAAGGGGTTGTTCAGTGTAATGCCGCGTGTTCGCTGCAGGCCCGCTGTCCATTTATGTGGCCATTCATCGGCCTTTGCACGCAGCAACCCTGGCTCCAGACTCTGTGTCTGTAAGCACTGTGCTGTATTTGTTGAGGAAGGTCACCCCATGCCGCCGTCGCCTCTGTGCACCGGCAGGGTTCTTTGAAGGTGCTCAAAGGACCACGTTCTTGGCCGGTCCGTTTTACAAACGGCATTCGTGAATTATCACAGCCGCTGCTGCACTAGTGTGCAAAAGATGATCAGCTGGCCTCGTTTGCCCCAGACACGGAGTCACGTGGACGTTGGTGAGATATGGGTACCAGCCTCCCAGAGCAGAGCCAAAGATAGGCAGGAACCGGAACTGTGACATAGGAGCGTGATGGTGGGAACCACGTTTTCATTTCAGCCAGTGTTTTTAAGTCACTGTACTTAAAAATCAGATCATCTGCCCTCAGACTCCAGATCTACCCGGGAGAAAAGGAGAGAGCTCCCAACTTAGAGAAATGTTTAAAAATCCACCTACCTTACCATTTCTAAAACGGTAGACTTGGCAAGGATTTGAGTCCACTGTTTTCCCTCCTGTGTAATTCAGCAAGTCCCTTTATCAATGTGCGTTCAGACTTGAAATTATGGGCTGTACACGCTGGGCGTAAGGATATGTGATAATGCTGTGCAGTGTGTTACGTTCATTCAACAGATGAATTTATGAATCTCCCGCTCCTTCCGTGCTAGACATTGCCATCGCCACATTTTTTTAAGTAAGCTCCCCACCCAGGGTGGGGCTCAAACTCATGACCCTGAGATTAAGAGTCGGCAGATGCGCCGCCTGCCAGCTGAGTCAGCCAGACGTCCCCTGCTGCCGTATTTATACAGACAAATGGATGTTGCTTTCTTGAAAGTTGCCACACGTGAAAGTTGTAGAATCATTCTGCCAACGCAGGCCTCGGTTGGATCACCAGAAACTTGTATCTTCCGTCTTGGTGGCCTTGGGCAAGTTACTGAACTCCAGCTGCTTAACTTATTTGGACCTCAGTTTTCAAATCTGTAAAACAGACCTGATGATGCCGACTTCATTGGGCTGCTGTGCAAATTCCATGAGCAAGAGGTCATAAAGCATTTAGCTGTGCCTGGCATCTTGTAGCAGCTTCATTCTCTTTCCTTTGTCTGGAGAACTGACTACGGAACCTGGTGTTCACTCTTTTCTCATATACTCGGTGGTGACAAATCTCCCACCTTTGAGGATGGTGTTATAGATCTATAGAAAGCACAAGGTATTTCGGAGTATACCCCTTGAGTTTGAAAGTGTCTGAGTAGGGGAATATCATTTAGCGTTGAAAATAAACCGTTGTGCTCAAGCAATTAGAGATCTACTGTTTAGAGTGTATGTGTCGGTCCTTCGTTCTTCAACCAGGAAGATGGCCAGCCCTTGGGAAAAAATGATGAGCAGCTCTCCTAGGTGGAAGAGGCAACCATTCTGGGGGTCAAATTATTGCAATTCAAGATGGGGACCCACACCAGAGGGCCACACAGTGGCTACGGGAGCCCCGAGGAAGGCACCCAGCCCAGACTGGGATGCAGGGTGGGGCAGGGGACACAGAGGAAGCTGGGGAGGCTTCCTCTGGGACATTCGACTTGTAGTGATTTGAGGACAAGGAGGGATTAGCCCCAAGGAGGAATACAGGAGGCACCGGGCAGAAGCACCCGGATGTGGGAGGCCTGGGCAGAGGCGGGGGCGGGGGGATGGGGGGGGAGAGCCTGCCCTGCTCAGGTTGGTGAGGAACACACCCTGAGGCCCTTGTTGGTGTCATCCACAGATGGGCTGAAGCTTGGCAGTGACATGGCCCAGCTGGTAATTGAGAATGGCCTTTCTGAAGGCCCCAAAAGCACTTCCCAAGAAGGATCTTCAGCCAGGGCAGGGTCACTGGATGAGGTGTCCAGAAGGACCAATCATACAAGATCAAATGAATGGCAAAAGTCACAATGAATCAAGTTTATTGAACTTCTGTATGTCGGTACACATATACATATATACACACATATGCACACACGTGTGTTTATGTGTATGTGTGCATATGTATGCAAATGCGTGTGTTGGATAGATAGATAGAGCACACACAAATATCAGCTTATTTAATCCTGGCATCAATCAAATGGGCTAGGGGCACCTGTGTGGCCCAGTTGGTTAAGCATCTGACTCTTGGTTTCAGCTCAAGTCATAATCTGAGGGCTCGAGGGTTTGAGCCTCGCTTTGGGCTCTGTGCTAACAGCACTCTCTCTCTCCCTCTCTCTCCCTCTCCCTCTCCCTCTCTCCCTCTCTCTCTCTCAAAATAAACTCAAAAAATAAAATGGGCTAGGTGCTACAACCAGCATTTCGCAGAGAGATTGGGTGATTTGCCCCCTGCCCCCAACTGGAGATGGTGGAACCAGGGTTAAGCCAAGACAGTCTGACCCCAGATCCCATGCCGATCCCCGCCACGCCATTTATTGTTCAGATTGCCTTGAACTGCTTACAGCGTGCTGATATGAATGAATGTTCATGCACGTATAAGCGTGAACATAAGCACTTGAGAATCTAACGACAGATGCCCCCAAGGCAGGCTCTGTTCCATGGGCGTGTGAAGCTTCTGGTGGTTGAGGTCCTACCCCCAAGTCACACTGTTAAAAAGCAGCGGGATTGCGGTTCAAAGTTGGAATATGGCTTGTAGTCAGAGTCTCTCTCCATCACACCTTACTGCCTTCCCAGACGCAAGAGGCAAGCTGAGGTTATGTCCTGACTAACTGATGTCCTGTCTGGGCAACCCCTAGACAGAGCCAGAATAAGGACCAGACGCTCCCTTCCTCAGAGGGCGTCCCCACTGCCTTTATCCCGTGCCCCACCCTGCTAAGCCCACCGTCCACTTCTTCCCTGGGATGCAATCCCAGCTGGGTGACTGAGTCATTTACCATGTTTCTAGGTAACCAGAGAAGAAACCTGCCTGTCTGCCCACTCCCTGGAGGCAGATATCTTTTCTACCTTGTTCATCTTTGGATTTTCAACACCTGACTCGTTGCCCAGCATGACCATTTACTGAATCAGTGAAGTAATGATGAAAGGAAGGAAAGACAGACTTCCTTGAAATCACTCACAAATACAAGTTCCCATTCGATAAGTCCATCTCCATTCCTTGCTCTGCTTCCTGTAACTTTTCTGCCCGTGGGTCCCTTGACATCTGAGACGCCAGCCTCTCCAAGGTCTCTGCTGGGGCCCAAAGTCGTGGGCCACAGACGTGCAGCTCCTTTGAAATCTCATGTTTGAGGGTAAAAACGTCTTGATGTTTTCCTGTCTACCCCATTATGTAGTTGTGATTCTTTTGATGTATGATAGTTTACTTTTCATCCAAAAAAAAAAAAAAAAAGGAGGAAATGAATAGTAATGGCTTCTTAGAGTCTCCGTGGTCCGTGGTAGATGCTGTGGCATTCCGTCCATCCACTCAGGGAAAATGAGCCGATTGGAAGGGAACTTGTGGCTCAGGTGAGGGTCAGGTCACCAGGAATTCTCTTCTCTTCTTGCTGTTTTAGATCCAATTCTGTGGCACAAATACGAGCCTATGAAGGGCAACCATTTGATTGGTGTTTTGAACCAAGAGGTGGTCTAAATGCTGACCAGAGTGGGTCTGGGGCAACATCTTCAAGTTCCCTTTGGAGAAAATTTTCTCCAGTGGGGTGACTTCTATCAGATTTCGCTCTGCCTGCCTGAAACCCCCAGGACAGGGGGTTTTCCTCCCTTGGGAAGCTCTCCGGATGAAGCGTGGCTGGCCCGTACTGTGCATTCCTGTGCTTTCGGCCCTGATTTTGCCTCATGTGTAAATGAATGTACAGTCTCAACACTTAGCGGTCCCAGCGATGGCTCACCTCATCGGGCCCACAGTTGTCCTCCCTCCCAGGACAGGAGTCCCATCAGGTGCTAGAGAAACCTCTCCAGCCTTGCCTTGGAGTTGGGGGCTGAATGGACTCAGCCTTAACAAAATACCTGCTTACTGTCAGGTTTTTCCCAGGAATAATTTGTTTGTAAAGTTTTTTACTTTGGGAAAAACCTTTTATCTCCAGGACCAATAATAGTTTAATCCTGAAACACCAGAAAGCTTCTTCCTTTAGTTAAACTAGCATTATCAACCCTTTTTGCTACAAATTGCTTAAAAGTATACAAATACTGAGTTTTATAAAATGTATTTTTTTTGTCACTTCATTGAATACACTGAGGAAATAAAGAAGTGAATCCTTTTTTTTTTTTTTTTCAATTTTTGTTTTTACTTATTTGTTTTTGGTGTGGAGTGTAGGGTTACACCCAGATCTTATTTTTTTAATAAATAATATGTGTAATAAAGTTCAAAAGATTCAAAAGAATGTGCGTGAAAGATAAGGGACAATCCTTCCATTAGTGTGAGCATTTCCACTGATTGAAAGCACATGCCTTGGGGCACTTGGGTGGCTCAGTTAAGCATTCGCTTCTTGGTTTCGGCTCAGGGCATGATCTCACAGTTCGTGAGTTCAAGCCCCACGTTGGGCTCTGCGCTGACAACACAGAGCCTGCTTGGAATTCTCTCTCTCTCTCTCTCTCTCTCTCTCTCTCTCTCTCTCTCTCTCTGACATTCCCAACTTGCTCGCTCTTTTTGAAAATAAAGAAACCAGTAAAATAAATCACATGCCTCAAACTCCCTCTTTAAGTTCACCGTTCATGTTCACCACAGACAATTTTATCTTAAAAATATTAGCATGTAAGAAGGCACATACCCATGGGATTTTTGACATTTTGTGTCTTTGGGTGGGAATAAGATGAGAAAGTGAGTCCTTTCCAGGGCGGGGCTTGGAACTGAGCCTTGTTCACATTTATGTGCAGTTAGCATTTAAATGTAGTGGGTAGTCCCCATATTTAGAACACGTCATTGGAAGTTACAAAACAGAAACCAACGTGCTTCTCGGATGCTACCCCCATCATGGCCATCAACATTTGCCAGGCGCTTTGCATGTGCCAGCTCTGTTTAAAGTGCTTTGCAGGTGTGGCCACATCTAATCCCAAAAACAGCCAACTGAAGTGGGTCCCGTTATCAGCTGCCTTATACAGGCGAGACCACTGGGTCTCATGGAGAAAAAGTAACTTAACCTGGGAGCAAACAGTAGGTACCCCCCGCCCCGTCACCACACTCTCACTGATAGCCCACTTCTCCACTCATTTACAAGTAAAATCTGTCCACTACCCAAGCTTTCATGAAGGAAACGTCCTGTGACTAACGGATAGAAAGGCGAAACTCTTTGGCTTTTGCTTGCACATGCAAATAAAACTTTTACTTTAAGTGACCGTATGCAACCTCCTTCCTCCTTGAAGTTCTTGGCATTCCCTGGCGAGTTGCTTATTTTCTTGTGCGCACGGCACCAGCATCCAGTAGGTTTTGCATGAATTGATGGGGAGAGAAAGTGTGCCCTTAGTTTGCATTGCTTGTGTGTTTAGGGTTTAAAAAAATTTTTTTTGGTAAATAGACTCACGGTCTTAGGTTTATACCTTCTGAATTCTGTAAAGGTGAACTGAGAATTTGGGAAAATTGCCCATGTGCCTTTCCCAAGAAACTGTTTGCAACATGAGGCTGGGATGATGCTTTTCGTCGGCCCATCCCAGTGAATTGGGAAATCAAGTCTGTCCAAGTGATAGGAATAGAGATTATGCCAAGTGTGGAAATATGGCTGGGCTGCTCATCCCATGTCCTCCTTTGGCAAAGGCTCATAACTCATGTCATGGCAATGTAGGTGAAAGATGGGAAGAGCCAAGATTTTCTGAACCAGTGGCTTCAGGGGCTTTAGTTGAGTTGTGGGCAGTAGACTGCCCTTCTTGGCTCCCAGTTTGGGTCATATCTGATGACCAGTGGAATTTGTAAACAAACAAACCAAGCCTCTGACCTAAGCTTGCCGAGTGGTTGGACGCGGGAAATGTGATTGTGAGGAAGAGAAACCCAGACTCTGCACCTGACCGTAGGGTGAGGGGTCAAGGGCACCCCATGTGTAGGCAGGGTCGTGGTCCCCCACTCACCACCGTGAGGGCTGGCACTGAGAGGTCTTGTGTCATGTGCCAGGTGCAAACAACCTTGGGCAAGTCCATTACCTCTCTGATTTGAGCTTGTCTCTCTTTTTTTTTTTAATTTTTAAATCTTCATTTTTGAAAGAGAGAGACAGAATGCAAGCAGGGGCGGGGCAAAGAGAGAGGGAGACACAGAATCGGAAGTAGGTTCCAGGCTCTGAGCTGTCAGCACAGAGCCCGACGCAGGGCTTGAACTCACCAACCATGGGATCATGACCTGAGCTGAAGTCAGACACTTAACGGACTGAGCCACCCAGGTGCCCCAGGGCTTGTCTGTGTTAACAGGAGGAGTGATCTCCTCCCACAGGGTTACCGGGAAACTGAAAGATGTGGGGCTCACCTTAAACCCCAGGGCAATCACATCTCGAATTACTTAATTGAATTACATCTTAAAAGACCTTATTGCCGAATAAGGTCACATTCACAGGTACCAGGGTTGGGACTTGGATATACCTTCTGGGGGCGGGAGGGCACAGTATAACCGACCGCAGTCACGTTCCAGCTACAGGCCGCTCCCGTGCGAAGACACCACCCTTCTCTGGGTGACTTCTCCTCGGGGCATCCACGTGAGCTCTGTTCATACTTCAGTGAGGATTTTTCTCAGGCTAATTAATGTGTACAGGGCACCTGCTCCACAAGATGCTTTCAGAATCACCTCTTTCCTGGTTACCTAAAATAGGTCCTGGCACACAGTAGGTATTTATGTGTTTATACCTTCAATGAGAGAGTGAGGCCCAAGGAATTGAAAGAACATATCCTGAGACTTGGTTCTTTCTGCCCTGGCAGGCTTTGAAGTACATCGAATCTCTGGTTGACATTCATTGAGTTAGTAAGTACAGTAAAACCTTGGATTGTGAGTGACTTGTTCTGCGAGTGTTCCGCAGGACGAGCAAACATTTCTAATAAATTCTAACTTGATAAACGAGTGGTGTCTTGTAATACGAGTACTACGTGATGCCGAATGTCACATGACCACAACTGAGCCAATGATTCTCTCTCTCTCTCTCTCTCTCTCACTTACTGTGGGATTGTGGGTGATCGTCTCCCATGCTTGGATGCTCAGTCTCAGGTGTGGTGTTTGGCAGAAATCAGTGATTTTTCAGAGCGTTGGAAGGTGCCCACAACTGACACTAGTGTATTATTTTTTTTGGTCACTTCGAAGCACCTGTGGACAGTCCTTTGCTTTTCCAGACAAGAGTGAGCTTAGAAGTGCTTTGCTCCGTTCTAGGTCAGGCTGCCTGCAGATAGAGACCCTTTCCTCTGCTGCCTGATTGCCAGTTACATTAAATGCAGTGCATGACAAGAGTTTATTAATACTGTAGTCAACATCCGCGAGAGCATAAACAAGGGCCCCCATGCAGAAGAAGATTCCATTGAGCTAATAGACAGCAGTGATTCCGTTAGTGATGCTGAAAGTCGTCCTACACAGTAACCCTCCTCTCTTGTCTCCCTCGCACCAGCCACGAAGGTTTTCAAAGGTAACTGCAGGTCAATTTATTTTTCTTTATATTTTGTATTTTCTTTATTATTTTGTATTGTGTTACAGTATTGGAACCATTTTTATGTGAATATTTTTGGGTTGTGGGACGAATCATCTGAGTTTTCATTTTTTCTTATGGGGAAATTCGCTTTGGTATACAACTGCTTTGGATTACAAGCATGTTTCCAGAACGAATTACGCTCGCAAACCAAGGTTTTACTATATTTAATTGGCACTTACTGTGTGCGGGACAGCGCGATAGAAACCCTGATACATAAGTATGTGGTCCCTTTCTTCAGAACCCAAATGCTTCTTAATTATGCACTGAGCACCTACTGTGCGCCTGCCCCCTGGATTAGCTGGATTAGGTGACAGACATAAATAATGACCATCTCAGCCAGTGTGGGAAGTGCTTGGTGAGAGTCATGTGGAAAGCGATTCAGAACACAGAGGAGCCAGGATAAAATTTGTCCCTGAGGATCATCCAGACTTTTGGGGGGATGATGGTGCCTAGGTTGGGCTTTGCTTTTGGGTATTTCCCAAGACAAAGCATTCTAGAAAAACGTTCTCTGGGAAGTCTGAATCTATATTTGCTGGTGGCAAAAACTGTAACAACCCTTTTGGAAATATATTTGAGAATAAGTTTCAAGCACTTTGTGAATATTCATACACTTCAACCCACTGATTTCACTTCTTGGAATGTATGGTATGGCTCCAGTCTGGCCTGCATACGAGGTGTGAGGATATTTAACACAGCACTACTTATGATAATTGATCATTCTAAAATAACCCAAAGGAAAGAAATTGGCTTCGTAAACGGTATACCTCCCCTTTGAAGACTTGAGACGGTTGTGCACCCGTATGTATAACACTAACTGTGAAAACCCTGCAGTACTGGGGAGTCTGGGTGGCTTTAGTCGGTAAGTGTCCGACTCCTGATCTCAGCTCAGGCTTTGATCTCAGGGTCGTGAGTTTGAGCCCCGTGTTGGGCTCCACACTGGGCATGAAATATACTTAAAAAAAAAAGAAAAGAAAACGAAGCAATATTAAAAGCAGTTATTGTTATGATCTTTAGAGAAAATTTATAGCTTATGAAATTGCGTAACACTGTTATCAAACAGAAAAAGATTCGAAGAAGGTTTCCCCTTGTGCTGGCATTGAACGGAGATTTCATCAAATCCCTTTCCTTCTTTTCTCCATTTTGAAATTTTCTGCAATGAGCTGGTTACCCTTCTCTTTTTTTTATTTGTATCTGGAATCTTTTTTTTTAATATCAAATTTATTGTCAGATTGGTTTCCATACAACAACCAGTGCTCATCCCAATAAGCGCCTTCCTCAATGCCCATCACCCACTTTCCCCTTTTCCCCACCCCCCCACCAATCCTCAGTTCTCAGTATTTAGGAGTCTCTTACAGTTTGCCTCCCTCCCTCTCTACTTTCCCCCTTTCCCCTCCCCCATAGCCTTCTGTTAAGTTTCTCAGGATCCACATAAGAGTGAAAACATACGGTATCTGTCTTTCTCTGTATGGCTTATTTCACTTAGCATCACACTCTCCAGTTCCATCCATGTTGCTACAAAGGGCCATATTTCATTCTTTCTCATTGCCACATAGTATTCCATTGTGTATATAAACCACAATTTCTTTACCCATTCATCAGTTGATGGACATTTAGGCTCTTTCCATAATTTGGCTATTGTTGAAAGTGCTGCTATAAACATTGGGGTACAAGTGCCCCTATACATCAGCACTCCTGTATTCCTTGGGTAAATTCCTAGCAGTGCTATTACTGGGTCATAGGGTAGATCTATTTTTAATTGTTTGAGGAACCTCCACACTGTTTTCCAGAGTGGCTGCACCAGTTTGCATTCCCACCAGCAGTGCAAGAGGGTTCCCGTTTCTCTACATCCTCGCCAGCATCTGTGGTCTCCTGATTTGTTCATTTTAGCCACTCTGACTGGCATGAAGTGATATCTGAGTGTAGTTTTTATTTGTATTTCCCTGATGAGGAGTGACATTGAGCATCTTTTCATGTGCCTGTTGGCCATCTGGATGTCTTCTTTAGAAAAGTGTCTATTCATGTTTTCTGCCCATTTCTTCACTGGATTATTTGTTTTTCAGGTGTGGTGTTTGGTGAGTTATTTATAGATTTTGGATGCTAGCCCTTTGTCTGATATGTCATTTGCAAATATCTTTTCCCATTCCGTTGGTTGCCTTTCAGTTTTGTTGATTGTTTCCTTTGCAGTGCAGAACCTTTTTCTCTTCATGAGGTCCCAATAGTTCACTTTTGCTTTTAATTCCCTTGCCTTTGGAGATGTGTCTAGTAAGAAATTGCTGCGGCTGAGGTCAGAGAGGTTTTTTCCTGCTTTCTCCTCTAGGGTTTTGATGGTTTTCTGTCTCACATTCAGGTCCTTTATCCATTTTGAGTTTATTTTTGTGAATGGTGTAATTAAGTGGTCTAGTTTCATTCTTCTGCATGTTGCTGTCCAGTTCTCCCAGCACCATTTGTTAACGAGACTGTCTTTTTTCCATTGGATATTCTTTCCTGCTTTGTCAAAGATTAGTTGGCCATACTTTTGTGGGTCTAATTCTGGGGTTTCTGTTCTATTCCATTGGTCTCTGTGTCTGTTTTCGTGCCAATACCATGCTGTCTTGATGATTACAACTTTGTAGCAGAGGCTAAAGTCTGGGATTATGATGCCTCCCGCTCTGGTTTTCTTCTTCAATATTACTTTGGCTATTTGGAGTCTTTTGTGGTTCCATACAAATTTTAGGATTGCTTGTTCTAGCTTTGAGAAGAATGCCGGTGCAGTTTTGATTGGGATTGCATGGAATGTGTAGATAGCTGTGGGTAGTATTGACATTTTAACAATATTTATTCTTCCATGAGCACGGAATGTTTTTCCATTTCTTTGTATCTTCTTCAATTTTCTTCATAAGCTTTCTATAGCTTTCAGCATACAGATCTTTTACATCTTTGGTTAGGTAAACCCCACAGACTCCACCAAAAGTCTGCTAGAACTGATACATGAATTCACCAAGTCGCAGGATACAAAATCAATGTACAGAAATCAGTTGCATTCTTGTACACTAATAATGAAGCAACAGAAAGACGAATAAAAAAACCGATCCCATTCACAATTGCACCAAGAATCGTAAAATACCTAGGAATAGAGCTGGTTACCCTTTTAATGAAGAAAATCAAGATGTAAATAACTTTCTCCCTAAAGGGAAGGTGCTTCTCAAACAGCTTTATTTTTTGTTAGTTGTATTTTTATAGCAGCAATGTTTTATTTATGCATACGTCAATCTGTGAATTCAAATGCAGTGTCCCTTTTTCCTATAAAAATTAGTGTATTTTTAATGCTGATTAAAATTATGTTTCATATACATATATTTCCAGTTCTTTGCTGAAAACTACATGATTGAGGAGAGGCAGTATCTTGGAAGGAAAAAAAATACATTTGATAAAAATTCAGAGCTATAGAAATCACTTTAACATCACCCTAAATTTTGGCACTTTGTGCTTGGACTCAGCTCTGTCCCGTGTCATGTCTGTCACCCATGCGCGTTGGATTGGACTGCCCAGTTTGGAGTCCTGACACCACCACTCATGCCAGCTGTAAGAGCTCAGAAAAATTCATCTCATCACGCCTCAGTTTTGTCACCTTCAAAATTGGCTTACATGGAAATGTAATGAACGAGCCATTTAGAACTCCTGACATAGTGCCTATCTGGCACACTCCAAGCCTTCGGTGAGATCCATAATAAAACAATAATGACCAATAAGCCTACGATAAAACCGATAGGACCTGTTTTTGTCGGTCTAAGGGTCCTCCCAACCCTTCCCTGCCATCACTGTGCCAAGAACAACCTGCCATTCTCCTCAGGTCCAAGAGGGCCCACATCAGCCGTGCCTCTTCATTACCGTGGTACTGGGGTCGTAGCAACTGGAAAGAAATCTTCCGATGGAAAAAACTGGAAGGCATGCAGAAGTGTCACTTGGGATGGAAATTCCAATTCAATTTCAGGAGTAACCTGGTTATTTCCGGGCACGGAGCTTGGTTTCCCTTCTGTTACAGGCCAGCATTGTGAGAATTTATGGCTCCGTGATGATATAAAAGTGATGTACGAGAGAATCTAATTTATCCCTTAAAGGGACTCTTCCATCTGCTGGGTGTAAATTGCTCCTGCAGTTGGGCAGAGTGTTTATGTTCGATAATAAATTTTTGAAATAAGGACCTGGGTCTCAACGTCAGAGAAACTGGAATGAAATCTGGGAGCAGAATATGAAAGCAGAAAGCAAGCCTCCAAATGGATTCAATAAATTAGAGCCTGTTTTACAGAAGAAGTTCAAAACCAATTCAATGAATGCAGTGTCAGGAAATCAGGTCAGCATCGTTGGAAATGTCAGCACGCAGCAAAAACACGAAGATTTCTGAAGCCTTGTTCCTATGCTGTTCCCCTCAGCTCTGAATCCCTTCCCTAACTGGTATCCTTCATTCAGTCAGTCAAAAAACAGTACCAGAGAAAGGTCAGAGCCTGGGCATTAAGGACAGAAACAAAACTCTCAAGAAGCCTCAGTCCTATGGGAGGAGCACATTGTTATTAGTAAGAATAGTTAGCATGTTTGGGACCTCACCGCCATGTGCCAGGATATATGTACGTATGCATATATGTATATGTTCAAGCACACATATACACACATATGTACACACAGTTGCCAGTGCATGGATCTTATCACAACTCAGTGTAGTCCCTCTCCCCTTTTACACATGAGGAAAAGACAGGGGTGGGAAAGATATGAATCATAAGAGAGATAGGTGGGGACACAATGCAATAGTTCTGAGAAGTGAGAGATCACGTATGCTTTATGCCTTGCTCGGGTTTGGGGAGGAAATGGGCTTTGAAGTCTGAACAGCATTTTAACAATAGGGACAGATGGCGGAGAGCATGTTTCCAGGAGGACTTAACACAGAAAACGGGTTGGTTTACTTCAAGTCTCTTTGTGCAGGACCTTGAGTGCAAGATTATTAAATGTGGGCTCTATCTTGTGACGGTTACCACAAGGATTGCTGAAATCATTCCTTAATGTTATGTGGGGATTGAGATAAGGAAAGAAGAGAGGAAGATGGTGCAGATTTTCCATATTTACAGGTTGGTGTGGCATTACTCCCTTGTGCTAAACCTGACAACTATGCAGTCACCACAGGTATTCATTCATCCATCCATCCATCAGTCCGTCCATCCATCCATCCATCCATCCATCCATCCTTCCTTCCTTCCTACCTTCCTTCCTTCCATCCATCAGTCCATCCATCCATCCATCCATCATCCATCAGTTCATCCATGTATCCATCCTTCCTTCCACCCATCCATCAGTCCATCCATCCATCCATCCATCCATCCATCTTTCCATCCACCCATCCACCCATCCACCCTTCCTTCCTTCCTTCCTACCTTCCTTCCTTCCATCCATCCATCCATCCATCCTTCCTTCCATCCACCCATCCATCCATCAGTCCTTCCATCCATCCATCCTTCCTTCCACCCATCCATCCATCCATCCTTCCTTCCATATACCCATCCACCCTTCCTTCCTTCCTTCCTTCCTTCCTTCCTTCCTTCCTTCCATCCATCCATCAGTCCATCCATCCATCAGTCCATCCATCCATCCATCCATCCATCCATCATCCATCTATCATCCATCAGTTCATCCATGTATCCATCCATCCTTCCATCCATCCGTCCACTCAGTAGTGACTTACCAAGTACCTACATCATGTCAGGCTATGGATGCAGCACTAGCAGTGCATTTGACCTGATCAAGCTTCTGCCTTCTTTGTGCATGTGTTCTAATGGAGTGATGCAGAAAACGAATAAACAAATACATATGTAACATGTCAGAGGATGACAAGTGCTGTCAAATTCTGTGGCAACACAGAGTGAACCACGGGTGGGGGTCTGGCTTGCTTCGGCTTTAGGAGAGTGGTCAGAGGAAGACATCTCTGATACAGGGGCGTGTGAGCAGGGAGCTGGAGGAAGTGAGGGGTGAGGTGTGGCAATCCTGAGGTACCCTTTCAAAGGCAGCGGCATGGAGGCCCCGAGATGACAGTGTGCTGGTTGTGTCTCAGGAACAGCGAGGAGATCGGCATGACCGGAGCAGTATGAGCACAGGGAGAGGGGTGGAGGGGAGGCCAGGGAGAGGGGTGAAACAGAGGGTAATGGGATTTAGCAGCTTCAGCTTTTATCCTGAGAGAGTGGAGAGCTACTGCCGGGCTTTCAACATAGCAGCGGCATGACTTGATCTATATGTTCAGTGGAGGTGGGTGCTTGCTGCTCTGTACAGGATCATTCTGGTTGCTATGTGGGAGCTGGACTGGCGGGGGGGGGGGGCAGCCTTCCCTCCTACAGACGAGGAGAAAGCGAGGCTCTTGTTGGACATCAGAGAAACATGTCGATGGAGGCTCAGATGATCTGCCCTAATACCCCTGTTGGCCACACCAACCACAGTTCAGTTACCTGGAAAGAGAGACTCAAAAGAACACTTGTGGTCCATTTGGCAAGTCCTGCTTCGAGATGCCAGATCCAATGCCTCGTTCTGGGGTGACAGAATTGGGGCAGAACCACGCCAGTCCTCAAAGTACTCCACACCCAGAGCGGGGAAGATCCGACAGGCTCACAAATTACAACAAAACAAGGCAGCGAGCTCCGCATGCTTTGCAAGAAGAAGCCCTAAGTCAGGGACAGTGTCACTGTGGGCCCACCCTAGGGAGGAGGTGTCGGCTGAGATCAGACAACCCTTTGCGCAGTAGGAGGGGGTGTGCTCTGCTGTGAGGGGCCGGCTGTCTTCTGATAATTGCAGCCGTTGCGTCTGGGAGGGCGTAACCAACGCAGGCAGAGCGGGATCAAATGTGCTTGGAGGCTCCGGGTACATTGGGTGGGTGTCAACCAGATAGCTTTAGAGCCAATAGAGGGTGAAGCTGGAAGGCTGAACTAGAGTCCTTTCCATGGTTTTTCTTTCAGTTGTAAAATACTCAGCATGTAAAGTTTACCATTTTAGCCATTTTTAGCTATACAGTTCAGTAATGTTAAGTACGTTCACACTGTTCTACAACCAATCTCCAGAACTTTTTATCTTCCCAAACTGAGAATCCAGAGAAATCCATTAAATAACAACTCCCCATTCCCCGCCCCTCCCCCCTGCCAGCCCCCAGCACCCCCATTCTACTTTCTCTCTCTACGAAGTTGACTGCTCTGGTTGGTACCTCATGTAAGTGGAATCATACAGGATTTGTCCTTTTTTGAGTGGCTTACTTCACTTAGCGTAATGCCCTGCGTTTTCATCCATGTTGTAGGAATTTCCTTTTTTTCTTTTTTTTAATGTTTGTATTATTTTATTTTTCTGAGAGAGAGGGCACGAAAGGGGAGGGACAGAGAGAGGAGGAGAGAGAGAGAATCCCAAGCAGGTTCCACACTCAGCACAGAGCCCGGTGCAGGGCTCGATCCCACAACCGTGAGATCGTGACCTGAGCCGAAATCAAGAGTTAGATGCTTAACCAATGGACGGAGCCACCCAGGTGCCCCAGGAGTTTCCTTTCTTTTTTCTAAGGCTGAATAATATCCCATAACGTGGGTAGACCACATTTCGTTTATCCATTCATCTGTCTGCGGACATTTGGTGTGCTTCCATCTTTTGCCTATCGCTAACAATGCTGCTCCGAGCAGTTTTGAGAGATGATGCCCAGAAGTGGAATTGCTGGATTGTGGGGTGACTCTATTTTTAATTTTTTGAGAAACCGTCTGGGCTGGAGTTTTCTAATGAGGAGCCTCACTGCTGGGCTAAAGGATTCAGGCTTTCTTCTGTAGACCCTGGGGAGAGGAATAGCACACTCAGGGAAGATGCGTGTAACAGCCACATGCAGCAGACATTCTAAGAGAGAGAAGCTTAGGTCAGGGCAGCCGGGGATATGGCCACGAGTGTTAAAGTCGTGTGATACTTATGTGAAAGGAAAACTTGAAATCAGTGTGTCAGTTTGCAGGATACTAACCATTAGAATTAACCTCTGGTCCTCACACTAATGAGATTGCTTCCTTCTACCACTGTGGAAGGAACTTGCAAATTCTCAGTGGTTTGAGGCAGGAACCGGATTTTTTTTTCCTCTGCGGTGGTAAACAGACTTCCTTTTAACGTGACAGATTTCATCGCCATCAAGATATATGGAGCCCTGTGAACTATTTTTTCGAAAAAGCAATAAAAATTGCATATCGCAGGGAGCAACTTTCAGAGCTGAAAGCAGGAATTTTACGTGGGTTCCTTGACTTCAAATAGGTATCTCAGATACGAAGGCGCAAACAAATCATACACGGTCAGTGAAGCCCCAGAAGTCGAATGGATACATTTAAGCCCCTATCTGCTCATGAGCTGTTTGCACATTAGCAGGTACTGTCATTGTGGGAACCCCCCCCACACCCAAATCTCTCTTCCATGTTCACTGAGGTTCAAAATCCTGGTTCACCTCTCTGCCTCCGTCTGTTATCATCGTTCACTTGGCCTAATTGATACATACATACATATATATGTATATATAGGTCAGGATGCAGACAGAAAATAGAGACCACCTGAGTATCTCAAACAGAAGGAACTTAGTTCAGGGAATTGGTGACATGGATGTATTTCTTCTATATTGAGGGGCAAATGGATGATGAGGCAACATGGAAATTAGCAGCAGCAGGAAGTTGCTACATACCCTGAAGCTGGAGGGACAGAGGGACGGGGAAGGTGCTGTCGTGGAGCCCTGGATCCAGATCTCTGCAGCAGCTGGGCCCTCAGAGGACTCGCTCGGTGAGAGCTGGAGCTCAGCAGTACCATTGAGGCAGGGAGTATACGCCACAGGCTGGGATGAAAACACAGAGAGAGGCAGCTCTGCCCAGAGTGGTATCCTGGCTTCTCCCCAACTCCCACTCTCCGGTTTTCCCTAGAACATTGTTGTTATGATGTCACTTCCAGCTCAAGTGTTATCCTTTCCACAATGGCTGTGACTTTGGAGGGAAGCACGTGGCTTTGAAGCTCCATGTTTTGCCCTCTCTGCTGACAGAGTACCTTGTACAGTCCTCCACTATCACATGTCCATCCTTATAGTTGGTTGATGTCTTTCTCCCCCTTGGTTTCTGTCCCCACAAGCTTGGAGCCATGTTCCCATTATCAGTGTAGCCCCGAGGCCTAACACAGTTCTTGACTATCAAGAATGTGTGACACATGACCCTAGAATCCCTGAATAAGATTTTACACATTTTCCCACCAAAAAAACCCACTCAAACTGATAAATGAACCCAGAAATGTTGCAAGATACAAAATTAATATACAGAAATGTGTTGCATTTCTGTACAGTAATAAAAGCAGAAAGGGAAATCAAGAAGACAATCACATTTACAGTTGCACCAAACATCGTAAAATATCTGGGAGTAAACTTAACCTGTACTCTGAAAACTGTCCAACATTGATGAAGGAAATTGAAGATGACACAAATAAATGGAAAGCTATTCCATGCTCATGGATCGGAGGCACCAATTAATATTAAAATGTTCATACTACCCAAAGCCATCTACAAATTTAATGTGATCCCTATCAAAATACCAACAGCATTTTTCACAGAACTAGAACAAATAATCAAGTTTGTACAGACCCAAACAAAGTTTGTATAGACCCAAAGTTTGTACGACTCCAAACAATCAAGGCAGTCTTAAATAATAACAAAGCTGGAGATGCCACAGTCCTCTATTTCAAGATATACTACAAAGCTGTAGCAATCAAAACGGTATGGCACTGGCACAAAAATAGATCCATGGAACGGGATAGAGAGCCTAGGAACAAGCAATTATATGGTCAATTAATCTATGACAAAGGAGGCAAGAATATGCAGTGAGGAAAAGACAGTTTCTTTAACAACTAGTGTTGGGAAGATGGGACAGCTACATGCAAAAGAATGAAACTGGACCACTTTCTTACCTCATTCACAAAAATAAACTCAAAATGGGTTAGCGACCTACATTTGAGACCCGAAGCCATAGGCAGGAATTTCTTTGACATTGGCTATAGAAACATTTTTCTAGGTGTATCTTCTGAAGCAAGGGAAACAAAAGTAGAATTAAACTACTCATACGACACCAAAATAAAAAGCTTTTGCACAGTCAAGGACACCATGAACAAAACAAAAAGGCAATCTACTGAATGGGAGAAGATACTTGCAAATGATATATCCAATAAGGGGTTAATGTCTGAACTATACAAAGAACTTCTACAGCTCAACACCAGATAAAATAAATAATCCAACTTAAAAATGGGCAAAAGACCTGGATAGACATTTTTTCAAAGAAGACACACAGATGGCCAACAGACACATGAAAAGATGCTCAACATCACTAATCATCGGGGAAGTGCAAATTAAAACCACAATGAGATGCCGCTTCACACCTGGCAGAATGGCTAAAATCTAAAGCACAAGAAAGGACAAGTATTAGCAAGGATGTGGAGAAAACGGAACCCTAGTGCACCGTTGATGGGAATGTAACTTGGTGCAGCAACTATGGAGAACAGTGTGGAAGTTCCTCAAAAAATTAAAAATAGAACTCCCATATGATCCAGTAACTTCTCTACTGAGCTTACCCAAAGAAAACTAAAACACTAATTGAAAAAGAAATAGGCACCCCTATGGTTACTGCAACAACCCAAGTGTCCATTGACTAATGAATGGATAAAGAAGATGTGTGTGTGTGTGTAATGTATACATATATGATATATAACATATAATATATAATATATAGTGTGTATATATACATAATGTATATTACATTGTATATATATACAGTGTGTGTGTATATATAATGGAGTGTGTGTGTGTGTGTGTGTGTGTGTGTATAATAGAGTATTAGCCATAAAAAAGAATAAAATCTTGGCTTTTACTACAACAGGGATGGACCTAGGGTGTATTATGCTAAGTGAAATAAGTCAGAGAAAGACAAATACTATATGATTTCATTCATCTGTGTAATTTAGGAAACAAAAAAGAAAAAAAAAGGAGACAAACAAAAAACCATACTCTTAAATACAGAGAACAACCTGGTGGTTGCCCGAGTGGAGGTGGGTGGGGGGAGGCATGACATAAGTGAAGGGAAATTAAGATTACTCTTATGATGAGCCCTGAGAACTGTATAGAATTACTGAATCATTATATCGTACACCTGAAACTAATATAACACTTGCTGTTAATTCTACTTGAATTTAAAAAAATTGTACACCTTTTATATAAATACATGCTTTACATAAATGTTTTCATAGCTTGAATTTTAACTTTAGAGAATCTTATATTATTTCATCTAATTCATGCAACAGTCCTTCAGCTTGGGCTAAATGTTATGATTCCACTCATTTTGCAGATAGAATGGAGGTTGAGGGAGAGGCTGTGACTTGCCACGACCACGGAGTTAGCCAAGGCTGGAAGCAGGTCCTGCCACTCGTGTGCCGGCTCCGGGTCCAGGGTCTCAGTGACGTGTCTCCTGTGGGCTCTGGGCAGATTTTGCACAATAAACACGGACTCCAGCCTTGGAGCCAGCCCCATGGCCTTGGCTCGGGTTCTGTACCTGGCATTGCCTCTTTTAGAAACTATAAGAGTTGTCAGAGGTTGAGGCTTTTAGGCCAACACAGAATGACTTCCGGTTCAAGGCTCCGAAGAAGAAATCATGCAGAGCAGAGCTGCTGCAACCCGCCAGAGTTAGACGTGGAGAAATGCAGTGGGCCAGCCCCCCCTCTCGTGACTGTTCTTTGTTTTCTTTATCGGTTGATGTGCTTGCTAATTGTGACACATGTCCCATCACCTGCGAGCTTTTGCGGCGTGAGAGACGTTGCTTTGAAGTGTTTACTCCGTCATTTAACATAGAAAAATTCCACATTCCTTGCTAATTAAATAATCTCAGTTACTAAAGCAGAAAACCGCGTCCTGGCACGAATCAGAAGTTATCAGTTTCAAAATACGCATCCTTCTCTCTCCACCCCATCTCGGTAAGTGGAAGCTCCCCCAATATTTGTGTGAATGAATGAATGAATGAAAGATACCCTGACTCATCCCCCTGCTGGAGATGTCTTTTTTTTTTTTCAACGTTTATTTATTTTTGGGACAGAGAGAGACAGAGCATGAATGGGGGAGGGGCAGAGAGAGAGGGAGACACAGAATCGGAAACAGGCTCCAGGTTCTGAGCCATCAGCCCAGAGCCTGACGCGGGGCTCGAACTCACGGACCGCGAGATCGTGACCTGGCTGAAGTCGGCCGCTTAACCGACTGCGCCACCCAGGCGCCCCTGGAGATGTCTTTTTAAAACAATAGAACCATGGAGGTGCCTGGTTGGCTCAGTCAGTTGAGCAACTCTTCATTTTGGCTCAGGTCCTGATCTCCCAGTTCGTGAGTTCGAGCCCTGCATCCGGCTTTGTGCTGGCAGCATGGAGCCTGCTTGGGATTCTCTCTCTCTCTCTCTCTCTCTCTCTCTCTCTCTCTCTGTGTGTGTGTGTGTGTGTCCCCCTACCCCCACTTGCGCTCTCTCAAAATAAATAAAACTTTAAAAAAATTTAAAAATAAAACAAATAGAACTGTGTCACTGTGCTTCTCAAAATCGTTCACTGACTCCCCCTGCCTTCAGAGTAAAGTCTGAATGTCTTGTTACCGTCACGATTCGATCCTAATTCGCATTTTTTCTTCTAGTCCTGTTAAGCCCCTAAGGTATGGCAACTTGTCAAAGTTGCTTTGAGTTCAGACTGATAGAAGCCCAAACCCAACCAGTTTGAGAAAAAATGGAAATTCGATTTAAAAAATCTGGAAGTTCAGCATATCTGATGTTGTTGAGGCTCAGTCTGAGAGAGAGGGAGAGAGACGGACAGAGAGAGAGACACAGAGAGATCTTGCTCTGTAGGTCTCTGCTAGCTTCATTTGGTGAACTGGCTCTTTTCCATGGGCAGCAACCCCAAACTACCATCTGCCCAGCTGGACCACCACAGTGCAAGTGGGGCTTCTCTTTTTTTTTTTAATTTTTTAATTTATTTTTTTTAATTTACATCGAAGTTAGTTAGCATATAGCGCAACAGTGACTTCAGGAGTAGATTCCTTCGTGCCCCTTACCAATTTAGCCCATCCCCCCTCCCACACCCCCTCCAGTTACCCTCTGTTTGTTCTCCATATTTATGAGTCTCTTATGCTTTGTCCCCCTCCCTGTTTTTATATTATTTTTGCTTCCCTTCCCTTATGTTCATCTGTTTCCTAACGTAAAGTCCTCATATGAGTGAAGTCATTGATATTTGTCTTTCTCTGACTGGCTAATTTCACTTAGCATAATACCCTCCCGTTCTATCCATGTGGTTGCAAATGGCAAGATTTCATTCTTTTTGATTGCTAAGTAATGGACATTGGAGCTCTTTCCATAATTTGGGTATTGTTGGTAGTGGCGCTACAAAAAATTAGGGTGCATGTGCCCTTTCAAAACAGCACACCTGTATCCCTCAGATAAATACCTAGTGCAATTGCTGGGTCGTAGGGTTGTTGTATTTTTAATTTTTTGAGGAAACTCCACACTGTTTTCCAGTTTGCATTCCCACCAGCAGTGCAAAAGAGATCCTCTCTCTGAAAGTGGTCTTCTCTTTTCACCAAATTCATATATTAATCCCAGAGAAAACATCTGATTGGTTCTGCTTGAGTCGCACGACTATCCCTAAGTAATTCTGGTAGCCAGAGGGTTGGAAGACTGTGATGCAGCCAACTTGAACCATGCATCCACCCCCTCTGAGCTCTGTGGGCAGCCCCTCTGGGGCCACAGTGGGAGGGGTAGGAGCTCCCCAAAGCAACCAGAAGAAGAGGGCAGGAGGCCATGCTAAGCAGAAAACACATGGTTCTCTAGTCCACACGCACACACACACACATACACACAGATACACACATACATACACACAGATACACACATACATACACACAGATACATACAACGCACACATGCACACACATGCACACACATACATACACATTCGCACATATGCACACACATATGCGCACACACATACACACATATGCACACACATACCCACACATACACACATATACACACATACACGCACACATATGCACACATACACGTACAGACACACACAGACCATTAGGGCTTGTTCACAGTGTTCTCAGCCTGAATGCCTCTCTTCCATGAACGCTTCCTGGGGAAAAAATACTGCCTCTTCTGGGAAACCTTCCAGATTCTTTTCAACAATGTAGTTACTCCCTCCTCTGTGTTTCCACTGAACTTTTGCATATTTCTATGACAACAATGACTTATTTACATATCTGCCTCCTCCACCAGACTGGGGGCTTAGTGTGAACCCTTTATGCACCTTGCTCCCTCCAGGGTAGAACACAGTGCCTGGCATTCGGTAGGTTCTAGAAAGACCTAGAAAGAGTGAATGAATTGAACAGTAAGACTCTCAAAGATTTCTTGAAATTAAATCCTAAATACAAGCTATTTTCATTCTCATTGAAAGATTCCTTACTTGCCTGCACCATTCAGCTTGCTTATGTGCACTCTGAAAAAGCTGCATATGAAGTCACATTCTGTTCTCTACAGCGAAATTCGATGCTGTGCTGGGGAAGAGATTTTCATGTTTGACAACCTTCCACTTCACCAATTGCATGAAAATCCAGAGAATTCCCATGGGGGGTGGGGCGGGCAGCAGGTGCCATTCCTAACGTTTTAACACAGATGTCCCTGGAGGGTATTGGAACGTTAACCTTGGAGCTCCTCCCAAGGTTGGCACTACTCATTTTTCGAGGTGGATTAGTGAGTCAGGGGGGAAAGAGGAAGTTCTTAAGAGTGAGGGAAAGAGTGGGTGTGTGTGCGCGCGTGTGTGCGCGTGTGCTCACTGCAGAGGTGTGTTTCTACACATTAGACCAAGGAGGGCGTGGGACTGTAAAGGGCAGCATAACAGGTCTTGATTTAGAACTTGGGACTGCACACCGTCGTGCTCAGCGATGTTTGCCGATGTGTGCTGACTTTCTGGACAGCTCACAGTCGTACCGATGTGGACGTATCCTCTTGCTGTGTATTTATTTCTGTAAGATGTATGCATCCCCCGAATCTACTTCCAGAGGAGGCTGGGTGGCTGATAAATGGGAAGAGAACATGAGAAGCCATGAGCAGGGGATCCAGCCTCAGAGATTGAACCCAGTGGTGAGCTCCACGGAAAATTGCTTCAGTCCCGAGCCTCGAGCCCATTTGCTTCCTCGAAAGTGGGTATGGTGCTGGGAACCTCAGGGTTGCTGCAAGGACATTCCTAGCATGTGTCCTGTCCGCTGCTTGGTCCAGTTGTTGAGTTAAGCCACCTGTTACCTTCCTGAAGGCTTGGAGAGGCAGATAGATTAAAGCAGAGTGAAATCTTTATGAAAGAAAACTGAGTTTGGAGGTTGGTTTTCCAGTTTCTCCCTGGGTCACGGGAACAAGTTTATCAATCTCTTCAGTCTTCATTTTCCTCATCTTCAAAATGGGGTGAGTATTGGTCACTCCTGGCTGGTGGTGGAAATGAAGTGAAATCGTGCGTGAGGAGATGCTCAGTGCCTGGGAGGTACCCAAGCAACACGTGCAGGAAAAGGAGATTCTCAAATCAGTCCCACTAAAGTGGACAAGAAGCACAGATGGCCCCCTCCCATGGCCCAGGTGACAACTCAAATGGCATCAGTCGTACCTGACTTCCTGGCTGCCTCTTGTAGTGTTTTGCATCAAGTAGAAGCACCTGGCCTTTTACATAGATGGACCGGGGGCCAGATCCTGACCATGTCTTTGTCGAAGTTGATGCCAAGTTCCTGGACTACTAATTTCAGAAGACAGGTTGCAGTAAGCAATACAGATGGTGGTCCTGGTGACAGCTGCCCCTGACAGCACACCCGGTGCACCGCGGGGTCTGTTGGCTCTGTTACGCGCGCCATCTTGTTAACCCTCGCGCCCACCATGTCTGTTGGGCGTTAGTTGCCACTCCCCTCCCTTAAGGAGCTTTGAGCATGGAGGTTCAGGGAGCTTAAGTAGCTTGTGGGAGGTTAATGAGGCTAATTTAAGTGGGGGAGGAGTTTAAGCCCGCATCTGCCGATTTCAGTGCAGGGACTCTGCCCTTCCCCTTCCCTCCATATTTAGATGGTAGTTTCAGAAGAATAAAGAAAAGCACCCTTTTTGCCTGGAAATAATTCACATTTCCCCTAGAACTAAGATTTAAAAAAAAAAAAAAGCAACACATGGGCTTTTTATAAGACATTGACGATGTTTATTTTGTCGATGCCCGTCAAAAGGCCCATGATTCATAAATGCTCCAGGGGAGCCCCAGGATAGCTCTTTATGCCCTTCCATTTGTCAGATGGAAGATGCTTAAATTGTGTGGTCCCAGGGGTCAGAAGTGGAACACGACAGTGAACATGTCAGGAGGCTGGTTGGATTCTCCATCATGTAAAGAAGGATTTGGAGCTGTCCAGCCCTGTGGACGGCAGCCTCACCCAGCAGTAAGTATGTAGTTGGCTTTCACTGACCCCATTTCATCGGGGGCTGGAGGACCACCGAGTAGGATGCTGGAGAGAAGGTGCATCCAGGGATAGAGACCTAGGCGGGAGGGCTGGCAGCCCCCCTGTACCAACAATGAAATGCTAGGTGACTTGTCCATACCCACACACTTCAACCACAGATTATGTAAGTTCCTTCTTTGATCCCACACGCTGGAGACCCAGGAAAGAGAGGAACCGGGGGTATAACAGAGGCAGACCCTTCCCTCCACCCTCACATTCCTGGGCAGAGAGGGAAAACAAAGGACAGCACAGCTAAGCCCCTTCCTACCTCTGTGTCCTTCAGTCACGCCTACAGTGATGGGGGAAGGCAAAGCTCTGAATCTTATATGAGAATGGAGTTTTAAACTCTAGGTTGGACTTTGATTGTCAACCTTTCCTGGGACGTAATGGAGTTTCCCCAAAATGGGAATCTGCTCTCCAACAGAGAAAGGACATTCACTATGGCACAAATGGGCAAGGATTTGAGAATAAAGACGACCTGATTTAAATAGCCTGATAAGTGGAGATAGCATAAGACACTGGCCGTGCTCACATTTCCCTCCAGAAGTTGACTTGTACTTGGCCAAATGCAGCTCATGGCAGGAGAGGAAAAAGCACAGCTCCCTTCTCCATGCAGGCATGTTGCACCTGATGACTCCCCCATTCTGCTCTCTTCTGTTGCTTATGTGAGGATTTGGTGAGCCCAATGGCTGTTGGTGATCAGACCACTTGTGCCAACGGGCACATCCGCTCCTTGGGCCTGGTGGCCATTTCTCAGGCAGCTTGAAGATCTCAATCCTGATCCCATGAGGGGAATTCCCCAGATATGGGCCAAGATTAATGCCTATGTAGCTGCGAGCCAGCACATTGAATAGGATTGTGTTAAGCAGATCAGTGATGGTTCTTACAGGCATCTTCTCCCTCACTAGGGCACTCTCATGGCTAACTCAGCACCTGCTATATTGGAGGCATGCCATGTTTCTGAAGGAATAACAAGTGAAACCCTTTGGAAACCCTTGAGGGAGAGTTAAATCCTAAAGAGTGACTGATGGCATCTGACGGTAAAGATTGTGATCTGGAGAGTGAGTCAGAGGTTGGTTTACACTTCTGGGGTGAGAAACAACTTTTTATTCAAGCAGAAGTGACCCTGCAACTCAATTCCATAGTTCAGGATGTGCAAACAGCTTCTGAGCTTGGATTCCTACCTGGAGAGGCAGGTGCCACAGGGCAACGTCACTAGACTGGCCGCCGTAGAACCTGGGTGGGGACCCTGGAGACACCACTTACTGGCCGTGGGACCTCAGGTGAGGTGTTCATCTCTGTGAAAGAACAGCACACTTGTTAGAATGGTAAAAAAGACTCTGGGCAGGTCTTTTTCAAGAGGCCAAGGCTATTGCCATAAAGAAGAAGGATTGGGCTTAACTCCAAATACGGGAAGGGACTGATGGGGACTTCTAGCTAAGAAGCAGAATGGAGGATCATGGATGAAAATTTGCTAAGAGGAAACATGAAACATAGATTTCTGTCTGAACCAACTCAACGATATTTTCGCTGAAGACAGATGAGCATGATCAGATATGAGGGGTGGGCATGAAGAGTTGGATCAGCTTTCAAGGATGGGAGTTATTGCCAAACTGTCTCAGCAGAATTCCTGCTGAAATAGGACCCCGTGGGCCAAACACAGGGCCCCAGGACAAGGTCTGGTGCAAAAGAGGGCTCAGAGGAGCCAATCTAAAGTTGAGTCAAGAAGACAGTCTTCGTCACTCTTGGGCTGTCTCTTGTCTTACGGCCCTCACAGGGTGGCTGGGAAGATAACACAAGGCGGGGCAGTAGATGGGAAAGAGGAGGCTGGATTCCAGCCCTTAGGTTGGAGGGGCTTTGTCATGACCACTCAGTGCCTCCACTGTGCTGTGGAGATGCTCACAGACCACCTGACAACTGGTGGAAGTCACTACATTCCAATAAACCTTGATGTACAAAAACAGGATTTGTGCTCCAAGAGGTAGGTTGCTGACCCCTGTCTGTAGAGGGAGGGGAGCCTTTCCAATTAATACAAAAGTGCTGTATAGGTGCAGTGTTCATAGGGCTCCCATTCTGTTTCCCCCACATTATCATGATTATCAGTATTTCTTTTATAATCCAGTCCTAATGTATGTGTAGTAGAAGCCACTTCGCAAACCCTTATGCAATAAAGTGGATATAAATTTTTTCAAACATATTATCTTGTGGGATGATCCCAGGATTCTGATCTCTGGAACTTGGGGCAAGGAGAGCAGGGAGGGCAGGGAGGGGCAGTGTCCCAAGAGGTGACAGCACCCTATGGGGATGACATCCCCTCCATGCAGAACACAGGCAGACGATGATCGAGCTGTCCTCTGGGAGCCACAAGACACTTCTCTCTGTCCTTGGAAATAGGCCAACAGGTGGCTTGTACTTGAGTTGACCCCACTCATCCCTACAGACAGGGAAGCAGATAAAGCAGGTGGTCCAGAGTGAGAGGACTGACCTCATTGAGGAGAGGTGAGCACTGGTGGTCAGAAGGACTTACATTTGAGAATGGAAGACAAAGCACTGGGGACCATGGTAGCCAGCATGAGGCGTGAAATGTGGAAGCAAAGGGTGGGGGGCCGATCTCAGTGAATTTCTGGCCGATGAACAAGACTTTGAAACTGCCACCTGGTCCTCCACCCCCACCCCACCCCCCAGGTTCCTGCCCCCTCCGTTCAGCCAGGTTGTGCGTGGACTTGGCTAATTTGCTGAGAACACCACGGTGCCATCCATTCTTTGTGCAGGAGCCTTGAAGCTTCGGGCAGGCCAGGACTCAAGGCATCTTGCTCTCTTAGCTCTAGTTCACATTTGAGACCTTGTCATCGCTGTTCTATATTGGCGTCCTATGGAGGGAATTGTCGTTAATCTAATGTCTCATCCTATGCTAGAGCAGGACATTCGGAGTGTTTAACTGGGAGAAGATGATAGCTCTGCTCTCATCTTTTCTGGGTCAGTGGACTATTTAATAAGGTTTCGGCTCCATCCCCATCATTGCTGCAGTCACTGCATCCGCACTTTTAGCTCAAGCCTCTAGCAGGAGAAAGGAGATTCTATCAGGCTGATATCCCAGCTCTTCCTCTCCACCACACATCTGTATTTCTTTCCTGAATTCAGACTGATTTTTGCAGGGCGTTTCATGCTCCAGAGCATGAAAGCAGAGGGGTTTTTTTGCAACGAGCCCAATAAAGCGCAAGATTGGGTTCAACAGAGTTGAGCTCCTTCAAGACATGAGACCCACAGCTTGTGTGGTGAGCCCTCGTTTCACTCACCTGAGGTCAACAAAGATGAACTGAATGCTGCCTAGTAGACCCACATTTTGTTCACACCAAATGGGAGATGTGATTAGAGCTTCGGTAGGGTCAGCCCTGGGGACAGGAAAGGCTTTCTTGGCGGGGGCTGGGGAGCTTTAGCTGTGGCTTGAAGCATCAGCAGGAATCACCCAGGAAACAGAGAATCATAAGGAGGCCTCAGTTTGTGAGTACTCTTGCATATAACTTGCCCATCTGTCTCAGTCAGGGCTCCCAGAGAAACAGAGCCAATAGGATGGATGGATGGATGGATGGATGGATGGATGGATGGATGGATAGATAGATAGATAGATAGATAGATAGATAGATAGATAGATAGATAGGGAACTGGCTCGCGTGACTACAGAGGTGGGCAGGGCCTCCCATCCATAGGGTTAGTCCTCAAGCTGGGCAGCCAGGAGAGCCAGTGGTATAGTTAGCGTCCAGAGGTCAGCAGGTTCAAGACCCAAGAGAAGCTGATATTTCAGTTCAAGTTCAAAGGCAGTCAGGTGGGAAACAGTTCTCTCCTAAAAGGTCAGCAACCTTCTTGCTGTAGTCAGGCCTCCACCTGATTGGAGGAGGCCCTCCCACATTGGGGAGGCAATGTGATTTACTCAGCGTATGGGTTCAAATGTCATTCTCCAAAAACATCCTCACGTGCACACCCAGAATATCTGGGCACCAACTATCTGGGCACCCCATGGCCCAGGCAAGTTGACACATAAAATTAGTCATCATAGGCCCTATAGCCAATGACTGGTGTCCTTACCAGAGACAGAACTGGACACACAAAGACACAGGGGAGAGAAGGCCATGAAGACAGAGGCAGGGAGTTCAGTGATGCAGCCACAAGCCAGAGAACACTTAGAGCCACCGGAAGGACCCTCCCCTAGAGCCCTGCTGACCCCTTGTCACCTGCTGCAGAAGGCAGTGGTCCTGCTCTCTGCTCTTTGTTAAACGGAGATTAGCAGGTGTCTGATGTTAAAAAGATTCCAGATCCAACTGAGAAAGCTTTTTGACCTAATGAGAATTGGTAGAGAATAACTTCATCACCCCGTGATCCACTGCAACAGAATGAGGTCACGTGTGCGCCTAAAGTCACCGCCCAAGGCCTGTGGCCCTCATAGCCTTGTGTGGTGGATGTCTGGGCTGCACTGGCCCAGCCTACACCATCCTGCCTGCCCATTTCCAGCCTCAGTGCCAGCACTCTGTGCCCGCATCGGGCCTCTCTGCCTGTGCAGATCGTTTATCTGCATTCCCACAGGACACCCCCCCTTCCCACCCCATGCACACCTGTTTCCCCAGCCTCCTCCCCAGGAGAACCAGGTCCTACTGTATTCGCCTCCTGTCTTCCTGGAACTCCTATCAAATATTTGGGTGTCGGACTTGCTAGAATTATCCCCGCTGCTTCTCTTTCTTCCCTTATTTTCCATCTCCAGGACTTCTTAGGCTCCTCCCTGGGAAATGTCCTTGACCTCAGAATCTTCCGAGCCCGACTCTTGGTTTGTTTCGCAGTTCTCCGATGAGAGCCTCTCTCGTTTTCTGATTGTTCCTTTTCCGTAGCATCTTGTGTTTTATGGGCGCAATATCTTCTTCTCCCTCTCTGAGGATATTAGTTAACGGTTATTTCCAAGTTCCCTCTCCCCTACATTTGTTTCTCTGTCCTCTGAGGGCCTTTTATCTGTTTATTTTGGTCATTGTCTTTCATTTTAAAGGTTTTCCTCTAATGACTGCTGGCCACTGGTAAGTGCTCCCTCATAATAAAGGGCAAGGTGGGAAAAGGCTGGCTGGTGGCAGGGGCTGTCGGGGGGGCCCCACAGTGCAGCACAGACAGGTGCCTCCCGGGCCTGGTTAGGCAGCAGCTGGCCATGCCCGTGTCTGCAGGTATCACCCCAGCCCACTCCTCATCCCGACCCCTCCCCCATTGCACCTGCCTCCCCCTCCACCCCGCCCACTGCTCATGGGGCTCCCGGCATCCTCCCAGTCTACCCAGAGTCCCCTGCCCCCCTGCTTCCGAAATGCAGCAAGTCTCCTCTGAGTTGTCCACTCTCGGAAGGGGCTGTGAGCTCCCATGTGCATCCTCAGAAGGGCTGTGAACCCCCCGAGGCACGCCCACAGCCCCTTTGCCTCCCGCCAGCTTTTGGCATCTTTGTGCTGATGGAGCATGTGGATGGCGTTCCTCTACGTGCCGCGGTCAGGCTTCATTCTAGGAGGTCGCGGGACTTCTGCGTGGTGTGGGGTATTCAGAAATACCTTCAAATTTAAAAATATCTGTCCCCGATGCCTAAAATTTCACCATTAAAATTCATATTTCTTATTGAGGCATAACAAAGAGTTCTCAAATTTGAAACAGCAGCAGAAGGGGTGAAACATTAAGAGCTCAGCTTCGTTGGGTTGAGCTTCTCAGACTGCATTCCAGGCTGATAGAGAAACGGTTCCCAACCTCAGATCCAGTGTGTGTCCTGTCACACCTCCCACCAAATGCCTCCTTGGTATTTTTCTTTGCCGATTCTTTGTCTTTCATTTAATGCATGTATTTTTAAAAAGACTTTACATAAGTATCTTAAATGGCCAATATTACTCGCTTTTAATATAAATGTAAAGAAAATAAATGAAAATGAAATAGTACTATAAAGTTTGGGTTAGATTGGGAACCCACCAAGAGTATAAGCAGAGTCCTACTCTCTCTTTCTGTGTAAAAAGGGCACAAGGTGGCACCTGGGTGGCTCGCTCAGTTAAGCATCAGGCTTCAACTCAGGTCATGATCTCATGGTTCATGAGTTTGAGCCCTGCATCGGGCTCTGTGCTGTCAGTGCAGAGCCTGCTTTCAATCCTGTCTCTCTCTCTCCCTCTGTCTCTCATAAATAAATAAACATTAAAAAAAATTTTTTTTTAATTTTTTTTTTCCAACGTTTATTTTTTTGGGACAGAGAGAGACAGAACATGAACGGGGGAGGGGCAGAGAGAGAGGGAGACACAGAATCAGAAACATGCTCCAGGCTCTGAGCCATCAGCCCAGAGCCCGACGCGGGGCTCAAACTCCCGGACCGCGAGATCGTGACCTGGCTGAAGTCGGACGCTTAACCGACTGCGCCACCCAGGCGCCCCCAAAAAAATTTTTTTAATACTGCAGATATAGGGCCGCCAGGTTGAGTCTTGCTTCTTGACATGATCAGGAGAATCTAAAGAGCTGAAATGTCTGGTAGGGTCCTGTCCACATAGCACCCAAAATAATCATACTGGCCACTGGGAATGTTACACACTTTGTGAAACACTGGCTAAGTGGGAATGGAACACAGGCAAGGAAAAAAGTGGTGAAGAGGAGAGTAGACCCAGAGGTCATTGTGATGGTTCTCAAACTTGAAGGTGCAAATCCACGCCAGGAGAGCAGGCCACCGGCCAGGTCTCCAGATCCAGACTTCCTGTGTCTGGGTTGGGGTCCCCGAGTGTGCATGTGTGATCAGCATGCCTGCAGCTGGTCGGTGGAGCCTTCTTTGAGAAACACTGGTCCAGCAGGTGGGGTTGTGGCTAGGAGTCTCTGTGGAGCCCCATTCCAAAGCCCCAGGCTTCATTTCCGTCTCTGGCCCTCTCCGGCATGGGCCCTCAGCACCTTGATGCCCGTCCCCAAGTGGAAGATGCTTCCCCTACAGGAGTATGACAGTTCTGCCCAGCCATTGGGAGATCTGGGAGAGGGCAGGTGATAGGCTCTGTGCAGCCAAGTGAAACCACTGGGTAGCTCTGGGCTGTGCTGATAGACCTCAAAGAGACTTCAGGGGTCAATGCTAAGGTCAGTAGGAAAGGAACACCAAGAGGAAGAAACCTCTGGATTCAGCCCGAACCAAGCCCTCTCCTCCCCACGTTTGCTGGTCAGTGATAACCATGAGGCTGAGAGTACCCAGTTATTGCAATGCTATATGGATCTTTCACTACTCCTTATGAGATAATTACCAGTTATCATTACCTTATGAGATAATTACCAACCTCATAGGCTGGATTCAAACCAGCCTGTGGCGTTAGCTTCTCTACTAGCCTGGCTGCCCCTCACTCTCTGTTCTCCATCTTCCCAGACCTCTCACCAGGGTCCCCTTGAACTCCACTACTCAGTCTACAATTCTCTCTGATATCTTTATCCTTAGAGCTCACTGCATGCCTCCTTCCTGACTTCAGGGAAACTGGCTTTTCCTGAACCCCTGTTCCTCTTACAACTGTCCAGAGTAGGCAGCTCCCACCCCCACTTCTGTACCCCAAGGTCAAGAGGGCTCTCTCCTCTTCACATAATCCCATGAGAGAGTGTTTGGGGCTGAACTGTGTTACCTACAAAATTCATATGTTGGAGCTTTAACCCCAGCATCTCAGAATATGACTATATTTGGAGATCAGGCCTTTAAAGAAGTAATTGAGGTAAAATGGGATCTTCAGACTCAGCTCTAATCCAGTCTGACTGGTGTCCTTATGAGAAGAAGATATTTAAACACAGATGCACACAGAGGGATGACCATGTGAGGACACAGAGAGAAGACAGCCATTTACATGCCAGGGAGAGATGCCTTAAGGAAGTCGACCTGCCGACACCTTGATCTTGGACTTCTAGCCTCCATTCCATAATGGGGATGTGAAGACACTCCATTAGGAGGACATAAGTTTCTGTTGTCCAGCACCCTGCTCTGTGGTGTTATGTTGTGGCAGCGCAGCAGACCTAGACAGAAGGCTGGTGGTCCTCTGGTGCGTCCTTAGGATGATCTTGGAGCTGAATCTGATGCTGGGAACCGCTCAGTGCATGTTCCAGGGACTGATCACGTTAGCACCACTGGGAGTACAGCGGGAGCCACCATCGTCCCAGCAGGACGTCACGAAAGTGCTCACCGTGAGGCTGCCTGAGTCACAGACCCACATTCTCATGCCCAGGGCATCTCCCAAGCCCACTTCTTGGTTTTCAAGGACAATTTGGTTATGTTTATTATTCTAGTAAAGCCATCCCAAAATAGATCTGTCCTCCAGCTGGTCACGAGTGATTTCATGGGCTCTTCTCTTATCAAGTAAGATAGAAAATGGAATGAGGTAGGCTGCTTCTGAGCCACCATGACCCTGTGGCCACACATCCCTCCCCTATGTGTCTAATTCAGACCCTCCTGGCCCCTCCCGAAGTTCTCCAGTGCTAGTCAAGAAAACAAAAGAGGCCAAACTTTTGCATTGAAATTATACTATGAGATAGAAGGATGTTGCTCTGAAGATATATGGGAATTGGGGAATTGTACTGATGCTTTGTCTAATTGTGTGGACAGATACTGTAGAGAAAAGCTTCATGTCTAAGGTGAGGGCAACTTAGGCAACCACTCACTAATCAATATGCCCTTGAGCCAGCAACTACTCGCCAAGCCTCATTATTTCATAGGAAGCAGGAAGCGCAATGCCACCTCCCAGTGGGACCGGCATCAACTGAGAACCTACTACGTGCAGGTGCCTTTACCTAGGGATGGCTGGGCCACACGGGGCACCATATTCAGTAGTGCCTGTGCTTGGTATAACATTCTGCTGTAGCCACCTTGAAATTCTTGCTAAGATTTGGACAAGGGCCTTGCATGTTTCTTTTCACACTAGACGCCACCAATTATGTAGCTAGTCCTCCTTTTACCTCCAGTCATGTAATCCTCACAGTATCCTGCAAAATGGAGCTTAAGATCTTTGTGGTAAAGAACTTGAGACTTGGAGAAGTTCATAAGCCTGCTCAATAGCCCAACAGCCTGGTGACAGCATCACCATCACCATCACCACCATCACATCACCATCATCACCATCACCATCATCGCCATCACCGCCATTGTCACCCTCACCATCATCTCTGGTCGCCCACCCCTTCCCCAGCTCTCTGCCCCATTGCCCAGGACAGATCTTGAACTGCAGTGACACAATGTGAATGACCATATTTATCACCTGTTTTTATTTCTTGTCTCTCCCTACTGGCAGGCAGCCTCCATGAGAGTAAGAACTTGCCTGGGTTTTGTCCATTCTAGTCCGAGTAGAGAGCAGCACCTGGCACATAGTGAGCTCTGAACACGTGTGGTGAGTGCAAGGAATCAGTGATTTCTCAAGACTCCATTGCCGGGAACTGTGCTGTCACTTTAGGTCTTTGATCTTAATCTTTACAGCCATCCCTCAAGGAAGGACAGATGTCCCCAACTGATGGGTGAGGACTCTAAGACTTAGAAAGGTTAAGTCACACTTCTCATCAGTGGCAGAGCCAGACTTTGAACCCACATCTCTCTGGTGCTCGTGAAGGATCAGTTGCTCGTGGTATGCTGGGTCACCTGGGGGTCACAACGAGCAGCAGCCTTGTCATCTGTAGCATGAACCTGAGAAAAATCGCCCTACCCCCGAGGGATTTTAGACTAAATGAGATGATGTGTGTGCAGCATGTAAAAGGTGGTCAATACAGGTTAGATGCTGACCACCTTTGTGTCCTGCACCCTTCCCACCATCCTATACAGAACTCTTGCCTCACACCTGCCTTGCCCAGAGGTATAGATTTTAGGAAATGGCACCTACCTGGACTATTTGTAATAAAATTCTGAATTCTTTTTCTGAGAGCTTCTCTGCTCCTGCCTGCCACCACCTTGTGGCTCCCCGATGTCCTTGGGACCTTGCTAAATAATGTGTATATTTTAAGGGATTGCCTCAGACAGTTGTAGAGGCACAAATCCAAAATCTACAGGATGGAGACTCAGTGAAGAGTTACAGTTCAAGTCCAAAACTGTTGTGGAATTTTTTTTTTTTTTTTTTTTTTTTTTTTTTTTTAGCCGGGGGAAGTCAGACTTCATTCCATTCAGGCCTTCAACTAATCGGATGGTTTTCTTATTTCTAAATTACTTAAAATTTTTTGGTGTATTAATTAAGCTCTCAGCATGGTGCCCAGATTAGGCTAATTCTTTTGTATCCACTTTTTTTTTTTTTTTGAGAGAGAGAGAGAGAGAGAGAGAGAGAGAATCTTAAGCAGGCTCCATGCTCAGCGCAGACATGGGGCTTGATCTCACGACCTTGATATCGTGACCTGTGCCAAAATCAAGAGTTGGACGCTTAACCGACCGAGTCACCCAGGTGCTCTTACCCTGTGGCATTTTCAATCCTCACAGCAATCCCGAGAGGGCGTGATGACTGCCCAACCTTACAGAAGAGGAAACTGAGGTTCAGAGAGGTTATGAGCCCCAGGGCCAGCTTGTTTCAGATAGATTTAGGGTCCCTTCCAGGGGTGGCAGACTCAGCCCCTGTGGCTCTTACACCTTTTGGCTGTATGCCCCCTTGGACAAGATACAGAGAGACTGGGCCCTAAAAATAGTAACTCTTGAAATACTAATTCACTGTAATGCTCCTTGTGTGTGCTGCTTTCTACCCAGGGCTCCCGCGTTCCTAGTGCAACCAGGGAAGGGAAATCCCTCCTCCTTTGTTTCCACGCTGAGCCCTGCCCTCCCCTGTGGGTGGGTGTCAGTGCTGTATGCTCGATTCCTCTGCCAGCGGATCAGCATTGCTGTAGAGCTCAGGGAAATCAGTCACTCCTGCATCCACTGTCACTCGTGCACCCCTGCCTCGAGCCAAGGATCGCCTCCCCAACCCCCAGCCCATCAATCGAACTGAACATTCCTGCTCCCAGCGAGCCCCAGGGCTCAGCAGCTGTAACACCAGCATCCCAACTGGTTCCCAAAGGAATCAGAGCCCACCACCAGGGCCCTGTGTTTTAGTGACCCTGTGCCGACACGCCAGGTCTTGTAAGACTAAAAGTTCCCCCACAACCCTCCCCTGAACTCAGCCCCCCACCCCCCACCTGATGCGAGCCAATTCAGATATCTGAGTTGCTCCTTTAGCAGAGCAGGGCTTTCAAGCCCCAGGAGGCATCAGACCCCCCCCCCCCCACTGGGGCTTGTCCCCAAAATGCAGGTTCCCAGGCCTCGCCCTCGGAGGCTGAGGCTGCGCCTGGTCTGGGATGGGGATGGGAGGCTGCGTTGGTCCTAAGGATCCTGGTTCCCAAAGTTGCCAGACTGAGGGGCAGTGGTGAGAAACGAGGAAGGGGAATCCGCGAAGGCAGGTGGTCGGGAGCTCCGAGCTTGCGTCCGCTCCGCCATCCAGACAGCCGTTAACCGAGTGCGTTTTGTGGCAGACGCTGTTTTAGGTGCTGGTGACATACCAGCGTGGGGGGGGGGGGGGGGGGGAACGTCCCTGCTGTCTGAGGTTTACATCGCAAACAGGAAAGACACACCGAGAGCAAGTGGGTAAGAAGGTCAGGTGGTGATGGGGTATGGAGAGGAATCAAGGAGGGTGAGCGGGAGGGGCCGGCAGAGGGGGGAGTCACAGGGTTTGGGGGACGGGCCTCCAGGCAGGGGACCGCAAGGCCCAGGCTCGGTGGGACCTTGCTGGGCAGGCAGCCCCGCTGGCCGAGTGCAGGGAAGGGAGGGGAGGGGAGCTGGCGGATCCTAAGTAGTCTTGCTGCAGGGAGTCCGGAGAGGGTGGTGAGCCGAAAGCGCCCCCTGTGGCTGCTACGAGGAAGTGCGCGGGGAGGCGGGGCCTCAGGGTTGAGGAGGCGCTCACATTGGGGGCGGGTGTGAGAAACTTCAGAGCCAGTGGCCTCCCCCCCCCACCAACCCAGGCTTTGGGGCAGAAGGTGTTGGGGGTTTGAAGAGAGAAGCACATAACGTAGCCCCGAAGAGCGAGAGGGAGCAGGTGGGGAGGGTGCCATCAGGGGCCCGGGGGCCGTGGGAAGGGAGTTGAGAGCCAACCCTGGGTCGTGGTTGCGCTTTCCTGCAGCCGTGTTCAGCCGGACGGTGCAGGAGGGCAGCCGTCAGAAAGCAGAAGGTAACTAGGGTCTGGGTTTGACCTGCTGTACCGGGATCGGGAACCGAGGGTTGGGGGAGTTGGTGTGGATGAGGACGGAGGACTTCTGGCTGTGAGAGCTGGGGACGCGGGGCCTGGCGGGCGGAGAGTGAGGGGGCAGCGAGATCATGAGACTGTGGATGCGGTGGGTGAAAGACCGAAGATTCCGGGCACCCAGCCAGAGTGGCAGGTGCGCTGGAAGGTGGCCGTGGGTGGTCCAGAGCGTGGTGCCTGAGAGGTCGGGGGTGTGACTGTGGGGTGAATGGTGGAGGCAGAGTGGGCACCGAGACCTTTGCGGGACGGGAGGTCAGGGACTGAAGACTCTAGGCGCCCAGCCACGTGGCTGCTGCATCACCAGACTCACACCTGGGGTGCGTGGCACCGAGGCAGGAAACCAGGGACTGAGTCCTACGCAGGGGCCTAACGCAGGGAAGGGAGGAGACAGAGTTGTCAGATGGCCCCAATTTCAATGGCGGTGGAGTTGAGGCAGAAGGAGGGACAGGACAATGGGGAGCCAGGGGACACCTGCCCTCCTCCAGCCTGGAGCCCCCAGGGGTGATGGGAAAGCGTCCACTAGAGAGGACTGGGGTGGGGGCAGTGTCCCCGGTGGATAGCCCTTGGGGTTACAGCAGGCAGTGAAGGACATGTTCCAAGGAAGAGCTGAGCTGTGAGTTCTAGAAAGGGCAGCGGAGGGACTGGGAGCCAGGCAGGTTCTGGGGCTCCCTTTCCACTCTTACAAATGGGGTGATTACATCAGGGAAGAGGGAATTTTCCAGAGGCCTGCCATACTCTGGGCAACTTACCAAACACTATTAGGTTCCATGTTCTTCAACCAGAAACTGGGAATAATGACCCTTGTCCCAGGGCTGTGTGGGGACAAGCTGTGAGGTGCAGTCAGATCACAGCCTTCTTGTTCTCGAGGATCCCTGGGTCATTGCGTCACGCTGAGACTAAAGATAGAAGGTTCTGGTCCCCCCCCCACCTCGCTGCATCCCCCCCGTGCCATCCCCCCCCTGTTGTCCACAGTCTCCAGAGACCCCCACCCAACTGTCTCTCTCAAACAGGACCCTCCACTGCTCTCCCCTTATTTTCCCCCAGTGCCATGGTGCACGGTCTGACTCTGCCTGTTTACCTCCTTATGGCTACAATGTAAGCCATTGTTTATTGACTCTGGGTACCTTGTTTTGTTCACTGCCTTACCCTCAGCACCCGGACCATTGCTGTCAGAGGGTGATGTCGATAAATGTGCTAGAATGCCCACAAGAGCTCACATCCGGTGTGACCTCAGAGCCCGGCCCGCTGCGTGGTGGTAAACTGTGGTCTGCAGGGAGGTGGGCTTAGGAAAAGCAAGTTCTCAGCGGTACAGAGAGCACTGGCCTTGGAGACAGATCAACCCTGACCTGAGCCCCATTGAAATGCACCTATTTGTGATTTAGAGAAAGCAGTTGAACCTCTCATTATAATAAGAAACATAATTATTTCTTAGGTGTCTTTTAGCCCTGAAATACCTTTGTCAGTGACTCAGATAAAATCCACGTTATTTAGTTTTATGACAGTTGGGAAAACAAAGTTCAAATCCCACTCGTGGTGCCCTTCACGGGGGGACCCATGGAAGCCGGCAGGCAGAGGGCTGACCAGACGGAGACTCAGCAGTGCTCCAGGCACGGGAAGCGTGTGCAGACACGTGGGCAGGTGGGTCAAGAGGCTCTGCCTCACCCAGAATGTGGACCAGAAAGAGCCGGAGGTGGGCATCAGAGGAGCTGGGTTCAAATCCAGTTGCTACTTTAAATAAATTTTTTTAACATTTATTTATTTTTGAGAGAGAGAAAGAGAGGCAGAGCGCAAGCAGGGGCAGAGGCAGAGAGAGGGAGACACAGAATGCGAAGCAGGCTCCAGGCTCTGAGCTGTCAGCACAGAGTCTGACGCAGGGCTCGAACCCACGAACCACGAGATCATGACCTGAGCCGTATGAAGGGGGAATTGCTGGTGCTCTCTAGACTTCAGTTCCTTGTTCAGAAAGAGAAGATAATGCCAGTTCTCTAGGGTTGTGAGGTGGATTAAGTGAATTACACATGGGAAGGGCTCTCATGAACTGTAAAACCGCGCACACCCGAGAGATGCTCCTAATCGTGTTGGTCTGCTCTGCTGTCTTCCTTTCTGCCGCATCCTGTTTCCCCTGAACTCCCTCGGGGTGGGGGTAATCATCACCATTTATTGAGCACCTACTATGTGCTAGGGACTGAGCCAGGTCTTTTGCGTACATGATTTCTTTTTATCCCCATTTTACAGATGAGGAAAACTGAGACCCAGGTGGTAACAGAGTAAGGATTTAAACCATTGTCCGGGCCCGAACTTTTATCCATCGGCACAGGATGTCTGGGCAAGCGTCCTGTCCTTTTTCGCGCTTTTCTTGTTTTCCATTTGCCGTGCAGTGGCTCTTGCCTTGAGTTGGCAGTCTGGCGGAGCGTGCTGACTCCGGGATAGACTGTTGCAATTTGAATTCTAGGAGCAACTGGAAAGTGATAACGCTGGGTTGGGTGGGTCTCCAAGGTCTTCATGGACCCTTCCTGACCTGACCGGGAAGGTGACCCCCTCATTGCGTCTAGGGTGGCATGTTGGGTATGTTGTCAGGCTCACCCGTCCATGAAGGAATTAATTGAACCCGGTGCATCCTTGACCACGTTTGTGAACGCTGAAAGCTTCAAAAACCTCCACGAGATATACTTGGGGATAATTAGCTGGATGCAATTGCCGTAGTAACCAAGTTTACATCGAGGCCCCATGGAGAGACACAGCTCTTGAACTGGATTAATCAATGTCAACCATGCTGGTGTTTGTTCTTTGCAGGATTAAAGGGAAACGAACAACCCCCACGCACGGTTTGACCGGATGCTCTTTCTCCCCCAGATAATGAAGAGAAAGGAAAATGGCTGGGGTCGCAGCATGAAGTTTTAGCTAGATGCAAGACAGAACTCCCTTACGAGGCTGTGTGCACATTTAAAAAATGCTTCTGTTCAACCAAGACGTGGGTCTCTGACTGGTCTATCCTGGCTCTACCACGGACTGACTGTGGCTCAGGGAAACCTCTCACTGCGCTCAGCCTGTTTGACTATCCGGGACCAGAGGGATCACAATATTCCCCGTGTGTATGAGTTCGTGGGGGCTGCCATAGCAAAATAGCCCCAGACAGCGTGGCTTTAAAAAACAGAAATTTACTTTCTCACGGTCCTGGAGGCTGGAAATGTCCTGGAAGATCAAGGTTGGTTGTCCTGAGGCCTCTATCTCTGGCGTGTACATGGTTGCCTTTTCCCCGTGTCTTCATAGGATCGCCCCTCTGTGCGTGTCTTAATCTCTTCTTTTTTTTTTTTATTTTTTTTCAACATTTATTTATTTTGGGGACAGAGAGAGACAGAGCATGAACGGGAGAGGGGCAGAGAGAGAGGGAGACACAGAATCGGAAACAGGCTCCAGGCTCTGAGCCATCAGCCCAGAGCCCGACGCGGGGCTCGAACTCACGGACCGCGAGATCGTGACCTGGCTGAAGTCGGATGCTTAACCGACTGCGCCACCCAGGCACCCCTCTTCTTATAAAGACACCAGTTCAATTGGATTCGGGCCTGGCCTCGTGACCTCATTTTAACTTAATTGCTTCTTTACAGACCCTGTCTCCGAATACAGTCACGCTCTGAGGTCCTAAGGGTCAGTGCTTCAACAGCTGACTCTGCAGGCGGACACAATACAGACTGAATCATGCCCCCGCCCCCACAATGCCATGTCTTAATCCCCCCAAACCTGTGAGTGTGACACCTTTATACAGCAAAAGGGACTTTGCATGTGTGACTAAGTTAAGGATCATGAGCTGGGAAAATTATCCTGGATGGTCTAGGTGGGTCCAATATGACCGCAGGTGTCCTTATGAGGAGGAGGCAGGAGGTTCGGAGTCAGGAGAAGGGGGTGTACCTGCGGAGCAAGAGGCTGAGGGGAGGCGAGGAGGGGGAGCCAGTTAAGGAACGTGGGTGTCTCTAGAAGCCGAAGGGCAGGGAAACAGCTTCCCCCCTAGAGCTTCCAGAAGGAACACAGCCCTGTCGACACTTGATTTCAGCCTTTGAAGGCTCATTTTGGACTTCTGGCCCCCAGAACTGTACGAGAAAAAAATCCATTTCGTTTTAGGTCACTAGGTTTGCAGTAACTTGTTATGGCTGCCCCAGAAAGTGCATCGGGTTTATGAGGGCAGATGGGGCCGCACGTGCTATGTGCCCGGAAGAGGCAGCCAGACTGACATCAGTCTGGGGCACGGGGCAGCAGGGAGGGGACGTGGGCCAACGAGACACTACGTCCCATAAACTGGGTGGCCTGAGACATGAATTGATTCTCGTCCGGTTCAAAGTCCAAAATCGGGGCGCCTGGGTGGCTCAGTTAGTTAAGCATCTGACTTCGGCTCAGGTCATGATCTCATGGTTCGTGGGTTCGAGCCCCCCGTTGAGCTCTGTGCTGACAGCTCGGAGCTGGAGCCTGCTTCGGATTCTGTGTCTCCCCTCCCTCTCTCTCTGCCCCTCCCCCGCATGTGCGTGCTCTCTCTCTTTCTCTCTCTCTCTCTCTAACATTAAAAAAAAAATTTTAAGTCCAAAATCAAGATGTCAACATGTTTGTTCCTTCTTGGGGCTGAGAGGGAGAACCCAGCCCCTCCCTCTGTCCCGGTGCCTGGCCGTCCCGGGCGACCTTGGCCTGCCGATCTCCTCTGCAGTCTTCACCTCTGTCTTCACACGGCCTTCTCTGTTTGGATGTGAGTCTTTCCCTCTCTGTATACGGACACCAGTTGTTGGGTGTGGGGCTCTCCTCAAGCAGTGCCCCTTCCTCTTCATGACCTCTGCAAAGACACCATTTCCAGATGGCATCCCATTCATAGGTAGACACGAACTTGGGGGACACTCTTTGATCCACGGCAGTAGTGCGGGGGGGGATTGCAGTCGAACCGTGTCCTAAAACCTGCGGGTTGCTGGGTATGGGGGAGGCTGTGCCACTGAGAGACAAGACCGGGGACAGCTGGAGGACACAGGGCGCCACGGGGGTCTGCTCTGCTGGGCCCTGGCCTCTGGCCTCTGGTGGGGCGTGCTAGACGCGTGTCCACGCACGGGCCTGGGTCTGTGACAATCACGCTGTAAGTTGTGTCCTGACGACTGACTTTTCTAGGTTAAAATGTCTCCTCTTCTCCTCCTCCTGCTGTTCAACTACACTGGGGTCCTTGGCAGTTTTCTTTAATGCCCTCGGCTGATGGATGCCCACGTTGACAACCACATCTCAGTGTTCACCTTTTATTTTTGAGATTATGTTAGAACTGGCCAGTGGCACTGGAGGTACCAGAGGGCCATTAAGGGGATTTATGTCAGAAGGGACAGAGTCAGATTTATGCCTTGTAAAGCCATTCGGGTCATAGTAGAAAAGAAGTACGTCCTCGTGTGCGGGCGTTGTTATAAGGAAACGTATCCTGCAATACCAGTAACGTAATCGTATTTATCAAATCAGATGTTTATTACGCGCGTGCTTCTCCGGTTATTACTTACTACTGCCTAGTATCGATTCTGGAAACTCCTGCGTGTTTTTTGTTTTTTTTTTTCTTGAGATTTGTTTTTTTTCTCTCTCAGGCAGAGAACATTGATCTACAGACCAGGCCACATGCAGCTGGGGTCTTATCTGCTAACATGTGAACTCTGACCTTCTGTGAATAGTTCTTTCTTCATCAGTACGATGGGAGCAGTGACATCCGCTAGAGATGTGTCAGAACTCAGTGAGGTGACATACGAAACGCTGCCATTGTACTGATGCAGAGTAAGCACGGTCCGTGTTAAAGCCACGAAATGTGGCAGCCGCTAGCTGGGGGGGTGGGTGCAGGCTCCGCTCAAGCCGGCTAAGACGGAGGTCAGCAGTCAGGGTGACCCCCACCTACCCACCCCGAGCCCCAAAGATGGCTCCTTATCTGCCCCCAGGGCCTGTTGTGTTGGCCCAGCCTGACCTTCGAAGCGTCTGGGCCTCACTCTGCTAACAAAGAGCATGGCACCCATGGGGATGGCCCTGTGCTGACCACTCCCATGAATCCCCACCGAAATCAAGTGGGTCACGAGTGTCCGGCCAGACCAGAAGGAAAGCCCAGGAATTCGCTTTGCGTCCTAACCCACCTAAAGTTGGCTTCCTCCTCAAATAATGCCCCTCACAGGTGGCCCCCGCCTGCCTCTGTAAGCTCGTCTCCCCTGACCACAGCCTCTGCCGACCCCCCCCCACCTCCCGGGCCAGGCCAGGTCTGTCCTCCCTGTGCCCAGAGCTGCCCAGATGTCCTCCGTGGTGAACAGCGGGGAGTCACAGGAGTTTCTGGATCAGACGACGGGCTTGTTGAATTTGGGTGTTACAATAAAGGGCAGTTCCTGCGAGAGGATGTACATCGAGGTGCTTTAACGACACCAAGAATGAAAGTGACTGAAGCAACCCAGTCCTTCCCATAACTATGCGGATTGTGTGTCATCCGACTTGGAGCGAGGAAAAGTGGGCCCGCGGTGGCGGGTGGGGCGCCGGGGCCACGGGGCCGGCGAGAGGGGCGCTCAGGACTCGCTCCTCCCCACCTCCACCTGCCACCTCCGTGCACACCTCCCGCGTCCGCCTCTGGCGGTGAGAGAGCCGCAGCTCTCATTCCCAAACGTGGCCCTTCTTCCATCCGGTTTTGCTTCGTTGCCGCGGAGGATTGCTGACGGAGGGCCTTCTGAAGTCCCTGCGGTGGGACACATGCAGAAACGCCTTTTCCGCCCTCCTTTGCAGTCAGGATCAGAGCCACTTCTGTCCTGTTGTTTTTTGTTTTTTTTTTTTAATAGACAGTAAATTTCGTATTAAAAAAAATAAATAAAATAAAATAGCCCAGCTGACATTTTATGCTTTGTTTTATTTGGGGGCCGGAGAATAATTCAGGAGCAAGAACCAGGTTTTATAGCCTCGCCTGCGTCCATTCCATCAAAGTGCCATTTCGCCCGGCTCTGAAATTATGGGCCTGTCCTCAGAAAACATCGTCACGGCCTTTCCATCCACGCGGAGCTCCTGACGCGCGTTCCGAACGCCCGAGCCCATTTGGAAGGGGATGCTGTGCTGGCACGCAGATACCATCAATGAGAAAAATAGAGCGGGAGGGAACGGCCCTGAGTCCCGCGGCCCTACGGCTCTGATAAGATGCTCTGCCCGTAAAATGCTCTTATTGAATCCCAAGTGACTCGGGCTCTCTGGCTCCTCTGCGTGGCTTTGCCAGAGTCTGCCTGGTGATGCTCCTATGAAAGAGATCGCATTCACTTTCCCAGAAGCCAGGCGATGGGCCCGAGTGCTCCCCAGCTCCATTTAAACAGCAGGGATAGTGACCTGTCGCTTATTTCTCCACTCCTTCGGCACAGGGACGCCTGCCGTCAGTAGGACCGCGTTGGATTTTTCCAGCAGCAGTCAGAGAGGGGGCGATTTCCATTTTCCCGGTGAGGGAGCAAGGCTCATGTTGCCCTAGATCATAGTGTGTCGGTTTTCCATTGCCGGCTAACCAACAGCTACTAATTTAGCAGTTCACACGGTTCACATTTATTCCCTCAGCTTCCGTGGGTCAGGCCCCCGGCACGGCTGAGCTGGCCCGTCTGCTCAGGGTGCCACAAAGCTGCAGACTAGGTACCCACGGGCTGTGCTTGTTCCTGGACCTCCGCCAAGCTCCCACGGTTGTGGACAGACCAGAACGCGTCCCTGCGGCTGCAGGCTGAGCTCCCGTTTTCTCGCTGGCTCTCAGCTGCTGGAGGTACCCGCGACTCCCGCCCTGGGTCCCGCACACATATGACAGTGCCCATCCTCAGAGCCAGCAAGGGAGGATCCCTCACTCCAGCCTGATGGAAACGGAGTCGGAGAGAATGGAATCTTGGGGGTGACACCTGTCTCCTTCGTCACACTCCCTTGGCTGGACCCGCGTCATAGGTCAAATGATCCGCTCTCTCTCGGACAGAGTCGGCCACCTCACCTGCAAAATGGGGGCTTGCTCCCAGGTTGCCCATGACTGACGCTTTCTTGATGTCAACCTAATGTCAGCTCTTCTGGAAGTCCTTCTGTGACCTCCCACCAACAGCAGGACCGCTTTTGGTTTCTAGATGTTCAAAGCACTCGTCCCAACTTGTGACGGGTCATTTATTCACGAGCTTCCTGGCCCGTCTCCCTTCCTGGAGCTCGAGCTCCATTCAGCTGTATCCGTCTTGTTGGCTCTTGTGTCCCCTGTGACCACAGAGGGGACACCCCATAAATGCTGGAGAACCGTTGATTCACCTCCAGGCTAAGAGCCGGCACAGAGGGAACGTGTGCATGTGTCAGATTTACCCCGCAGCATGAAGGGCACAGGAGCACAGGCAGGGGTCACCCTGGTGGGTGGCCCCAGGGGGCAGGGCTGGGAGCCCAGGCTGTCTGCTCCTGAGAAGGACTCACCGGACAGATAGCCTCTCTCTCTAGTTTGCCGGGCTGCTCACCTCTGTGCCCTGTTCGGTCCTCTTGACGTGAGAGACGGTGAACGGGGCTTTTCAGGGGTGGCGGCAGACTCTGTGGGCAGTGGCCTGTCTGAGGTCACCCTGTGGTCTGGGGGGGACCCCGGCTGCCACTGGAGATCGGCCAGCCCCCTCCATCAGCTCCCCTTCTGCCGGCTGTGTTAGCTTCCTAATTACCACAAAATCTGTGGCATAAAACGACATGAATTTATTATCTCACACTTCTGGCCAGAAGACTGAAATTCAGGTGTCAGCCACACCAAGACTCTATGGAAGCTCTGGGGAGACATCGTTCCTGCTTCTTCCAGCTTCTGGTGGCTCCTGGTGCTGCTGGGCTTATGGCCACGTCTCTCCAAATGCTGGCCGTGTCTTCACAAGCTCTTCTTCTGTCCTTCATGTCTGTGTGTCCAAATCTCCCTCCCCTCTCTCTTGTAAAGACAGAAACCATTGGACTGAGGACCCCCCCTAAACCCAAGATGGTTTTATCTTGGGATCCTTAACTGATTCCACCTGCAAAGTGGCGTTTCCAAATAAAGTCACATTCTCAAGTTCTGGGTGGATACGAATATTGGGGGGACACTATTCCCCCCCAGTCCACGAGGTGACATCTCCTTAGGTCTGCCCCCATCTCACGTTGGCTCTGGCACCCTGATCCCTACTGTCTGAATGCACCTGGCTGTTGCTTCTCCAGCAGCCCCCTTCAGTCTTCCCCGGCTTCGTGGCCTCACTCACTCCTGCACTACAGCATCTATGCTGCTGAGGCACGTGGCACCCAGCCCACGCGTGTCTCAGCCCCATGGATTCTGAGCTTCGTGTGGGAGGGACTGTGTGCTGAGTCCCTGCAACCCCAGCTCTCGGGCGTTTGCAAAATGTTGGTGGGAAGAAAAGGAAGAGGAGGAGGAGAGAGAGAGTGATGAAGAGAAGGGGGTAGGTGCAAAGCCCCGAGAGAGCACCTTTAGCATCAGAGGAGGCCATGGTCCCTGCAAGCATTTTGGGGCTTATGCTCTGTGGGCCACAGCCACCTCCTCCCCCATCCCCACCCCCCAAACAAGGTCACGCCAGGCCTTACAAGATTGCTTTAACATTCGCTGTTCTGTCTCCTTTTTTTTTTTTTAATGCTTATTTATTTTGGGGAGAGAGAGACAGAGAGAGAGAGAGAGAGAGAGAGAGAGACAGAGAGAGAGAGAGAGAGAGAGAGACTGTGAGCGGGGGAGGGGCAGACAGAGAGGGAGACACAGAATCCGAAGCAGCTCCAGGCTCCGAGCTGTCAGCCCAGACCCGATGCGGGGTGCAAACCCATGAACTGCGAGATCATGACATAAGCCGAAGTTGGACACTTAACTGACTGAGCCACCCAGGCACCCCTCTCCATTCTTGACAAGTACTTAGTTCCCCTTTTCTTTTTTTTTTTAACATGAAATTTACTGTCAAATTGGTTTCCATACAACACTCAGTGCTCACCAACAGGTGCCCTCCTCAATGCCCATCACCCACTTTCCCCTCCCTCCCACCCCCCCCATCAACCCTCAGTTTATACTCAGTTTTTAAGAGTCTCTTATGGTTTGGCTCTCTCCCTCTCTAACTTTTTTTTTCCTTCCCCTCCCCCAAGGTCTTCTTTTAAGTTTCTCAGGATCCACATAAGAGTGAAAACATATGGTATCTGTCTTTCTCTGTATGATTTATTTCACTTAGCATAACACTCTCCAGTTCATCCACGTTGCTACAAAAGGCCATATTTCATTCTTTCTCATTGTCACGTAGTATTCCATTGCGTATACAAACCACAATTTCTTTATCCATTCATCAGTTGATGGACATTTTAGCTCTTTCCATAATTTGGCTGTTGTTGAAAGTGCTGGGGTACAAGTGCCCCTGTGCATCAGTACTCCTGTATCCCTTGGGTAAATTCCTAGCAGTGCTATTGCTGGGTCATAGGGTAGATCTATTTTTAATTTTTTGAGGAACCTCTACACTGTTTTCCAGAGCGGCTGCACCAGTTTGCATTCCCACCAACAGTGCAAGAGGGTTCCCGTTTCTCCACATCCTCTCCAGCATCTAGGGTCTCCTGATATGTTCATTTTGGCCACTCTGACTGGCGTGAGGTGATATCTGAGTGTGGTTTTGATTTGTATTTCCCTGATGAGGAGTGACATTGAGCATCTTTTCATGTGCCTGTTGGCCATCTGGATGTCTTCTTTAGAAAAGTGTCTATTCATGTTTTCTGCCCATTTCTTCACTGGATTATTTGTTTTTCAGGTGTGGAGTTTGGTGAGCTCTTTATAGATGTTGGATGCTAGCCCTTTGTCTGATATGTCATTTGCAAATATCTTTTCCCATTCTTTCGGTTGCCTTTTAGTTTTGTTGATTGTTTCCTTTGCAGTGCAGAAGCTTTTTATCTTCATGAGGTCCCAATAGTTCACTTTTGCTTTTAATTCCCTTGCCTTTGGAGATGTGTCTAGTAAGAAATTGCTGCGGCTGAGGTCAGAGAGGTTTTTTCCTGCTTTCTCCTCTAGGGTTTGAATGGTTTCCTGTCTCACATTCAGGTCCTTTATCCATTTTGAGTTTATTTTTGTGAATGGTGTGAGAAAGTGGTCTAGTTTCAACCTTCTGCATGTTGCTGTCCAGTTCTCCCAACACCAGTGTTAAAGAGACTGTCTTTTTTCCATTGGATGTTCTTTCCTGCTTTGTCAAAGATTAGTTGGCCATGCGTTTGTGGGTCTAGTTCTGGGGTTTCTATTCTATTGCCTTGGTCTATGTGTCTGTTTTTGTGCCAATACCATGCTGTCTTGATGATTACAGCTTTATAGTAGAGGCTGAAGTCTGGGATTGTGATGCCTCCCGCTTTGGTCTTCTTCTTCAGTATTACTTTGGCTACTCATAGCTGAGAACTTCCCTGATCTGGGGAAGGAAAAAGGCATTGAAATCCAAGAGGCACAGAGAACACCCTTCAGAGGTAACTTGAATTGATCTTCTACACAACATATCATAGTGCAACTGGCAAAATACAAGGATAAAGAGAAAATTCTGAAAGCAGCTAGGGATAAACACGCTCTAACATATAGCGGGAGACCGATAAGACTAGTGGCAGACCTATCTACTGAAACTTGGCAGGCCAGAAAGGAATGGCAGAAAATCTTCAATGTGATGAACAGGAAAACTGTGCAGCCGAGAATCCTTTATCCAGCAAGTCTGTCATTCAGAATAGAAGGAGAGAGAAAGGTCTTCCCAAACAAAAACTGAAGGAATTCATCACCACTAAACCAGCCCTACAAGAGATCCTAAGGGGGATTCTGTGAGTGAAATGTTGCAAGGACCACAAAGGACCAGAGACATCACTACAAGCATCACTACAAGCAGGAAACCTACAGACATCACAATGACTCTAAACCCGTATCTTTCTATAATAACACTGAATATAAATGCACTAAATGCTCCAATCAAAAGACATAAGGTATCAAAATGGATTTTTTAAAAAAGACCCATCTATTTTCTGTCTACAAGAGACTCATTTTAGATCTGAGGACACCTTCAGATTGAAAGTGAGGGGATGGAGAACTATCTGTCATGCTATTGGAAGTCCAAAGAAAGATGGAATAGCCATACTTATATCAGACAAACTAGACTTTAAAGACTGTAACAAGAGATGAAGAAGGGCATTATATATTAATTACAGGATCTATCCATCAGGAAGAGCTAACAATTATAAGTGTCTATGCACCGGATATGGGAGCCCCCAAATACATAAAACAATTAATCACAAACATAAGCAACCTTATTGATAAGAATGTGGTAATTGCAGGGGACTTTAATACCCCACTTACATGGGATCTAGATGGCTAGATCATCTAGACACAGGATCAATAAAGAAACAAGGGCCCTGAATGATACATTGGATCAGATGGACTTGACAGATATATTTAGAACTCTGCATCCCAAAGCAACAGAATATACTTTCTTCTCAAGTGCACGTGGAACATTCTCCAAGATAGATCACATACTGGGTCACAAACCAGCCCTTAATAAGTATAAAAGAATTGAGATCATAGCATGAACACTTTCCAACCACAATGCTATGAAACTTGAAATCAACCACAGGAAAAAGTCTGGAAAACCTCCAAAAGCATGGAGGTTAAAGAACACCCTACTAAAGAATGAATGGGTCAACCAGACAATTAGAGAAGAAATTAAAAAAATATATGGAAACAAAGGAAAATTAAAATACAACAATCCAAACGCTTTGGGATGCAGTGAAGGCAGTCCTGAGAGGAAAATACATTGCAATCCAGGCCTATCTCAAGAAACAAGAAAAATCCCAAATACAAAATCTAACAGCACACCTAAAGGAACTAGAATCAGAACAGCAAAGAAACCCCAAACCCAGCAGACGAAGAGAAAGAATAAAGATAAGAGCAGAAATAAACAATATAGAATCTAAAAAAACTGTAGAGCAGATCAATGAAACCAAGAGTTGGTTTTTTGACAAAATAAACAAAATTGATAAACCTCTAGCCAGGCTTCTCAAAAAGAAAAGGGAGATGACCCAAATAGATAAAATCATGAATGAAAATGGAATTATTACAACCAATCCCTCAGAAATACAAGCAATTATCAGGGAATACTATGAAAAATTATATGCCAACAAACTGGACAACCTAGAAGAAATGGACAAATTCCTAGGCACCCACACACTTCCAAAACTCAAACAGGAAGAAATAGAAAACTTGAACAGACCCATAACCAGCAAAGAAATTGAATCAGTCATCAAAAATCTCCCAACAAATAAGAGTCCAGGACCAGATGGCTTCCCTGGGGAATTCTACCAGACATTTAAAGCAGAGATAATACCTATCCTTCTCAAGCTGTTCCAAAAATTAGAAAGGGAAGGAAAACTTCCAGACTCGTTCTATGAAGCCAGCATTACTTGGATTCCTAAACCAGACAGAGACCCAGCAAAAAAAGAGAACTATAGGCCAATATCCCTGATGAATATGGATGCAAAATTCTCAATAAGATACTAGCAAATCGAATTCAACAGCATGTAAAAAGAATTATTCACCATGATCAAGTGGGATTCATTCCTGGGCTTCAGGGCTGGTTCAACATTCGCAAATAGTTCCCCTTTTCTTGAGAGCTCTACTGGGAGGCGCCGTGTGTGGGTACCAAGTGTTTGTTGGTTTGAAACACAAACCCTTGACCCTGGGTCTTCTGCCCTTTGTTTTAATTTCGTAAGTTTTCAACCTTATCCTTCCCGTGGGGACTCCATGAATCATCTCTGTCCACTGTGGATGTTTTGTGAACTCGGCAGTGGTGGGGGCAGGGCGGTGAATTCCATTTTCAGAATGCTCATCAATATTCAAGGCTCGAAAAGTCACAGTGGAACTAAAAGTTTAAATATATAGGTTGAGTGTTTCTTTCATCCCCAAAGCCATAGACACTGTACTGCATGATTACAAATAACCAGCGTCTGTTTTCAGGTACAGTTACTAGTTGATAAACTCAGGAGCAAATGTTTTCTATTTTGAAGCAAGTTGTTATTAGTCTCAGAGGATTGGACATTTATTATAAATGAATGAGTGGGGTTTGCATTTCTAAAGGCTGTGGTTTTAATACCGAGCTTCGGGGAGTGTATGCATGTTCACGATAAGTACATCGGGGCTGAAGATGTCAATTGAGTTTCTCAAAGGCTTTTGTTGTTGTTGTTGTTGTTACATTTATTCTTCCATTCCTCCCTCATCCGTGTTTCCTGTGTGTTGACAAAGACTCCTTCTCCTCAACCAAACTTCATGCAGGCTCTTCTGAGTTCTTCTGCAACTCGTCCTCCGCTTTCGGGCTTTGTTGTTCACCTTTGCATTGTCCAGTCTTAGGGAGGACCGTGATGTTGGTTTTGCCAGAAGCGTCCATCCTCCACATCTGGTCAGGTGCCTCATCCTCCAGGTGATGTCCAGTGCCCCAGCCTGCCTTTGGCAAGAGTCCTCTAGCGGGTGGCTTTACCCAGAATCCCCCTCCCTTGATGTTTCCAGTTAGTAACTTTGCATCCATGACCCCCACCTGCTCCTTGGCTGTAAATTCCCACTTTGTCCGTGATGCGTTCAGAATTGAGGCCAGGTCTCCCCTGCTGCAATTGTCCTGAGTATAGTCTGTTCTTGCACTTGACTACTGTCCAGCTGTGATTTTTCTCTGACAGAGTCTACTGGCGACAGGCATCGTGCTAGGCACGTGGTGCAGAGGTGAAGAAGGCAAGCTCCCGCCTTGAATAAGCATGACTTGGAGTCGGAAGCCCTCCGCTCTAATGGCGATGTTCGGCAGAACTTTCCAGAAAGTCGCCCGCCCCCACCCTAAAAAAGACCAGCAAACTTTCTCCCCAAAGGATCAGATAATAAACATTTCAGGCTTTCGGGGCCACATCAGTCTCTGTAGTATATCCTTTTGGTTTTGCTTTTTGTGCGTGTTTTGTCTTTATGACTCCTGAGAGATGTAAAAGCCCTTCTTAGCCTCGCAGGCTGCACAGAAAACTGGCTGAGGGCTGGGTGTGGCTGATCTCTGACCTAAACAAGTTGACACTCTTCCTGAACCTCCTTCCCGTGTCTGTAGAGCAGAGACCGTCACCCCCAGGGGGGTTGCATAACATGGTGGGAGGGCTACAGTCCATCAGGAGGGGGGAGCGTCCACGCAGGTGCTCAATGAGCAGATACTCCTAGGAGTCTCAAAGCCAGAAATTGTCAAGAACGTTCAGGAAGAAGGTATTCCCACAGGCGACTTGCACTTCCAGGAAACGAGAAGGAAGCAAGAGCACAGGTGCTCTATCATCGTAGTAATTACTCCCCTGCTCCCTGCGATGTCGTGCCAAGGGAGAGACAGGCATGCCGGGTGTTGTCAGGCGTTTGTCCCCAAGTGTCGTGTTTGTTATGTGCTCATCAATAGACTCCAGGAATCACATTTTCAGCCTCTTTGTTTTCTCTTACAGAGACATCAAGCCAGACAACATACTGCTGGATGAACACGGTAAGCCTGTTACGCGAGTTTTATAGGGACACTTGCAGCGGGGAGTTTGAGGCTCTGGGAAACCGGGGTCCTGGGGCGTTGGATTTGAGGGTTGGCTAGAAAGCCTTTTTTGCTTTAATTCTGGTGGGTGAACATCTGTGAAATTTCCGGTCCGTGTCCTGAGCAGTGAGGCGAGCCCAACGTATTTGAAGGTTTCATGGCCGACCGCATAGCTGTTCTTGTCCTGATGTGAGGAGGACGGGGCAGAGGTGGGAATGAGATGTAGGGCTGGAGAGCTCCCCCACCTGTGGACCTGCGGCTTCAGGAAATGTGCTTACCTCTCCGAGCCTCAAGCTCGTCTTCTGTAAAACATAAAATGGTGTCCGCCTTCCAGATTCTCACGGAGATCAAAGGGCATCATATGTGCCTCGCAAGCCAGAAATCCGTAATCCGTAATCCGCCACGCTTTCCCTCATCCTGGCTTCTCGAGCTTTCATGTGCGTATAGACCCTGATTCAGTAAGTCTCAGGTGGGGCCCGGATTCTGCATTTTAAGAGCTCCCGGGTGAAGCCAACGCTACTGGTCAGTGGACCCCATTTGGAGAAGGAGGGCCGCCTGTGTCCAACTTTGGTCTCCTGGGAATCTCTGCGGGGACTTGGTAAGAATTAAAGGCCATTCCCTGTCTTGCTTCGGCAGGCCCGGGCCTCTGTGCTTTGGCTCACTCCCAGGGATGTGACGCCCATCAGAGTCGGGCCGTAACTCCAGGGCGTGGCCCAACAATGCACAGTTCAGCCGATCTGACAGTCACCTGTAGCCTTGAACACTGACTTTGCTGACGCGGCTTTGGGGCCTCAGCCCCCAAGGGCTTTGGGGAAGACGGGGTGGAGTCAGCAGCTGGGGAGTTTTCTGAGGTGCTCCTGTGTCGTGCGGGGGTGAGACTGCTGCCTCTTCTGCGCAGCTCCTCCCAGCCTCCCTCCCCGACCCCAGGAGGCGGAGGCTGTGGCTCCTTCTAGAAGCCTCTCTGGAAGCCTGTTTGTGTCACCGGTGAGGCTCAGGGAATCCTACCTCATTGTGTAAGCTCCTTGGTATGAGGAGGTGGAGAGCAGGAGTGATGGAACCTGGGCTCGAACCTCCCGCCAGAAGCTGAAACCAGCCTGGGTGCTTTGGGGCGGTGGGTTGAAATGCCTGTGCTCCGGACCGGAGGGTCAGTGATGACCTCAGGACACCAGGGGGCCTGGGCAGAGCTGAGGATACAGGTCACGGCTCCAGTGAGTGTATACAAGTCAGGAGCCCCGGATGTGGAGCTCAGCTGACCCCCCGGCTCTCCGCGTGTCTTCGGCAAGTCACTCCACCTCTGTGAGCCCTGGCTTTCCCAGCGGTAAGGCAGAAGCGGGGCGGCGGGGCGGGCACGGCGACCGTGGAAGACAGACAGTGAGGGTCCGCCCCTGTCACGCCAGCAGGACCTAAAAGGTGCTCCCTCAGCCGCTCCCTGCCCCTTCTCTGCTCAGGGCAGGGTGGGTGCGATCACAGAGGCAGGTGAACACGACTTAACCGGAAGAACTCAGCCATTTTATCTGGGAGGAAATGGGACTCCACAGTTCATACGTGATCTGGCTACTGGTTCCTGTGGCCACTGCGCCCAGAGACGCAGGCATGCAGCCTTCCCTGTGTCTCCTTGTTCCTGAGCTCTGCATCTCCATCCTTCCCTCTCCTCCTTCCGTTTTACGCTCATTCTCAGCTCTCCACTCGGCCCCTTTCCCCTCTCCTTCCAGACCAGACCTACCCCCCCCCCAGATCTCTGAGCGCCCCATTCTTCACCCCTCCCACATGGTTTCACGTGTCCTGACCCTGCCTCTGGCTTTGCAGCATGCCACACACTCCCCAAGGGCCTGTGGACCGACCTTCTTGACCCTTCTCTGAGCTCCTGTTTCACAGGGCCGTCTCCTCTTGGTGTTGAGACCCAGCGCTGAAACACTACTTCATACTAAAGAGTGAATGACACCTTCCCCCACCTCCAACTTTTAACATTCCTTTTAACTGCCTTTTCAGGCAGTGCAGGAGGGAAGTCGAGGAGCGGGGAATTCTCTACAAAACACACAGGTCTTCTCCGTAAGAGCCTGTGGTCATGGTCCCTCTTTTCCTGATTTACATTAGGAGGCACTCGTCAGCTTTTTTTCCCTCTTAGTTATTGTTGCCTTTAACTGTACTGAGGTGTGACTGGCAAAGAAGACTTGTATATGCTGAGGTTGCACAATGTGATTTTTTTTAAAGGTGTGCAACATGGTGCTTTAATGTAGGTATACATTTTGAAATGATTAGCCCATTCACGTTAATTAACATATCCATCACCTCATCTTTGTATTTTGTGTATGGTGACATTTAAGATTCACCTTCTTAGCTCAAAATACTTCTGAGTTCAAAAATACAGTCGGATGTTCCGAGCCACAGTCGCCAGGATGAACATTAGATCTCCTAACCTTGTGCTAATTGCATTACAAAAAAAGTTTACAAAACGGATGCTAGTGTTGCTATTTAAAGAGTCTGACCGTGGATCTCATCGACTGTTTTCCCTGTTGGCGGTGTTTACAATGGAATATAAACATAAGGAAATACACGCAATCACAGTTTCTTAGTAACGTTCAAGTTCTGCTGGTTACACAAAATCCGAGGCTCTCATACGAGCTTTTCTGCTCCCTCAGTGTCTCCTATGCTTTCTGATCCTTCAGACTGGGTTTAATCCTTCCAGACAGGCACTGGCATTCTGTCCTGAGACTTGGGGTCTCTTGGCCAGCAGCAAAGGCAGAGACAGATCATACCTGGAGCAAAATGAAGTTGAAGGCAGGTAGAACATCTTAGGGGAGTGCGGGGAGGAGTGTCGGGCGTGCGTTAGGCCTGAGGACAAACAGCTCAAGGAAATGGGGTCTTAAAGTTGCAAAGGGGACGGGGAGGGGGAGGGTTACATCCTTTTCTATTGGGATAATAATGCTGCGCAATCAATAACTGCATGACTTTAATGCACAAACAGGAAGCATCTAGTAAGCTCCCAGGTCTGCGGGGGTTAAGCTCTTACAGGCAGGGCTCCATCCTAAGACTGAGGTCAGGTGGGGTCAGCCAGGCTGGTGACGTTGGCCGTGCTCACGCCTGAGGGTTGCCTGCTTCCGGCTGGCACATCCCGGCCTTGGCCGGGCAACTCAGCCCTGCCCCTCCCAGCTCTCCCTCCAGCAGCCCAGCCCTGCGTGGCCTCTCAAGGCTGCAGTAGAAACAGGGGCACGGAAAGCCCGGCCCCTTGAGCTCACCCCTGTGTCACATTTGCTCCCGTCCCAGTGGGCAAAGCGCGTCATGGGCCGACCTAGAGTAGGGGTGGGGGCACCGCACGGCGCATGGCTACATGGGTGAGACAGCAGGGGAAGAGCTGTGTGAACCGATGCCATCCTCTGGAGGAAGCAGGTGGAAACAGGAAAGCTGCCGGCACAGGTGGGCCAGTGAGTCTTGCCACCTGAGTCTTTCCCGGGCTTCGCCAAAGACGAGCAGAGTCAAGCGTCAGAAAACCCTGCCTTTCTGCCTGGGTGTCCCTGAGGGCCCTGGTTCGGCATTCGCTGCTGTTGACTGAGTTCTGGAAAGTGACACCTTCACTTTTGCGCACCTGCCATAGGCTGCCCGTCGTGCCAGGTGATCCAAAGGACATAGGCCGAGCCCCACCCATGGAAGTGATTCCTCTTGCAGGAGACGGTGGTGCGTGGGGGGATTTTCAAGGTACCTGGTGGTTCTGAGGTCAGTGCTGGGCCAGGGCAGGGGCTGGGCCGTGCGAAAGCGGAGGGACTGGGCTGCGGGCTTCCTGGGTCCTGCTGTGTGTGAGGGGCGGGGCTCACAGGGCACTTGGGGGCAAGTGGGGACGCTCTGCTGCAGGAGGCCATGAGACCCCACACAGTTCACACTTTCATAACTGGCGGTGGAGGGTGGAGCTCGCGTGGGCAGGAGACACCTGCCCTCAATCTTGGGCATCAGGTGACACAGCGGCCACGGCAGCCGAGTTTGCTTTCCTCTCCTTGTATTAACCGTGCCTTTTCTTCCTGACTTCTGATGCCCGACTTCTTCACACTCAGGGCCACTATCCACCTGCCCCAGTCACCCCAGGGCCAGGCCCCAGACGAGCAGGGACGGTCCCTGCACCCCAGAGCTGCTGAAATCATGCAGGCCGACCAGTCCTAACCCTGCCTGCCCTGCCTCACTCACTCCTTCCCACAGAAACCACCAGAAAGCCCCCTGCCCACGTTTTCGCCCTTCTCCCTCAGCCTCGCGGCCGACCCTGATCTCCTCCACGCGGCCCCCATGACGCGGTGGACCCCCTTCTCTTGGGTACGTCCAAGAACAAACTATCCTTTCAGTGGCAGTTGTCTCCTGGTCTGTTGGCCTTACTGTACCTCAGATGTCCCATTAACTGATGTATTTTAGAGCAGTCCTTAACTGAACTCGTCTCAAAGAATTCACCCTCCATTGTTGACATATTTATTGATGATTGTGAGGGGCACTCCCCGAAACAGTAGCAGACAGGAGCACAGACTCTCCTTGTCAAAACGCTTTCCAGGCTTCCTCCGTCGCCCCTGGAGGCAGAGACCCCAGGGCAGCAACAAGGTGGGCGCGCATTGTTTCTGAAGCCTCGGATCCAGGGACTGGAGAGCGGAGAAGTAAGTGTGGGGGGCCGGGGGTCTTTCCAAGTCGGAGGGGCCACAGCGTGTCATTATGTAGACAGGGTCCCGAGCGTTTCAGGACGGAGTGTGGGAGTGGGGTTGAGATCTGCTCTGGGGGTCCTTGGGAGGTGGTAGGTAATGTGCTTCTTTTCAGAAGGGCCGCAGGGAAGGGTCGGTCCTCGTGCAGCACGATGCCAGGGGAGAGTCGTTTAGCCTCAGCGCGGGAGTCTCTGAAAGCCCCCAGTACACAGCCCCTGTCTCAGTTTCCTACGGCTGCTGCAACAAAGTCCCACAGGTGGAGAGCTCCAACAGCAGAAATGTATTGTCTCCTACTGTTGGAGTCTGGAAGCCCAAGGTCAAGGTGTGGACAGGGCTGTGTCCCCTCTGCGGCACCCGGGACGGTCCGTTCCTGTTCTCTCCGTGAGCTTCTGCCAGTCCCCGGGCTGGGGCAGCGTAATTCCAAAGTCTGCGTGGCATTCTCCCCAGGTGCATGTCTGTGTGCAAGAACACCAGGCTTACTGGATCAGGGGCCCACCCCACCCACTTCCGTGTGACTTCGTCTTAACCAGTTACATCTGCCATGGCCCTACCCAAATGGAGTCACCTCCTGAACTAACGGGAGTTAGGACTTCAACATACGAATTTGGAAGGCGGGGGAACATCTCAGCCCCATCGTCTCCGTATGGGATTTTAACAAATGAAAAATAAAGCAAGGAGGTGGCCGATAGGGGCCAAGATATCACCTCTTTGCTGACAAAAGCTTGACTTTGTGTGAGTCAAAAGGGCTTCCTTCTCCAAGACCCCAGCGAGGGGAAGATTCACCTCCCAGATCCCCACCCAGGTGGGGTAAGATTCTGTTCATAGAAGACCAGCAGAGGGGCCCGCATCTGCCCGGGCAGAGCTAAACTGAGTAAAGCTAGTTTGTTCATCCCAAAATGACCCTTCACATAACTTCCCTTCCTCCCTTGTGGGACAGTGAGGAAGGGGTGGAGAAGGGCCAAGGGTCTACGGACGTGAGATCCTTCCTTGTGAAATCATGAGTTTCTAGGTCTCTGGGGACACGGAGTCCAAATTCCTGCTCTGCCTCATGATCCCCTTAATTGCTCCTGGTTTCCAGAACAGTGTTGGGCACCGGGCTGGAGGCCCATGTGGCCTGGCCCCCGGCTTCGGGGTGCACATGTGTGTGGAGGGGAGGCTTTCATCCTGGAGTGAGTCCAGGAGGGTGACCTGTGGGGATAGCGGCGACCTGGCCATCCCCTGACCTGGAGGGAAGGCAGTTCCATCACTGGCCAGCAGCACACCCCTTGTGCACACACCGGTCTGGGCAGCAGTGCCCTCTCGAGAAAGTGGCTTGGTGAAGAAGGGGGAGTGGTGAGCCTTGGGGTCAAACCCGCCTGGGGCTTGGATTCTGGCTCTAAGACCTCGGGCTGGACACTCAGTTCCTAGCTGCTCACACCAGTGATGAGGCCACCTTAACAAAAGTCCTGCCTCCGCGAACACCCCTGTCTATCCAGCTCGTCCATCCTTTGGCTTTGCCCCAAACAGCTGACCTCTGCTTTCTTTCCACCTTCCAAACCTCTCCTGAGCACAGCTCGCTGGCAGAACACAAATCTCATCCAGAACCCAAGGTGTAAGAGAGTCAGGAAATGTGGATCTCCCCTCTCTCTGGCCCTTGGAATACAGGAAGTAGCAAAGGACGGAGTGGAATGTGGTGAACGTAGCACAATGTATGCGCTTGGTGAACCGCTAGTTGTCCGCCTGAAACAAATGGAACGTTGTGTGTTAGCTATGGGGAGGAAGGGAAGTAGGGAGGGAGGAAAAGAGAAGGGAAGGGAAGGGAAAAAGAAAAGCAAAGGGAAGAAAAGAGAGAGGGAGAGAGGAAAGAGAGAGAGAAAGAAAGAAAAGAAAAAGAAAGAGAAAGAAAAGAAAAGAAAAGAAAAGAAAAGAAAAGAAAAGAAAAGAAAAGAAAAGAAAAGAAAAGGAAGGGAGGGAGGAAGGAAGGAAAAGAAAGGCTGCTAAATGTCAGGAGATCGTCGCCAGCCTGGTCCTACAGAGTCGTACAGAGCAGATCACAGCTGGAAAAGCGCTATGAAAACCTCCCCATGAATGGTGTTCATTGTAATTAATTTATGTGATTGCATGAAATTACATGCCCAGCCAGAGTGTGGAAGGAGAGTGTATTGGCCAAGTAGCCTTGGCTACCCTGCAGGGACTCACCCAGAAACCTGGTGGCTGGAGAGAAAAGAAGAAACAGAACCATGGAGAACCCCTCCCACAGAAGCCTTGGGCGAGGTGGATTCCCTGGGGCATCAGATGAACCAGGCTGCAAATGCCGGGGAAGGCTTTACGAAGTCCCAGTCTATCCTGGGGGAAGTCCCTGAACTGGTCCGGGCGTGAGAGGGCCCCACATCTCCGCCACGGGCTCAGGAAATCCCAGAAGGCTGTTGGCTGCGCACAGCGGGGCCTGGAGCACACAGAAGGTTCTATGGCCCTGAATCCCCGCCCCGTGACCAAGACACGGGAGGAGGTCAAATCAAAGAGGAAGAAAACCACACTTTCTTCTCATCAGGCAGACATGCTCTGAAACAGTCAGTCTTCCTGCTGCCGTCAGCCAGATGAAGCCTGGATAAGCTCGTGCCCTGGGATTTGATTTGGTTTCTTTTTCTCCCTTTCTTTCTTCTGTTGTCCTGCAGTAAGCCCGCTATGATCTCCGTGAAGATAAGGAGGAGGGGAGAGCGCACGGGGTGTGTGATCCCAAGCGGAAGGTCAGGGCCAGCGTTATGTCACAGTGACATCTCAGAAGCACCGTTATGATTAGCGGGTGCAGCGGAGCCTGCCCTGGGGAGGGGGCTGCAGCCCACGGCGGTGGCTTCATCCGGCGGCTTCTGTTCCACAGCCCCAGTCTGGACCCTGCTCAGGCATGATGTAGACCTTGTAAACCAGCGAAGGAAGAGACATGTTCACAAGAGACTTTGCTCCAAATCCAAGTCTCATGAAAGGGAAACGGGGGGAAGTGGGGGGGAGTAATGTGGAAGGTGATCCCCTCTTGTGGACTGGACTGAATTCCATTGTCACTCCAGGTCTAGCTCCCCCTGGTGGGCACTGCCTTAACACCCACTCCCGGGAATTCACAGGGAGGCGTGGCGTCCAGGAGACAGATCTAGAGAGAAGTCACTGTGCTCCCAGACACAGCCTGCCATTCGAGGGTTGACTGTCCCCTCCGAGCAGCACCCCCAGGCGTGGGCTCATAGGTCCCAGTGAGATGAATGTGCTGCCCGGGTGCATTTGGTTAATACCCACGTGGGGTCACTTCATTATAGGGGCCGAAAGGGGAGAAGAGAAGCAAGGGGCATGGCGGAACAGAAGTAGAAGTTTGTGCAGTGTAGCTGCGGAGGGGGTAAATGAAAATGCAGCGCATTTCACGAAGACTTTGGGTGGCTTTCCCCGGAACGGATCGGGAAGGTGCCAGAGCTGGCTTGCGAAGCGATAGTCATGGCGCTGGTAACGCTCAGGTGACTCTGGGTGGTGACAAGGCAATTATGGCCCCAGTGAGGGACTGTGGGTGGGACGTCAGCACCGCTGACCATCCCCGCCCCTAAGTTCACGACACAGATAACCGACATTGGGGTTTCAAGCCCCTCCCTGAGACATGCAGGCAGGGTGTGGGCCATAAACAGTCGCTGAATGAATAAAGAAATGAGTGAGACTTGAAAGGGACTTGAAAGTCACATGGCTGTTGTGTATTTTTATACTCAGAAAATAGCCCCGGTTACAACTCCTTATAGCACCAACTCTGACATTAGCACTTGTGTTTATGGAAGTCATGGAGGGGGTGGCTGGTCCCACCAGCTGAGGTCAGGCTGAGAAAGTGACATTACTACAGTCATAGCAGCCAAAAGTTGACATGGAATGTCATCTACTCCTGTAAATATCACTCTAGGCAGTAAGGGGGGGGGGGAGGGAACAGGATTTACTTACCGTATCTCTTTCATTCAGTCTCTTATTTGGTCATTCAGTCAGTCAGCAAACACTTGATGGGTTCCTTTCCCAGGAGAGCCCTTTGCTAAGGTACTGGAGGCGGAGATGAACAAGGCAGGATTCCTGGCCTCAAGGGGACGGACAAAGTGACAGATACAGTGTGGTGGATGCTAGGAGGGACGTGACACTGGAGGGCCGTGGAGGGCCGGGGGGAGAGGCCTGAATCCGTCTGCTATGGACGGAATGCTGTGCCCCCCACCCCCTGCTTAGAATCCATATGTTGAAGCCTTAACCCCAATGTGATGATACTCAGAGCTGGGGCCTTTGGAAGGTAACTGGATCTGGATGAGGTCATGAGGTTGGAGCCACCACCATGGGATCGGTGCCCTTATAAAGGGACGAAGAGGACAGAGCTGTGCCTCTCCACCATGTGAGGTTACAGCAGGAAAGCAGCCATACAAACCAGGAAGAGGGCCATCACCCTCGCCTCAGATTTCCAGCCTCCAGGACTGTGGGAAATAAATGTTTGATGTTTCAGCCCACCCCCCACCCCCACCAGCCTATGATATTCTCATAGGAACCTGAGCAGACAAGACACAGTCAGAGATGCCATCCCCTGTGGTAGTGAGCTTCCTGTTGGTGGCAGGATACAAGCAGAGGGTAGATGCAAAGTCTCGGGGCAGGTTTTGAAGGATGAACGAAAGTCTACGAGGCAGAGGGGAGGGCCGAGCATTCCAATGGTGTCAAATGTGTGAGCTCCCTTGCATTCAGAGAAAGGAGGGAACCTTGGCTGCAGCATGGCTACTGATTGTTGCTGCCACCATTAAAACTTGTGCTGATGGGCCTCACACAACATCTTGAGCTCCTTCTCTTGCTGAGTTTTGAATGTTTTCGATTTATGGAAAGCAAATAGCCTGAAACTCAGTTCATATTTGCCAAGTTTCTCGTAAATTTCCATTCTCTTGGGAAGGAACCCATAGGAGACCTCATATGGCACTAATTTTCACTTTCCCACATCTTTACTCGTTTGTTAAAGGAAGCCCAGTAGGGAGTTACAGCTCATCAATTAGCACTGTTGGGGGCGGGGGGGAGGGACCAGAAAGTGGAATTTGCTGTCTGTCGCACCTGCTGTGCGTGAGTCCCAGGTGAACCTCAGCAGGCCTGCCCAGAGCCCTCGCCCGCCCCGCCCCTGCAGAGGGCTGTCTGGTGCAGCTATGCAGGGGGCAGCGTGGGGCAGAGGTAAACGCTCACCGACCAGGATGAGGCCTGAGACCAAGTCCAGCTTCCTCCCAGATCAGCTGTGTGACCTTGCACAGCACACTGGCCTCTGGGACTTAAGGTTACTCTCCTGTTAAAAAATGAGGGTAGTCAGACCTTCCTGACAAGCGTACTTCAAGGCTTACCGTGAGGTTTGGCACCAAGTCTGTTCCAGTCATGCGACCCTAAAAACCAGTGGCTCAAACTAGACAGGCTGCATTTTTCTCTTCCCCACTTTGGTGCTTGGCCCCATGTCCATTCACAGCAAAGCAATGTTCAAAAGTGAGTTGGATATGTGGCTCCTTCTCAAAACTCCCTCACTTGGAGTAAAAGCCACTGTCGTCTCCCCGGCCCTGGAGTCTTGCACAGTCTGCCCCACCCTGCCCTGTCTGAGCTCCTGTCCCCCTTTCTCTGGCGTCCTCGCTGGCCCCTCGGAGGGGTCTGTACGTGTCTCAGCTTCTGCCAACTACGGTCTTCCCCTGATGGTGTTATGCCCAGAATTCGTGATCCCCAAAGACCACCAGGGAGCCGAGTCCGATGCAAAAGCAAAGAGCCTTTATTCGAGCTAGCTCGAGCTCAATCCCCTACCTGCACCGACGCAGCAGTGAGATACCAGGGAAAGAGCGAGTTTCAAAAGCACAAAGGTTTTATAGGGGTCTAGGGGCAGCCGATTGGCTGGGGAAGTGGTGTGTTTTGATCAGGAAGCTTGAATGGGTGAGCGGGAGGTCACTCAAAGGGAGGAGGCGTGGTCTAGGTGAAGGACACAGAACAAGATGGAGTCGGCTGGCGTAGGCCCGCCCTTTCAATGGTCCAATGGCTTGCTTCCCCCTCAACCCCTGTCTTCCGGCCTTGTTCAAATGTCACATTCTCAGTCCCTAACTGCTCTGTTTAGTGCTTACAGCTACCCCATGATGTACTTACTAATATTAGTTCCACTCACCAGATGAGGGACTGGAAGCTTCCAGAGTGAAATAACTTGCCCGAATCTCATAAGTGGCTGTGTCAACCGTGATGTGCAGCCAGTCATGTATGGCAAAGAGGAACTCAAATAGTCCCAAGCAATGAAGGGTGTTTTTCAGCTTATACAGCTGAAATCCAGTGGAATGCGGCTTCAGGCAGGGTTTGATCGGGCTCTGGCACCATTTCTCATCTATGCTTGCAGCTCTACCTTCTCCATGGGTAGGCTTCATCTTCAGACTACCTTTCTTTATGGTAGCAAATGGCTTTTAACAGTTCTGGGGGTCATATCCCCACCTTACACTGGCCAAAGACAGAATATCACTTTAGGTACCTCCTGAAAAAAAAAAGAACTGAAAAGTTTTCATTTCTTGAACTCCCTAGAAAATTATCTCCCCAATTTTTAGGTCATATGCATAATCCTGAGTCAAATGCTAAAGTGGAGGGTAAGGTCAACTTGACCCAAAGCCGGATGTACCGGGACCAGCAATTGCTAAGACAGGAGGTAGGAGTGACCACAAACAGAATATGCCTACCAAAGGAGCCCAACCACTGGTTCTGAGACAACCCAGCTCCCAAGGCTATGTTCTTAACCACTCTGCTCAAAGCCTCTTAACAAGGGAAAGAATGCCATCATTGTGTGCAGATAATGTGCTTCTATGCCTACAAACACCAAGACTCCACTTCAAGAGCTGTCATTAAGAGACAGATGAACTGCTTTCCCAAGACTATAAAATAAAACAAAATGGAAGTTCTTTTTTCTCTGTTAGAAGTCCATGATGTTCAGAGGGGCGGAGCCTCCTTCTATCTTGTTCCTCATCTGTGTGGCAAAGGATGTTCTCCCAAACCCACGTAATAGGCAAATGGAAGGAAGGTGGGAGGAAGGAGGGAATGAGAATTCTTTCAAAGCAGATATCCTGGAAGTTCAAATATCATTCTGCTCGCCACCCTTTGGCCAGAAGCTGGTCCTGTCACCACAGCCAGCTGCAGGGGGGCTGGAAGTCAAGCCTTTAGCGGGGTAGCCCTGAACCCAGCTACCAATCCTAGTGCTGTCTGAGAAGGGAAGATGGGATTTTGAGAGATAACCAAAGCTTTTGTGATGGAAGATTAACAGAGAAGCCAGTTGGAGATGAGGAAGCAAAACCCAGTAGCTTTTCATTCCACCGAAAACAGCCAGGGAGAAAAAGAAATGGAAAATATCCTCGTTCAAAAAAGTGACCAAAACTACGTAATACCTGTCTACAAGCGAATGTACCCAGGGATTTACAGAGCGTAAATGAAGAGAACACTCAACATATTTTGAAGGAATCAAGCAAGATCTGGATGAAAAGCCGGGCATGACCCTGGGTGGAAAAATGACGTGTCCACACTCCTCAAATGAATGTATACATTAATGGAATTCCCGTCACACTTCATGGAGGGATTTCCTAAAACCGGGCACAACTCGTCTCAGAAGAATAAATGCCTGAGAGTCACTACAAAAACACTGGAAGGAAACACGAGTGCAGGTGAGGCCCTCCTATCGAATACTGTAACAGCCTACACATCTACTGTAAATAAACTGATCGAGTCCTGGCCCAGCGGTAAACAGTAGGTCAGTGGAACATAAGAGAGAATCCATAAGCCTATCTTTGTATCTGTAGAACTTGATAGAAAATGAGGGTCACATTACAAGATATTGGGAAAGGTGAAATATTTCAACAAATATTGGTGAGACAACTGGCCATCCATTTGTAAGAAATAAAATTAGAATGTTATAACAAATCATTCTATATGATTGGGAAATTTTTTTAATGTTTGTTTTTTTATTTATTTATTTAGAGAGAGCGCAAGTAGAGAAGGGATAGAGAGACACACACAGAATCTGAAGCAGGCTCCAGGCCCCGAGCTGTCAGCACAGAGCCCGACGCGGGGCTCTAACTCACGGACCGCGAGATCATGACCTGAGCTGAAGTCGGACACTCAACCGACTGAGCCACCCAGGCACCCCTGGAAAATTTCAACACAAAAGATCTAGAAGGATTCTAAGAAAATATAGAAGGTTGTACAAAATATTTGGGGGTGGAATAGGTTTCTGGAAAATTATAAGGACAATATACTCAAACTATAAAATTAACTTATTATTATTTAAATTTTTAAAACTTTCATGTGGCAAGAGGTACTGTCAGTAGAGTCTAAAGACAAACAACAAGCTAGGAGCAAATATTTGCAGTACACAGAGCACAGTGTAAATGTGTCTAATAGACACAGCTCTTGTTGAAAATTGATTATTAGGGTCTGGATGGCTTAGCCAGCTGAGCGTCCGACTCTCGGTCTCAGCTGGGGTCATGATCCCAGGATCATGCGATGGATGGAGTCCCACATCGGGCTCCGTGCTGAGCGTGGAGCCTGCTTAAGGTTCTCTCTCCCGATCTCACAGCTCGTGAGTTCGAGCGCCACGTCAGGCTCTGTGCTGACAGCTCGGAGCCCAGAGCCTGCTTCGGATTCTGTGTGGGTCTCTCTCTCTGCCCCTAACCCACTCGCATTCCGTCTCCGTCTCTCTCAAAAATAAACATTAAAAAAAATGTTTTAAAAGATTCTCTTTCCCTCTGCCCCTCTCCCTGCCTCTCTCTCAAAATATTTGCAAAAAAATTTTTTTAAAAGAAAATCATTCAGGATTCTAGACAGTTCCCAGGGAGTTGGTAACTGATCATGTGAGAAATGTTCAGCGTCGGAGCGCCCGGGCAGCTCAGTCAGTTAAGCATCCAACTTCAGATCGGGTCTTGATCTCACCATTCGGGAGTTTGAGCCCAGATCGGGCTCTCTGCTGTCAGTGCAGAAGCCTCTTCTGATCCTCTGCCTGCCTCTCCCTCTGCCCCTCCCCTGCTCATGCTCTCCATCTCTCAGAAATAAATAAAAACATTAAAGAAAAAAAAAACCTTAAAAAAATGTGCAGCCTCATCTGCAGTGAGATACTACTATTCCTCGCCATGTGATTTGCAACAAGTAAAATCATTGAGAAGAGTGCTGGTAATGCACGGAAATACTCACTCCCATATCCTGTTTAGAGTACCATAAATGACAACTTTAGAACATAATAAGCAAACCCTTTGATCCTGCAGTCCCACTTGTGGGGATTTATCCGGTCAAATGAAAGTATCTGTATGTATGTAACGCTATGCTCAAGACCGCTAGGGCCAATACAGTCACAAGACAAACAAGTAAGCGACCCAAACTGCAAACCTATAGGGCGATTGGTGAATAAAATATGATATAATCACACTATGGGATGCTTTGCAGCTATAGGGCCGCAGTTTCTTATTTGAAACTCTTGGGGCCAGATATGTTCTCATATCTCGGAATTTTTCGGCTTTAAAAATATATTTATGTTAGATAACATATACCTTAGCAATATGAAAAGAATATATGTCTGATAGTTAATAATACTTAAAAGCAACACATAGTATATATTATGTAACACCCCCATAGGGGTTAAATGAATCACCAAGGGGGATCAAATATATTTGATAATCAAATATATTAACATTTTATAGCAAAACATGAATATTCACCGTAAGTGGAATAAATAGAACTATAAAGGGAAGTTTCAGGTCAAGTTTTATCACCAAGTAATCATCAAAATTATTGGATTTCTTTCCAATGGAGAACAAGGGTAAGGCCATTGAGGACAGACCTATGTACACAGACCTGTGAATGGAAAGATGTCATGATGCATGGCTAAATGCAAAAGTAACTTCTGGAACAACCCATGGACTTTGATCTCATGACCGTAAGGACAAACCAATATGTGTGGAGACACATATGCAGAAAAGGGAGAAAGGACAGAGAACCAGGTGACTCCGTGTGGTTACGAGCGGGGGCGGGGGAGCGGCTCAGATGCACATTTGCAGTCTTTGACTTACTCTAATCAGCTGGTGTCACTTTCATAATGCAAATACTAATATTTTTTAAAGAAAGGGAGAAGTGAAGGAAAACCAAATAAAAGCCATATGGGAGGGTTTCAGGGTCCTCTCCGTGTGGTGGCTCTGCATGGAAGCCTACAGGTGTGCGGGCAGAAATGACTGAGACCCTCCCGTGCCTCACTGTCAACAATGGGACTGTGGATTCGTTTGTTAGTATTAGAAATGGGCCTGGGAGGGGCACCTGGGTGGCTCAGTTGGTTGAGCGTCTGACTCTGGCTCAGGTCATGATCTCGCAGTTCGTGAGTTCGAGCCCCGCGTCAGGTTCTACACTGACAGCTTGGAGCCTGGAGCCTGCTTCTGATTCTGTGTCTCCCTCTCTCTGCCCCTTCCCTGCTTGTGCTCTTTCTCTCTGTCTCTGTCTCTGTCTGTCTGTCTCTCTCTCTCTCTTTAAAAAATAAATAAAACGTTAAAAAAAAAAAAAGAAATGGGGCCTGGGCAGGTGCGGGGGTCAGACCGGCCCTGGCTGCAGAAGGTGGGGTTTGAGCCACACCGAGGCGGGATAACACAGCTATGAGCAAACACATACGAGAAACCACCCAACGTGTGTGCCAGCCGCTGTAGCATTTTGCTTTTCTTAAGCCCTGCCTCCTCCCAGCCGCTCTCTGGGATGGGTATTTCGCTGCCACCCTCCCCACTTTACAGACGAGGAAAATGAGGCCCAGGGACACGAAGTGCCTCGCCCAAGATCAGACAACTAATCACAGCCCAGCTGAGACCCAAAGCAAGTCGGTGTGGCTCGGAGTCTGTGCCCACCGCTAGGCCGCGCTGCCTCCCTGCGGGTAGGACGTGGCACGGCCACCAAGTCCAGCCCCAGAGGCTGCGGCAGCTGCATGTTCTAAGGAAGCCCCCTGGGTGGGCACATGCTGCGTCCGGCCTCAAGGGGTTCCCAGCAAGGGCCTGGCTAGATGACTTAAGCTTCACCCACAAGCACCCGAAGGGAACTGGACATCCTCACGGAGTACCCGGCGGCCACATCCCACCCAGGAGCTCTGAACATAGCATCTGGCAGAAGCCTGCCCACACATCAGGGCTGGCAGCTAAGCCTGAGATTGGGGATTTGCACGTGAACCCACTGGTGCTCTCTCTGTCCACTGCGTCCGATGCTATCAGGCGCGCGTCTCGAGTGAGCCTCATGGCACCTGCTGTGGCGGGTGTCTGTGCACCTCCTGGGGGTTCCCTCCAGGCCCTCCCAACGTCAGTTTTCTGTACGCAAGCCACTTGGGTGTTTAAGTCCCAGCATCCCGAACACAGCTTTCAGGTTTTCAAATCCAACCATTTTCACATGATGTGATGACAAACAGAGAAATGTGATTGCGTTTATATCTGGCATTCAGATTTCTCAGGGTTGGCTCTGGTATGTACCAAGTTCCCCGGGAGGCCAGTACTAACTGTCAGAATGCTACTCTGTCCCTCTCACCCCCTTCCTTCCCTGCTTCTCTTCACCCCCTTTACCCCACATCTCCTGTCTCCTTCCTTCTCGGTCCTTCTTACTTCCTTCTCTGGCTTCTTAAACACTTACATATGGGTGCGCCCAGCCTCTCTGTGTCCCGTCTGCTGCCATTACTTTAGGCTCGATGGAAGGTGGTCTCAAATCCCCAGCCGCCTCCCCACTGGATTCCTCAGGCCCCCACTGACCATAGCAAACAGCAGAACGAGAGTGTCCTCTGGGCATGAAAACCCTCTCTCCACCCTCTCTCCTCGCCATGGCCACTCAGCTTCCTGGGTGAGGGAGTCCAGACTGACCCCTTTCATTTATTTACCGTGAGCTTTGACTTTCTGGGTCAGTGCCTCCAAACTTTTAATCCATAAACGTTTGCATCATGTCCTCATTAGATTTGTTTACTTAAAAGTAATATGCATGTATCACCAAAAACTCACATCGTAAGACTGGCACAGGGGCGCCTGGATGGCTCAGTTGGTTGAGCGTCCAACTCTAGCTTTTGGCTCAGGTTGTGATCCCGGGGTTGTGGGATCGAGCCCTGCATCAGACTCCACACTGAGCGTGAAGCCTGGTTGAGATTCTCACTCTCTCTCTCTCTCTCTCTCTCTCTCTCTCTCTAAACAAACAAGAAAAAAATTGCACATCACTGAGACATTTTTTGTGTGTATGTGTATATATACCTACACATTCAAATGGTATTAACTGTCTCCATGTTATTAATTAAATTCTCAAAACTTGTTCATCTTACAGCTGAGAAAATTTATACCTTTGACCAAACTCTCCCTATTCCTCCCAACCCCAGACCCTGGCAACCACTTTCTATTCTCTGCTTCTGTGAGCTTTTTTTTTTAAATGTAGATTCCACATAGAAGTGATACATTCTGTATTTGTCTTTCTCAGTCTGGCTTATTTCATTTAGCATGTGATATCCTCAGATCCATCCATGTTGTCAAAAAAACGCCAGGATGTCCTCCCTTCTCACGGCTGAATGGTACTCCATTGTTTATACACACCACATCTTCCTTATCCTTGCAGCCATTGGTGGACCTTACATTGTCCTAAATTTGTCTAAGTTTGTCTACTGTGAATAATGCTGCCCAAACTAGACATTTTCAAAGTATCAGATACAAATAGTATTCTGTGTAGAAGTTCTAATATGTTCTTGTACCCACCATACAGCCCACAGCTTTAAGTAGACAAGGAAATAGCCCAGCCGTCTGCAGCTCTTGCTAACTGGGGTTTCTGTTTCTCTATCTCCAGGACATGTTCACATCACAGACTTCAACATAGCGACGATCGTGAAAGGAGCAGAAAAGGCTTCCTCTATGGCTGGGACCAAGCCCTACATGGGTGAGTGTTCCAGGCCCCTTTGGGGTGTTGTAGGCCCAGTGCCTGAGGCATCAGCGTTCCTGTGCTTCACCCCCACCCCCACGCCTACCTGCCACCCCCACACCAGGCCCCATCCGCTCCCGGTAGGTGCCAGGCACTCTCACACTTTTGTCTTTGCTGTCTTCCCTGCCAGGAAGACCTTCTCCTCCTGTGATTTCTAGAGGACTCCTACCCAGATAGAAAACCTTGCTTCAGGGGGAAAAAAAAAAAAAGCAGACAAAACCATTTTTTTCTTTTTTATTAGTGTCCAGTGGTGTTGCCAAGATATAACTTTGGTATTGGTCATGTGGGGTCTGTATTCTTAGGTACACAGTGTTTTTCCAATGTGTTTTTTCAAGTTGGTTTTTCTTTAAGACCTTTGATGGAAGTATCATTTTTAGTAAGCATGCTATCTCCTTACTTTGTTTTCTCCGGGGACACCTACTGTCTGAATGTGGGGCCTTTACAAATCTTCAATATTTTGTGATTTTCAAATATTTTGTATCTCTTCCTTTATTTGTTTAAAACTTTCCTCATTTTTCTCTTTCTCCTTCTTTTAAAGAGTATCTGTTGTGTTTATTTGCTTTGTGTGCTTTCTAGGAAAATATTTATTGCAGAAGTAGTTTTCCCTTTATTTCTATTTTTTTTTCCTGAATTTTCTTGCCTGATTTCTGAGTTTTTTAAATTCCGATTTATGTTGTCCTTTCACGTCTTGCATAGTTTTCTTAATGTCTGTATTAATTATTAATTCTTAATGTCTATGTGAGTTATTGATGACCGTGTAGCAACGCAAGTCAAAACTTAGTGGCTTATATCATGTTCACGGATTGGAAGAATTACGACTGTTCAGATGTCCATACCACCCAAAGCACTCCACAGATTCAGTGCAATCCCTATCAAAATACCAATAGCGTTTTTAATAGAACTAGAAGCAATAGTTCTAAAATTTGCATGGAACTTTGCAAAAGGCCCCTGACTAGTCAAAGCATTCGTGAAAAAGAAGAAGAAAGCTGGCAATATCACAGTCCCAGATTTCAAGCTGTACTGCAAACTGCAAACTGCAGTAACCAAAACAGCATGGTACTGGCACAAAAACAGACACAGAGGTCAATGGGATGGAAGAGAGAGCCCAGAACTAAACTCACACATACACGGTTAATTAATCTATGACAAAGGAAGCAAGAATACACAATAGGAAGGTGACAGTCTCTTTAACAAATGGTGCTGGGAAGACTGGACAGCTACGTGCGAAAGAATGAAACCGGACCCCTGTCTTACATCATTCACAAAAATAAACTCAAAATGGGTGAAAGACCCAAATGTGAGACCCGAAACCATAAAACCCCTAGATGAGAGCACAGAGAAACACTGGCCATAACAACATTTTTTTGGATAGGTCTTTTCAGGCAATTAATCTATTGGAATTACATCAAAATAAAAAGCTTCTGCACAGTGAAGGAAACAATGAGCAAGATGAAAAGACAACCTACAAAATGGGAGAAGACATTTGCTAATGACATATCTAATGAAGGGTTTGTATCCAAGAACTTCTATTGTTGTATAATGATAATAAGTCCATTAAAAATGGGCAGAAGGCATGAATAGACATTTTTTTCCAGAGGAGACATCCAGATGGCCGACAGGCACATGGAAACATGCTCATCATCACTCATCATCAGGGAAGTGGAAGTCAAAACCACAATGTGATGTTACTTCACACCTGTCAGAATGGCTAATAACAAAAAGACAAGAAATAACAAGTGTTGGTGAGGATGTGGAGAAGGAGTCCTCATGCACTGTTGGTGGGAATGTGGACAGGTGCAGCCGCTGTGGAAAACAGTATGGAATCTCCTCAAAAAAAATCAAAACTAGAACTACTATATGATCCAGTAATTCCAGTTCTGGATGTTTACCCAAAGAAAACAAAAACACTAATTCAAAAACATATAGGCTCCCTTCCTGGATTGTGACATTATTTACAATAGCCAAGATACAGAGGCAACCTAAGCGTCCATCAATGGATGAATGGATAAAGAAGATGTGGTGTATATACACAATGGAGTATTACTCAGTCATAAAGAGGAATGAGATCTCACCATTTGCAACCACACGGATGAGCCTAGAGGGTATTATGCTAAGTGAAATATAGAAAGACAAATACAATATGGTCTCATTCATATGTAGAATCTAAAACGCAAAATAAACAAGCAAACAAACAAAAGGCAGAAACAGACCCATCATTCAGAGAACAAGCTAATGGTTACCAGAGGGGGAGGTAGATGGGGGGAGGGGGAAATGGGGGAAGGGGAGGGGGAGGTACACACTTCCACTTAGGGAAGAAATGAGTCACGTGATGAAAGGCACAGCATAGGGAACATAGTCGATGGCACTTTCGTAGCGTTGTATGGTGACAGGTGGTAGCTATACTCATGGTGAGCACAGCATAACGTGTATAGCATTGTGGAATCACCTGAAACTAATGGAACACTGGGTGTCAACTGTACTTCAATGAAAAACAAAGAAAGGAAGTTTGGAGATGACAAAAAATAAGTTTGGAGAATGATAAATGAACATTGTTTTAAAAAAACACTTAGTGGCTTAGAAGAGTGACATCGTGCTGTGTCTCACAACCCACCATTTGCCTGAATGGTTCCTCTGCTGGCTTAGGCTGGGCTCACTCATCCACTGGGGGGGGGGGGCGCCCACTGGGGGCAGATCTCAGCTAGGACAGCTGAGTTCAATGAGTCTCTATGTGGTCTTGCATCACTGGGGGGACTGAGTGAGCTTGCTCACATGGTGGCAGTGGTTTCCAGAAGGAGAACCCACTTCCCACATGCTTTCAAGCTTCTGCTTGTTTCACGTTTCCTGACATCCAGTTAACCAAAGCAAGTCACATGACCACGACCAGAGACTATGTGGGAGGGGACTGCAGGGGGCATGGATACCAGAAGGGCTGACTCATTGGGTAACCATTAATGAAACAACCAATCACATCTTTTAATGCTTCTGAAATAGTAGGTCACGGTTTTCCTCTGTTTTGAGATGGAGAGTCGTGCATCTTTCTGATCCATCGTCATTGTTAAGTGAGTTATTCTGCTCTTTATTTTCTTTCCTCTTAGGATAACTTTGCATGGAATTTGACTTAGATACCTTTCTCTTTCTTTATTTTAATGTGAAATTAGTTTTCCTGAACTTTTGGATGATGATGTGGTTCAGGCTAACTTTTCTTTTCTTTCTTTCTTTTAATTAGATGTTTATTTATTGGGGCGCCTGGGTGGCTCAGTCGGTTAAGCATCCGACTTCAGGTCAGGTCATGCAAGATCTCACAGTTCATAGGTTCAAGCCCCGCGTCGGGCTCTGTGCTGACAGCTCAGAGCCTGGAGTCTGCTTCAGATTCTGTGTCTCCCTCTCTCTCTGCCCCCCATCCTCTGTCTCTGTATGTCTCTCAGAAATAAATAAAAACATTTGAATTTTTTTTTAATTTATTTTAAGAAAAAGAGCGCAAGCAGGACAGGGGCAGAGAGAGAGGAGAAAGAGAATCTTAAGCAGATTCCGTGCTCAGCACAGAGCCTGATGCAGGGCTCGATCCCATGACTCTGAGATCACGACCTGAGCCAATATCAAGAGTCAGACACTCAACCGTCTGAGCCTCCCAGGTGCCCCCAGCGTAGCTCTTCTAATCGAACATCTTCTGTTGTTTTCAAGAGTGTCCAAATCCACTGGGACTTGCTATCTGGGACTTCCTGATCTGTTCTCCTTCCCCACTTTGATCTGGAACATCTCTTTCTTTAGTCTATAGGGGCCCCTGTCCCACTGAGCTTTTGATTCCACTTTCAACAGTTTCTCCTTGGGGCTCCTTCTAGAAGGGAGCTCCAGCTGGACGACAGACATTTGGGGTCCCAGACTGACCTGCCCCCACAGAGCACTGGACTGGACAGGCTCTTCCAGACTTTAGCCACTGTTCTCAAACTGGCCAGCTAGGCCTTCCAGGAAATTCTTGCAGGCTGTGTTGGCGCACTCTGTTCTCTAGCCCGTCGTATCCGGTCCTGTGTCTTCTCTGTTTCCCTCTGTTCAGAAATCACTACCACGGGAGTCTCATCACTATTGCTGGTTTGTTTTCACACACTTACATTTAGGGACTTGTGGGGAGACAACTTAGTTTTGTAGGAAGTGTCACGCATGGGTTTTGGCTTAGCTGTTTATCTGCTCTGTCAGTTCACATGCGTCGATGTGTAGAGATTCAAAACTATGTCATCACCTCCGAGAATTCACTACGTGTGTCGTTCATCTTTTATTTATTAAATAAGTGAAGTTTGGCCACAAATAATGGTAAAAATAGTCCTTCTTAGGGGGTGCCTGGGTGGCACAGTCGGTTAAGCGTCCGACTTCAGCCAGGTTAGGATCTCACGGTCTGTGAGTTCGAGCCCCGCGTCAGGCTCTGGGCTGATGGCTCAGAGCCTGGAGCCTGTTTCCGATTCTGTGTCTCCCTCTCTCTCTGCCCCTCCCCCGTTCATGCTCTGTCTCTCTCTGTCCCAAAAATAAATGAACGTTGAAAAAAAAATAAAAAAAAAAATAGTCCTTCTTAGTATTTGCTACATGCCCAGCCATTGAGCTAAGTGCTTTCCATCCACAGTCTTATTTAATGTCACAAACAGGCACAATTATTCATTTCCATTTTAGAGCTGAGGAAAGACGTCGGTGATGAGGGTCAGACCCACGTCAGCATGAACACCAGAAGGCATGCATTCAAGGGAGCCTGTTCACTTCAGATAGTCCCCTTGGGACGCTGAATCTTCACACCGATATGGCTTTCACTGTTGAAGGTCTTTCTGAAATCCCTTTACAGAAGGTTCCAGAGCTGAGGCTAGTCTGTCCAAGGAGGCCACTGACTTAACAAATGGATGGGAGAACAGGAGTGGGAGGGATGTTAAGGCTGCCTCCCAGGCTTCCGTCTTGCACAGCGAGGTAGACTATAGTGATGTCCTCTGTGTGGGAAGCACAACAGGGCCCACAGGTGTGTGGGGTTCCAGGAAATTGAGTTTGAAATTGAGGTGTCTGGGAAATGCTGTCCAGGCTCCTGGAGTGATGTGGACAGGATTGTGGACTGGGGAGTTACCAGCACTGAGATTCGGCAGAGCCGAGGCAGTGACAGGGTCCCCCAGGGAGGATGCAGAAGAGAGGAAGAGTGCCAAGCCTGAGGCCCAGGGGACACCATGCCAGGAGCAGCCAATAGAGCTGAACGAGCCATCATCTCCAGAAGGGCAGTGAGGAGGCAGAAAGGACAATAGGAGAAATGTGTCCCATTTGGAGCCGCCTTCGTAACCCTGTAAGTTAGTTCTGACTTCCTTTAAGCTATTTATTTCCCCAAAAGCAGACTGATCTCCAGGAGTGTAGACCGTAGGCCACAGGAGAAATTCAGATTAGTATTGTATCAGCCCTTTCTTCTCTGCCTCTGCTCCACCGCCATGCATAGCAGACTTTCCGGCACCTCCTCAGAGATGCCACCGGGCCTGCCCAGCCTCATTCCCTGGCTGCCCAGTGATGTCCTGGCTCCCAGCCTCTGGGGAAGCAGACAAGTGGTGACCCAGCTGGCCACTCTCCACAGGGGCCCCACGTCCAAAAGGGAGAAGAAAACCAACACGTATTGTGACCCTGCTACATGTTTGTCATTGCAATTATCTATTTATTTATTTTGAGAGAGAGTGAGCACAAGCAGGGGAGGGGCAGGGGTGGGGAGAGAGAGAGAGAGAGAGACAGAGAGAGAGCGAGAGAGAGAGAATCCCAAGCAGGCTCTGCACTGTCAGTGCGGAGCCCAATGCGGGGCTCGAACTCACAGACCGTGATATCGTGGCCTGAACCGAAACTAAGAGTTGGATGCTTAACCACCTGAGCCACCCTCAGAAGATCCATGTGAGGTTTCTACATCTCTCCATTGTATAGATGAGGAAGCTGAGGCCAGGGAGGTTGATTCACCTACCCAGAGTTACACCGCTGGCAAGTCAAGGACCCAGAATTTGAAGCCATGTCTGTTTGGATCCAAAATCTGCACTTTTGCCACATACCAAGTTGCCTTTTGACCCGGAGTTCCTGCGTTGCAAAGCCGTATTTCTCAGACAAGACAAAAGCCTATTGTCCCAAGTGTACGTGGGATTCGGGGCTCCTGGTTTCCTTCTATTTAAAGGAGCCTCAGCCCTATGTTAACACGTGAACAGGAGAGAGTTTTACGGGATTTAGCAGGCACAACTGATTTACCCAATGGATCTATTTTCAGACACCATGGGAGTTTACTGGGGAGGACGGGGTGAGGGAGAGCTCTCTCAATAAATTCAAACCCTACAGCTCCCACGGCTGTAAACTCCTGAGGTCAAGTGGCAGCTTGGTCGATTTTGTTCACTTGCGTGATTCAGTTCAAAGGCCCAATAACGAGCTCCCAGGATGTTCCAAACACAGATTCAGAGAACAGGCTGATGAGTAAGCTCCCAGAGGTTCCTCATGAAGGATGATCCTGGAAGAGGCATTTGCATGGAACTGAATTTTCATTAATTAAAAGAGCAGATGGCACTCACAATCAGAGAAAAATAGAAATCTCTCTGAAATGTGCCAGATTAGAAGTCAGAAATGTTCCAGAGGCCGCCCAGGGCTTCAGAGTTTATTCATCTGTGGTGAAATGAAGAGTCAAGTGTTCATTCAGCGAATATTTACAGAACATTTAGGAGATGAAGGGCTCAGAGACGAGTGATGTTCTCCGGGGCCTCGGAGGCTCCCCGGCTAGTGGGGCAGACAGACGCGTGGGCACAGGTGTAAACAGGACCCTGTCAAGACAGATTCCTGGAGAAGGCGACAATCTGAGTTAGACTCTGAGGGTGCGTTCTGAGTTTGCCTGTTCGGTAAGGACAAGGAGAGGCCGTTTCAGGCGGGGGCAACAGCATGGTGTAGGGGGGACATACGCAGTTTTATTTTTCTTTATAGCTTATGGAACAAGACGGGGTGGGGTGGGAACCAAGATGAGGGTCTTGAGTTGACAGGACTCAGGCCAAAGATGAGGGTCTTGAGTGCCATGGTAGGGACTGCGGAACGAGCTGAAAGCCAGGAGTGGGCCCAGGTGAAGTGTGGCCTCAGCGTGGGGCAGTCTGGGTGTCTCACGCTAGTGGCCGATCTCGTTACACCCAACATATGCACGTTAACATGCTCAACACGGCGAGTCCTCAAGAAGTGTTGGCCGCCAGACCAACTGATAGTTTCCTCATCTGAGAGATGGGGTGGATGGTTCGCAATCTGCTTTGTAAGTTGTCTGTGAAGATTTCGTGCCGTGGCTGTAGAAGGCACATAACGTAATGCCTGACAAACGGTAGATGCACACAACTGGTAGCTGGTAGTGTTATTGTTATTATTTCCATTATTTCTGTCGTTATTGTTTAGATGGTTGATTATTTGGTATCAGCTTAGCACTGGGAATCCAGAGCCTGGATTGGGAATCCCCTTGCCTCACGGAGCTCACAGTCTAGCGGGGAAAACGGACCCTAAACAGCTCCTGGTTCACGATCAGAGCAGGGTTGGCTGGAGGACGCTGGGTGCACTGGGGGACCAGTGCCGGCACTCACCAAATGTTAGTTCCCTTCCCCAGGAGGCTGCAGTGAGCAGACAAGGGTGGCTTTGGAGCCATCATGATGATGGGAGTATGTTTCTTGTTGAAATGATTGAGGCTAGTGAAGTTTGCTAACTCTTGTGTCAGGGTGAGTAACAGAGCCAGCATTCAGACCCAGGCCAGTGAGGCTCCAGTGCCCAGTGTCTTTCCTGAGAATTTGTCATTCATCCATCCATCCATCCAACAGAAATCTATTGAGCACTTTCTATGTGCCAAATAGTGTTCTATGGCTCCAAAATACATCTGAGAACAAACAGATAATTTTCCTGCATGCATTGGCTTGGCTATTTGTAAGGTAGATAATCACTTTAAAAATCATCAACCTGATAAATCTGTAGTTCGAGATGTTTACTTTTGAGTAACAATATTCATGCAGGAAAATACACTCTTTTAATGTACAGTTCTGTGAATTTGGACACAGACAGTCATATAAGCACCACCGCAAGAGAGTCTAGAACAGTTCCGTCACCCCCAAAATTCCCTCATCCCAGTCCCTGGCAACCAGTGATCAGTTTGGACTATTCCAGAAAATCATAGAAACGGAGTCGTATTGTCTATAGCCTTTCGAATCTGTTTTGTTTTCCTTTTTTTTTTTTCACTTCAAATGATGTATTTGAGATTTATCCATGTATCAGTAGCTTTCCTTTTGATTGCTAAGTAGAACACCACTGGATGAATATACATGATTATTTCATCCATTCACCAGCTGAAGGACTTTTGAATTGTTTCCAGTTTTACATAATTATGTATAAAGCCACTGTAAATATCGGCATTCAGGTTTTTATATGAACTTAAGTTTCCATTTCTCTAGAATAATTAGCTAGAAGCAGGATTGCCGGGTCATATGGTAAGCGTATGTTGAACTTTCTGAGAAACTGGCGAGCTGTTTTCCAGGATGACTGGACCATTTTACATCCCATAAGCAACGTATGAGGGTTCCAGTTGCTCTAGATCCTCACCAGTGCTGGTTATTATCCTGTGGTTATTGTTGTCCTATTAATCATTCTACTACAGAGGTGGTGGTTCTAATTTACAATTCCCTAGTGACTAATGGTGTTTTACATATTTTCATTTGCTTATTTTCCACCTAGACACCTTCTGTTCAAATCATTTGGCCATGATTTGGCCATAGTGACTTTTCTTAATCAAGCTTTTTTGAGAATTCTTTATATATGCTGCATATTAGTCCTTTATTAGATATCAAGTTTTGCAAAAATTTTGGCCAGTCAGTAGCTTGTCTTTCTATCACCTTAATAGAATCTTTTTAGAAGCAGAGCTTTAAATTTTGATACAATCCAATTTTTAAAAAAATGTGTTGATTGTGTATTTGGTGTTGTATCTAAACATCTTTTCCTCACATGAGGTCACAGAGATTTTTTTCCCTTTGTTTTCTTGTAAACGTGTTATACTTTTGGATTTTCTACTTAAAGCTACATGCATTTTTAATTTAGTTCTTCATATGGTGTGAGGTGTGAATCAAGCTTCATTTGCATCCAGCTGTCCAATAGTTCCAGCATGCTTTGATGAAAAGACTGTTCCTTCTCAACTGGGTTGACTTTGCAGTTTGTCAAAACTCAATTGGCCATAAATGTGTACATCCGTTTCTGGATTCTTTCCTGTCCCATTGGTCTATTTGTTTATGCCCTACCTGAGATCATACTTTTCCCCATACCTTTACAATAATCCTTGAAATCAGGTAGGGAGAGTCTTCCAACTTTTTTCTTCTTTTGAAAATCATTTTGGCTATTCTAGATCCTTTCCCTTTTCACTAAAACTTTAGAATACACTTGTTAATTTCTACAAAAACAAAACAAAGAAACCTCTGGGTTTTTGTTAGAATGGCACTGAATCTACAGATGAGTTTAGACAGAAGTGACACCCAAACAGTGTGGAGCCTTCCAACCACAGAGTATCTCTCCATAGATTTAGGATTTCTTGGATTCTTCCATCAATATAGTTTTCAACGTACAGATTTTATACATATTTTTTTACACTTATACCTAAGTATCGTATGGATTTTGGTGCTATCCAAATGGTACATTAAAAAAAAAAACCTAGTTACCATCTCCATTCATCAGCAGATGGACACTTGGGCTGTTTCCATAACTTGGTTATTGTAGATAACGGTGCTATAGACATGGGGGTGCATGTAAGATGTGGCATATATATTTACAATGGAGTATTACTCAGCCATGGAAAAGAATGAAACCTTGCCATTTTGCAATGATGTGGATGGAGCTAGAGAGTATTATGCTAAGTGAAACAAGTAGGTCAGAGAAAGACAAATACCACATGATTTCACGCATCTGTTTGTTAAGAAACAAACAAACAAAAGAGCAAAGGGAGGGAAAAAAAGAGGGAGAGAGGCAAACCAAGAAACAGACTTTAACTACAGAGAACTAATGGTCACCAGAGAGGAGGTGGTTACGGGGATGGTTGGAATAGGTGATGGCGCTTAAGGACTATACTTACCATGACGAGCACTGGGTGTTGTATAGAATTGTTGAATCACTATATTGTACATCTGAAACCCATATTATGCTGGATGTTAACTAACTGGAATTTAAATAAAAACTTTAAAAATTAGTTATCAATCATTAATTTCTGATCTATAGAGATACAGTTGAGTTTTGTATGTTGACCTTGTATCCTGCAACTTTGCTGAACTCACTTCTCAGTCCTAGCAGCTTTGGCAGTAAATTCTCTGGGCTTTCTATGTAGGTAATCATGTTTGCAAATCAGGGTAGTTTTATTTCCTCCTTCCTAATCTGCATGCCTTTTATTTTTCTTTTGTCTTGTTGCTGTAGCTAGAACATTCAATACACTTGGCCTTGATCCTGATCTTAGAAAGCATTTAGTTTTTTTACTGTTATGTTGGTATTAGCTATAAGGTTCTTTGTAGTTCGTTATTCTTTACCAGGTTAAGGAAGTTCCATGTATTTCCAACTTTCTTGGGGTTTTTAAAAATCATAAATGCATGTTGAATTTTGTGAAATATCTTTTCTCAACCCACTGAGACACTCGTGTGGTTTCTATAATCTGTTGAAAGATATTGACTGATTTCAGAAGGTTGAACTTCCCTTATATTTCCATAATAAATCTCACTTGGTCATAAGGTATTTTCCCTTCTATATAATGATGGAGTCAGTTTGCTAATGCCTCATTTACAATATTTACCCCTAGCTTTATGAGTTTTTTAGTTTTCTTTTTCTCGTAGCATCTTTGTATGATTTTGGTACCACAGTAACACTGGCAGTGTAAGGTGGGAAATGTTCTGTCCTCTTCCACTTCTGGAAAAACTGTATAGAATTGGTATTCTTTCTAACATATAGAATTGGTAGAATTGGCCAGTGAAGATATTTGGGCCTAGAGTTCTTTACAGGAAGCTTTTAAACTATGAATTCAATTTCTTTAATAAAGATGGTCTATTCTGTTTATTTCTCCTTAAGTCAGAAGAAGAAAGTAAATATTGGTTAGGATTTGGTCATTTACGTCTTTCAAGAAATGTCTCCATTTCATGTAACCTTGCAAATATTTGGGCTTACAGTCATTTGTAATATCCCCTGGTTACCTTTGTAATGAGTGTAGATTCGGCAGTGATGTCTCCTCTTTCATTCTGGAATTGGTCATTTCTGTTTTCTCTGTGATTTTCCTGGTCATTTTGGTTAGAGGTTTATCACATGTATTCATCTTTTTAAAGAACCAGTTTTTAGTTTCATTGATTTTCTCTGTTTTATTGATTTCTGCTCTGATCTTTTTTATTAACTTCCTTCTGCTTGCTTCGGGTTTAATTTGTTCTTTTTATTTTTTTAAATGTTATTTAGTTTTGAGAGAGAGAGAGACAGAGACAGAGCATGAGCCAGGGAGGGGCAGAGAGAGAGAGGGAGACACAGAACCCAAAGCTGTCAGCACAGAGCCCGACATGGGGCTCGAACTCACAAACTGCGAGATCATGACCTGAGCCAAAGTTGGACGTTTAACCAACTGAGCCACCCAGGTGCCCCTATTCTTATTGATTTTCTGTCTATTTATCATTAAGTGTTGAAATCCCCAACCGTAATTGTGAATTTGCCTATTTTTCTTTGCATTACAGTTTTGTCTCACATAGTTGGATGCTCCGCAGTAAGGTGTGTACATTTTTAGGATTACTACATCTTCTTGCTAAATTGTTGCCTGTGTCATTACATAACATCTTCTTCCATGTTCTGAAGTCTGTTTTTTTTTTTTCAGTTGGCCTTAAATGAACTTTTTAATGTTTGTTTATTCGGTTATTTATTTTTAAATATATTTATTTAAATTCAGGTTAGTTAACATATAGTGTAATAATGGTTTCGGGAGTAGAATTTAGCGATTCCTCACTTCCGTATAACACCCAGTGCTCATCCCACCAAGTGCCCTCCTTAATGCCCATCACCCATTTAGCCCATCGCCCCACCCTCCTCCCTTCCGGCAACCCTCAGGTTGTTCTTTGTATTAAGAGTGTCTTTGTGTGATATTAATATAGCCACTTCAGCTTTCCTTTGTTGATGTTTGCATGGTATTTCCAGTGGGGTGCCAGTAAATGTTTAACAACTAGCTCTCTGGTAAAGAGGAAGAAAGTCACTGATTTGTAGATTTTGCTGATTTTTGTAATGTAAGTCCACCCACCATGACTGACTTCAAGTGATCAGTGTGACATCATCGAACACAGAGTAGGAGAGAGATGAGCTGGGATAAGCCTGTTCCAGAACACCCCTGATAATATCTTTTTCCATCCACTCATGTTTAACCTGTATCTTTGTATTTTAAGTACATGTTATGTAGGCAGCCTTTTTTTAATCCAATCTAATAATTTCTGCTTTCCATTGATATTTAGACCATTTACACTTAATGTAATTAGTGAGATGGTTGGATTGAAATCCATCACCTTGCTTTTTCTTTGTTCCATTTGTTCTCTGTTCATTTGCTGCTCTTCTGCTTTATTTTGGATTCGTTCACCATTTTGTATGATCCCACTTTAATTCCCTATTGGTTTACTATTCCTACCTCTTTTTAAAAAATCATAGCTAGAGGTTGTCCTATATTTATAATATACACCATCAATTAATCTGCGTCTACCTTGATATCATACTGCTTCATGTGTAATGTAAGAATCTTACACCAGGGGCACCTGGGTGGCTCAGTCAGTTGAGCGTCTGACTTCAGCTCTGCTTCTGATCTCATGGTTCATGAGTTCAAGCCCCACATCAGGCTTGCTGCTGTCAGCACAGAGCCTGCTTTGGATCCTCTGTCCCCTTCTCTCTCTGCCCCTCCCCCACGTGCACTCTCTCTCTCTCAAAAATAAACATTTAAAGAAATCTCACAGGGGTACCTGGGTGGCTCAGTCGGTTAAACGTCTGACTTCAGCTCAGATCATGATCTTACAGTTTGTGGGTTCAAGCCCCACGTCGGGCTCTGCACGGACAGCTCAGAGCCTGGAGCCTGGTTTGGATTCTGAATCTCCCTCTCTCTCTGCCCCTTCCCCACTCATGTGTGCTCTCTCTCTCTTTCTCTCTCCCCCTCCCTCCCTCCCTCCCTCAAAAATGAATAAATGTTAAAAAAAATGTTTTAAATCTTACAGTAATATACTTCCAGTTCCTCCCACCTATCTTTTGTTTTATTGTGCTGTAGATATATTATTAATTGATTTTATGTTTGCTTCAGACAGTAAAT